>NW_027175374.1:0-348716 GCF_028021215.1 Eschrichtius robustus
GCTCCATTTTTCAACTGGCTTTTTTGGGAGCTGGCCGCAAAAGCGCAGGATTGTCTCAGGCCCTATTCTGCTTCTGGGAGGCAGGCTGAGCCTGTGGTTAATTCTTCTTCCCGATGGGAAAATAGAGTGACCTGTGCCTGTCCCAACACCTAGATCTAGTCTCTCATTGGTTGCCCCTCTTCCCGTTCATCCTCAGGACAAATTGCAACCTGTAGGGAACAGGAGCTTAAAGGTGGTGATTCTCCAAGTAGGGAGATTGCTAGTAAAGTAGCTGGAAAGGCGAACCCGAGCACAAGGAGATGAGAAATGAGGTGCGTATTAGAAACCTTTCAAAATCACACGGTGTACCATCTTCTGGGTTTCTCATGCATGTTTTCGATGTAGGAAGATGCCCTTGAACCTGGAGATTTGGGACCCATGGGATGGGTACCAGGCAGTATTACTTTAAAGAGTCTGCGTTTGCTCACCCAACCTCACCCAACGTTTCAGCCCCAAGAGTGTCCACCCTTATGTCTCATCCAGCTGTGGGTCTAGATATGGTCAATCCAGGTTGCATCACAGCCTCTGAACGAATTTTGTAAGAATTTCTCTCTGTTTCACTGTCTTTGTTTTACGGGTTTTTAAAAGTAATTTATTTTTATAATGGGGTTTAGCTGCTTTTCACGGCTGTGTTTATGCGGCTTTACACCCACTTGACTCACTTCCAGACAGATATCAATACATAGGTTTTAAGATTCTTACTAGTCACATATATTCTTGTGCGGTGAATAGGGGGTGTTGAATCCAGTTCACTGAGCAAGGAGTAGGTCTTGTATATTACATATTGGGTGTATGGAACGGTATCTGAGCGAATTTGAAACCCTTGTTTTATGCATCACCCCACCTCACCTTTCCCGTTAAGCAGCCATCGTGTGTTTTCTACACGTGTGACTCTGTTCTGTTTTGTAATTCAGTTCAAGTGTAGCGGTTTTTACATTCCCTCTATAAGTGAGAGCTTATGATAAGTGTCTTTTTCTGTGTGACTTATTTCACATAGAATCATCGTACCTAAATCCACTCATCTTGCTTCTACTAGCCTTATGACATTGATTTCATGTCTGAGTGATATTCCATTGTACATAAGGACCACAACTTCTTTATCCATTTTTCTCTTTCCTGGTATATTTAAGGTGTCATGAAGTGGAGGTTCTTGACAACAGAGCAGTCCTAAACTTTGGGGTGCCTGTGTCTTGCTGATTTTTAGTTTTCCCAATTTATACGCCCATGAGTGGACGTGCCCTATGCTCCCTAAGCTGTGTTTTTTCGATGTTTCAGGACACACCGTACACTTCTCCAGAGTGGCTGTTGGCAATTTACATTCCGCCCATCAGCGTAGCAAGGCTGCCATTTCTCCATGGCCTGTCCTGCATTTCTGGTTTTGACACTTTTTGCAGCATGGCACTTTTGACCAATGGGAAGCGAGACTTCTTTGTAGCACTGATTTGCCTTTCCAGGTTGCTTGGTTGGCCAAAAAGGGCGTATGCGTTTTTTCCTGAATATATTCAGGAAAAAACGCATACGCCCTTTTTGGCCAAGGGCATCATTGTCGACGTTTTGCCGCTTTTCATGTGCTTTAAAGGCGATTCGAATCTACCTCCTGAAATCTGTTTCCTGCAATTCTGCCTTGCTTTCAAATCCTCTTCGTTGCCTTCCCTCAATATATCTGTGGATGAGAGTTATCATTCATAACTCTGCGGGTTTCTGAATTGCAGTGTCCCTGAGCTCCATTTTTCAACTGGCTTTTTTGGGAGCTGGCCGCAAAAGTGCGGGATTGCCTCAGGCCCTATTCTGCTTCTGGGCGGCAGGCTTAGCCTGTGGTTAATTCTTCTTCCTGATGGGAAATAGAGTGACCTGTGCCTGTCCCAACACCTAGATCTAGTCTCTCATTGGTTGCCCCTCTTCCCGTTCATCCTCAGGACAAATTGCAACCTGTAGGGAACAGGAGCTTAAAGGTGCTGATTCTCCAAGTAGGGAGATTGCTAGTAAAGTAGCTGGAAAGGCGAACCCGAGCACAAGGAGATGAGAAATGAGGTGCGTATTAGAAACCTTTCAAAATCACACGGTGTACCATCTTCTGGGTTTCTCATGCATGTTTTCGATGTAGGAAGATGCCCTTGAACCTGGAGATTTGGGACCCATGGGATGGGTACCAGGCAGTATTACTTTAAAGGGTCTGCGTTTGCTCACCCAACCTCACCCAAACTTTCAGCCCCAAGAGTGTCCACCCTTATGTCTCATCCAACTGTGGGTCTAGATATGGTCAATCCAGGTTGCATCACAGCCTCTGAACGAATTTTGTAAGAATTTCTCTCTCTTTCACTGTCTTTGTTTTACGGGTTTTTAAAAGTAATTTATTTTTATAATGGGGTTTAGCTGCTTTTCACGGCTGTGTTTATGCGGCTTTACACCCACTTGACTCACTTCCAGACAGATATCAATGCATAGGTTTTAAGATTCTTAATAGTCACATATATTCTTGTGCGGTGAATAGGGGGTGTTGAGTCCAGTTCACTGAGCAAGGAGTAGGTCTTGTCTATTACATATTGGGTGTATGGAACGGTATCTGAGCGAATTTGAAACCCTTGTTTTATGCCTCACCCCACCTCACCTTTCCCGTTAAGCAGCCATAGTGTGTTTTCTAAACGTGTGACTCTGTTCTGTTTTGTAATTCAGTTCAAGTGTAGCGGTTATTACATTCCCTCTATAAGTGATAGCTTATGATAAGTGCCTTTTTCTGTGTGACTTATTTCACTTAGAATCATCGTACCTAAATCCACTCATCTTGCTTCTACTAGCCTTATGACATTGATTTCATGTCTGAGTGATATTCCATTGTACATAAGGACCACAACTTTTTTATCCATTTTTCTCTTTCCTGGGATATTTAAGGTGTCATGAAGTGGAGGTTCTTGTCAACAGAGCAGCCCTAAACTTTGGGGTGCCTGTGTCTTGCTGATTTTTAGTTTTCCCAATTTATACGCCCATGAGTGGACGTGCCCTATGCTCCCTAAGCTGTGTTTTTTCGATGTTTCAGGACAAACCGTACACTTCTCCAGAGTGGCTGTTGGCAATTTACATCCCGCCCATCAGCGTAGCAAGGCTGCCATTTCTCCATGGCCTGTCCTGCAGTTCTGGTTTTGACACTTTTTGCAGCATGGCACTTTTGACCGAAGGGAAGCGAGACTTCTTTGTAGCACTGATTTGCCTTTCCAGGTTGCTTGGTTGGCCTAAAAGGGCGTATGCGTTTTTTCCTGAATATATTCAGGAAAAAACGCATACGCCCTTTTTGGCCAAGGGCATCATTGTCGACGTTTTGCCACTTTTCATGTGCTTTAAAGGCGATTCGAATCTACCTCCTGAAACCTGTTTCCTGCAATTCTGCCTTGCTTTCAAATCCTCTTCGTTGCCTTCCCTCAATATATCTGTGGATGAGAGTTATCATTTATAGATCTGCGGGTTTCTGAATTGCAGTGTCCCTGAGCTCCATTTTTCAACTGGCTTTTTTGGGAGCTGGCCGCAAAAGCGCAGGATTGTCTCAGGCCCTATTCTGCTTCTGGGCGGCAGGCTGAGCCTGTGGTTAATTCTTCTTCCCGATGGGAAAATAGAGTGAGCTGTGCCTGTCCCAACACCTAGATCTAGTCTCTCATTGGTTGCCCCTCTTCCCGTTCATCCTCAGGACAAATTGCAACCTGTAGGGAACAGGAGCTTAAAGGTGGTGATTCTCCAAGTAGGGAGATTGCTAGTAAAGTAGCTGGAAAGGCGAACCCGAGCACAAGGAGATGAGAAATGAGGTGCGTATTAGAAACCTTTCAAAATCACACGGTGTACCATCTTCTGGGTTTCTCATGCATGTTTTCGATGTAGGAAGATGCCCTTGAACCTGGAGATTTGGGACCCATGGGATGGGTACCAGGCAGTATTACTTTAAAGGGTGTGCGTTTGCTCACCCAACCTCACCCAAACTTTCAGCCCCAAGATTGTCCACCCTTATGTCTCATCCAGCTGTGGGTCTAGATATGGTCAATCCAGGTTGCATCACAGCCTCTGAAAGAATTTTGTAAGAATTTCTCTCTCTTTCACTGTCTTTGTTTTACGGGTTTTTTAAAGTAATTTATTTTTATAATGGGGTTTAGCTGCTTTTCACGGCTGTGTTTATGCGGCTTTACACCCACTTGACTCACTTCTAGACAGATATCAATACATAGGTTTTAAGATTCTTACTAGTCACATATATTCTTGTGCGGTGAATAGGGGGTGTTGAGTCCAGTTCACTGAGCAAGGAGTAGGTCTTGTCTATTACATATTGGGTGTATGGAACGGTATCTGAGCGAATTTGAAACCCTTGTTTTATGCATCACCCCACCTCACCTTTCCCGTTAAGCAGCCATAGTGTGTTTTCTAAACGTGTGACTCTGTTCTGTTTTGTAATTCAGTTCATGTGTAGCGGTTTTTACATTCCCTCTATAAGTGATAGCTTATGATAAGTGTCTTTTTCTGTGTGACTTATTTCACTTAGAATCGTCGTACCTAAATCCACTCATCTTGCTTCTACTAGCCTTATGACATTGATTTCATGTCTGAGTGATATTCCATTGTACATAAGGACCACAACTTCTTTATCCATTTTTCTCTTTCCTGGGATATTTAAGGTGTCATGAAGTGGAGGTTCTTGTCAACAGAGCAGCCCTAAACTTTAGGGTGCCTGTGTCTTGCTGATTTTTAGTTTTCCCAATTTATACGCCCATGAGAGGACGTGCCCTATGCTCCCTAAGCTGTGTTTTTTCGATGTTTCAGGACACACCGTACACTTCTCCAGAGTGGCTGTTGGCAATTTACATCCCGCCCATCAGCGTAGCAAGGCTGCCATTTCTCCATGGCCTGTCCTGCATTTCTGGTTTTGACACTTTTTGCAGCATGGCCCTTTTGACCGATGGGAAGCGAGACTTCTTTGTAGCGCTGATTAGCCTTTCCAGGTTGCTTGGTTGGCCAAACAGGGCGTATGCGTTTTTTCCTGAATATATTCAGGAAAAAACGCATACGCCCTGTTTGGCCAAGGGCATCATTGTCGACGTTTTGCCGCTTTTCATATGCTTTAAAGGCGATTCGAATCTACCTCCTGAAACCTGTTTCCTGCAATTCTGCCTTGCTTTCAAATCGTCTTCGTTGCCTTCCCTCAATATATCTGTGGATGAGAGTTATCATTTATAGCTCTGCGGGTTTGTGAATTGCAGTGTCCCTGAGCTCCATTTTTCAACTGGATTTTTGGGAGCTGTCCGCAAAAGCTCGGGATTGCCTCAGGCCCTATTCTGCTTCTGGGCGGCAGGCTGAGCCTGTGGTTAATTCTTCTTCCCGATGGGAAAATAGAGTGACCTGTGCCTGTCCCAACACATAGATCTAGTCTCTCATTGGTTGCCCCTCTTCCCGTTCATCCTCAGGACAAATTGCATCCTGTAGGGGACAGGAGCTTAAAGGTGCTGATTCTCCAAGTAGGGAGATTGCTAGTAAAATAGCTGGAAAGGCGAACCCGAGCACAAGGAGATGAGAAATGAGGTGCGTATTAGAAACCTTTCAAAATCACACGGTGTACCATCTTCTGGGTTTCTCATGCATGTTTTCGATGTAGGAAGATGCCCTTGAACCTGGAGATTTGGGACCCATGGGATGGGTACCAGGCAGTATTACTTTAAAGAGTCTGCGTTTGCTCACCCAACCTCACCCAACGTTTCAGCCCCAAGAGTGTCCACCCTTATGTCTCATCCAGCTGTGGGTCTAGATATGGTCAATCCAGGTTGCATCACAGCCTCTGAACGAATTTTGTAAGAATTTCTCTCTGTTTCACTGTCTTTGTTTTACGGGTTTTTAAAAGTAATTTATTTTTATAATGGGGTTTAGCTGCTTTTCACGGCTGTGTTTATGCGGCTTTACACCCACTTGACTCACTTCCAGACAGATATCAATACATAGGTTTTAAGATTCTTACTAGTCACATATATTCTTGTGCGGTGAATAGGGGGTGTTGAATCCAGTTCACTGAGCAAGGAGTAGGTCTTGTATATTACATATTGGGTGTATGGAACGGTATCTGAGCGAATTTGAAACCCTTGTTTTATGCATCACCCCACCTCACCTTTCCCGTTAAGCAGCCATCGTGTGTTTTCTACACGTGTGACTCTGTTCTGTTTTGTAATTCAGTTCAAGTGTAGCGGTTTTTACATTCCCTCTATAAGTGAGAGCTTATGATAAGTGTCTTTTTCTGTGTGACTTATTTCACTTAGAATCATCGTACCTAAATCCACTCATCTTGCTTCTACTAGCCTTATGACATTGATTTCATGTCTGAGTGATATTCCATTGTACATAAGGACCACAACTTCTTTATCCATTTTTCTCTTTCCTGGTATATTTAAGGTGTCATTAAGTGGAGGTTCTTGACAACAGAGCAGCCCTAAACTTTGGGGTGCCTGTGTCTTGCTGATTTTTAGTTTTCCCAATTTATACGCCCATGAGTGGACGTGCCCTATGCTCCCTAAGCTGTGTTTTTTCGATGTTTCAGGACACACCGTACACTTCTCCAGAGTGGCTGTTGGCAATTTACATTCCGCCCATCAGCGTAGCAAGGCTGCCATTTCTCCATGGCCTGTCCTGCATTTCTGGTTTTGACACTTTTTGCAGCATGGCACTTTTGACCAATGGGGAGCGAGACTTCTTTGTAGCACTGATTTGCCTTTCCAGGTTGCTTGGTTGGCCAAAAAGGGCGTATGCGTTTTTTCCTGAATATATTCAGGAAAAAACGCATACGCCCTTTTTGGCCAAGGGCATCATTGTCGACGTTTTGCCGCTTTTCATGTGCTTTAAAGGCGATTCGAATCTACCTCCTGAAATCTGTTTCCTGCAATTCTGCCTTGCTTTCAAATCCTCTTCGTTGCCTTCCCTCAATATATCTGTGGATGAGAGTTATCATTCATAACTCTGCGGGTTTCTGAATTGCAGTGTCCCTGAGCTCCATTTTTCAACTGGCTTTTTTGGGAGCTGGCCGCAAAAGTGCGGGATTGCCTCAGGCCCTATTCTGCTTCTGGGCGGCAGGCTTAGCCTGTGGTTAATTCTTCTTCCTGATGGGAAATAGAGTGACCTGTGCCTGTCCCAACACCTAGATCTAGTCTCTCATTGGTTGCCCCTCTTCCCGTTCATCCTCAGGACAAATTGCAACCTGTAGGGAACAGGAGCTTAAAGGTGCTGATTCTCCAAGTAGGGAGATTGCTAGTAAAGTAGCTGGAAAGGCGAACCCGAGCACAAGGAGATGAGAAATGAGGTGCGTATTAGAAACCTTTCAAAATCACACGGTGTACCATCTTCTGGGTTTCTCATGCATGTTTTCGATGTAGGAAGATGCCCTTGAACCTGGAGATTTGGGACCCATGGGATGGGTACCAGGCAGTATTACTTTAAAGGGTCTGCGTTTGCTCACCCAACCTCACCCAACCTTTCAGCCCCAAGAGTGTCCACCCTTATGTCTCATCCAACTGTGGGTCTAGATATGGTCAATCCAGGTTGCATCACAGCCTCTGAACGAATTTTGTAAGAATTTCTCTCTCTTTCACTGTCTTTGTTTTACGGGTTTTTAAAAGTAATTTATTTTTATAATGGGGTTTAGCTGCTTTTCACGGCTGTGTTTATGCGGCTTTACACCCACTTGACTCACTTCCAGACAGATATCAATGCATAGGTTTTAAGATTCTTAATAGTCACATATATTCTTGTGCGGTGAATAGGGGGTGTTGAGTCCAGTTCACTGAGCAAGGAGTAGGTCTTGTCTATTACATATTGGGTGTATGGAACGGTATCTGAGCGAATTTGAAACCCTTGTTTTATGCCTCACCCCACCTCACCTTTCCCGTTAAGCAGCCATAGTGTGTTTTCTAAACGTGTGACTCTGTTCTGTTTTGTAATTCAGTTCAAGTGTAGCGGTTATTACATTCCCTCTATAAGTGATAGCTTATGATAAGTGCCTTTTTCTGTGTGACTTATTTCACTTAGAATCATCGTACCTAAATCCACTCATCTTGCTTCTACTAGCCTTATGACATTGATTTCATGTCTGAGTGATATTCCATTGTACATAAGGACCACAACTTTTTTATCCATTTTTCTCTTTCCTGGGATATTTAAGGTGTCATGAAGTGGAGGTTCTTGTCAACAGAGCAGCCCTAAACTTTGGGGTGCCTGTGTCTTGCTGATTTTTAGTTTTCCCAATTTATACGCCCATGAGTGGACGTGCCCTATGCTCCCTAAGCTGTGTTTTTTCGATGTTTCAGGACAAACCGTACACTTCTCCAGAGTGGCTGTTGGCAATTTACATCCCGCCCATCAGCGTAGCAAGGCTGCCATTTCTCCATGGCCTGTCCTGCAGTTCTGGTTTTGACACTTTTTGCAGCATGGCACTTTTGACCGAAGGGAAGCGAGACTTCTTTGTAGCACTGATTTGCCTTTCCAGGTTGCTTGGTTGGCCTAAAAGGGCGTATGCGTTTTTTCCTGAATATATTCAGGAAAAAACGCATACGCCCTTTTTGGCCAAGGGCATCATTGTCGACGTTTTGCCACTTTTCATGTGCTTTAAAGGCGATTCGAATCTACCTCCTGAAACCTGTTTCCTGCAATTCTGCCTTGCTTTCAAATCCTCTTCGTTGCCTTCCCTCAATATATCTGTGGATGAGAGTTATCATTTATAGATCTGCGGGTTTCTGAATTGCAGTGTCCCTGAGCTCCATTTTTCAACTGGCTTTTTTGGGAGCTGGCCGCAAAAGCGCAGGATTGTCTCAGGCCCTATTCTGCTTCTGGGAGGCAGGCTGAGCCTGTGGTTAATTCTTCTTCCCGATGGGAAAATAGAGTGACCTGTGCCTGTCCCAACACCTAGATCTAGTCTCTCATTGGTTGCCCCTCTTCCCGTTCATCCTCAGGACAAATTGCAACCTGTAGGGAACAGGAGCTTAAAGGTGGTGATTCTCCAAGTAGGGAGATTGCTAGTAAAGTAGCTGGAAAGGCGAACCCGAGCACAAGGAGATGAGAAATGAGGTGCGTATTAGAAACCTTTCAAAATCACACGGTGTACCATCTTCTGGGTTTCTCATGCATGTTTTCGATGTAGGAAGATGCCCTTGAACCTGGAGATTTGGGACCCATGGGATGGGTACCAGGCAGTATTACTTTAAAGGGTGTGCGTTTGCTCACCCAACCTCACCCAAACTTTCAGCCCCAAGATTGTCCACCCTTATGTCTCATCCAGCTGTGGGTCTAGATATGGTCAATCCAGGTTGCATCACAGCCTCTGAAAGAATTTTGTAAGAATTTCTCTCTCTTTCACTGTCTTTGTTTTACGGGTTTTTAAAAGTAATTTATTTTTATAATGGGGTTTAGCTGCTTTTCACGGCTGTGTTTATGCGGCTTTACACCCACTTGACTCACTTCTAGACAGATATCAATACATAGGTTTTAAGATTCTTACTAGTCACATATATTCTTGTGCGGTGAATAGGGGGTGTTGAGTCCAGTTCACTGAGCAAGGAGTAGGTCTTGTCTATTACATATTGGGTGTATGGAACGGTATCTGAGCGAATTTGAAACCCTTGTTTTATGCATCACCCCACCTCACCTTTCCCGTTAAGCAGCCATAGTGTGTTTTCTAAACGTGTGACTCTGTTCTGTTTTGTAATTCAGTTCATGTGTAGCGGTTTTTACATTCCCTCTATAAGTGATAGCTTATGATAAGTGTCTTTTTCTGTGTGACTTATTTCACTTAGAATCGTCGTACCTAAATCCACTCATCTTGCTTCTACTAGCCTTATGACATTGATTTCATGTCTGAGTGATATTCCATTGTACATAAGGACCACAACTTCTTTATCCATTTTTCTCTTTCCTGGGATATTTAAGGTGTCATGAAGTGGAGGTTCTTGTCAACAGAGCAGCCCTAAACTTTAGGGTGCCTGTGTCTTGCTGATTTTTAGTTTTCCCAATTTATACGCCCATGAGAGGACGTGCCCTATGCTCCCTAAGCTGTGTTTTTTCGATGTTTCAGGACACACCGTACACTTCTCCAGAGTGGCTGTTGGCAATTTACATCACGCCCATCAGCGTAGCAAGGCTGCCATTTCTCCATGGCCTGTCCTGCATTTCTGGTTTTGACACTTTTTGCAGCATGGCCCTTTTGACCGATGGGAAGCGAGACTTCTTTGTAGCGCTGATTAGCCTTTCCAGGTTGCTTGGTTGGCCAAACAGGGCGTATGCGTTTTTTCCTGAATATATTCAGGAAAAAACGCATACGCCCTGTTTGGCCAAGGGCATCATTGTCGACGTTTTGCCACTTTTCATGTGCTTTAAAGGCGATTCGAATGTACCTCCTGAAACCTGTTTCCTGCAATTCTGCCTTGCTTTCAAATCCTCTTCGTTGCCTTCCCTCAATATATCTGTGGATGAGAGTTATCATTTATAGCTCTGCGGGTTTGTGAATTGCAGTGTCCCTGAGCTCCATTTTTCAACTGGCTTTTTTGGGAGCTGTCCGCAAAAGCGCGGGATTGCCTCAGGCCCTATTCTGCTTCTGGGCGGCAGGCTGAGCCTGTGGTTAATTCTTCTTCCTGATGGGAAAATAGAGTGACCTGTGCCTGTCCCAACACCTAGATCTAGTCTCTCATTGGTTGCCCCTCTTCCCGTTCATCCTCAGGACAAATTGCAACCTGTAGGGAACAGGAGCTTAAAGTGCTGATTCTCCAAGTAGGGAGATTGCTAGTAAAGTAGCTGGAAAGGCGAACCCGAGCACAAGGAGATGAGAAATGAGGTGCGTATTAGAAACCTTTTAAAATCACACGGTGTACCATCTTCTGGGTTTCTCATGCATGTTTTCGATGTAGGAAGATGCCCTTGAACCTGGAGATTTGGGACCCATGGGATGGGTACCAGGCAGTATTACTTTAAAGGGTCTGCGTTTGCTCACCCAACCTCACAAAACCTTTCAGCCCCAAGAGTGTCCAACCTTATGTCTCATCCAGCTGTGGGTCTAGATATGGTCAATCCAGGTTGCATCACAGCCTCTGAACGAATTTTGTAAGAATTTCTCTCTCTTTCACTGTCTTTGTTTTACGGGTTTTTAAAAGTAATTTATTTTTATAATGGGGTTTAGCTGCTTTTCACGGCTGTGTTTATGCGGCTTTACACCCACTTGACTCACTTCCAGACAGATATCAATACATAGGTTTTAAGATTCTTACTAGTCACATATATTCTTGTGCGGTGAATAGGGGGTGTTGAGTCCAGTTCACTGAGCAAGGAGTAGGTCTTGTCTATTACATATTGGGTGTATGGAACGGTATCTGAGCGAATTTGAAACCCTTGTTTTATGCATCACCCCACCTCACCTTTCCCGTTAAGCAGCCATCGTGTGTTTTCTAAACGTGTGACTCTGTTCTGTTTTGTAATTCAGTTCAAGTGTAGCGGTTTTTACATTCCCTCTATAAGTGATAGCTTATGATAAGTGTCTTTTTCTGTGTGACTTATTTCACTTAGGATCATCGTACCTAAATCCACTCATCTTGCTTCTACTAGCCTTATGACATTGATTTCATGTCTGAGTGATATTCCATTGTACATAAGGACCACAACTTCTTTATCCATTTTTCTCTTTCCTGGGATATTTAAGGTGTCATGAAGTGGAGGTTCTTGTCAAAAGAGCAGCCCTAAACTTTGGGGTGCCTGTGTCTTGCTGATTTTTAGTTTTCCCAATTTATACGCCCATGAGTGGACGTGCCCTATGCTCCCTAAGCTGTGTTTTTTCGATGTTTCAGGACACACCATACACTTTTCCAGAGTGGCTGTTGGCAATTTACATCCAGCCCATCACCGTAGCAAGGCTGCCATTTCTCCATGGCCTGTCCTGCATTTCTGGTTTTGACACATTTTGCAGCATGGCACTTTAGACCGATGGGAAGCGAGACTTCTTTGTAGCACTGATTTGCCTTTCCAGGTTGCTTGGTTGGCCAAACAGGGCGTATGCTTTTTTTCCTGAATATATTCAGGAAAAAACGCATACGCCCTGTTTGGCCAAGGGCATCATTGTCGACGTTTTGCCACTTTTCATATGCTTTAAAGGCGATTCGAATCTACCTCCTGAAACCTGTTTCCTGCAATTCTGCCTTGCTTTCAAATCCTCTTTGTTGCCTTCCCTCAATATATCTGTGGATGAGAGTTATCATTCATAACTCTGCGGGTTTGTGAATTGCAGTGACCCTGAGCTCCATTTTTCAACTGGCTTTTTTGGGAGCTGGCCGCAAAAGCGCGGGATTGCCTCAGGCCCTATTCTGCTTCTGGGCGGTAGGCTGAGCCTGTGGTTAATTCTTCTTCCCGATGGGAAAATAGAGTGAGCTGTGCCTGTCCCAACACCTAGATCTAGTCTCTCATTGGTTGCCCCTCTTCCCGTTCATCCTCAGGACAAATTGCATCCTGTAGGGGACAGGAGCTTAAAGGTGCTGATTCTCCAAGTAGGGAGATTGCTAGTAAAGTAGCTGGAAAGGCGAACCCGAGCACAAGGAGATGAGAAATGAGGTGCGTATTAGAAACCTTTCAAAATCACACGGTGTAACATCTTCTGGGTTTCTCATGCATGTTTTCGATGTAGGAAGATGCCCTTGAACCTGGAGATTTGGGACCCATGGGATGGGTACCAGGCAGTATTACTTTAAAGGGTGTGCGTTTGCTCACCCAACCTCACCCAAACTTTCAGCCCCAAGATTGTCCACCCTTATGTCTCATCCAGCTGTGGGTCTAGATATGGTCAATCCAGGTTGCATCACAGCCTCTGAAAGAATTTTGTAAGAATTTCTCTCTCTTTCACTGTCTTTGTTTTACGGGTTTTTAAAAGTAATTTATTTTTATAATGGGGTTTAGCTGCTTTTCACGGCTGTGTTTATGCGGCTTTACACCCACTTGACTCACTTCCAGACAGATATCAATACATAGGTTTTAAGATTCTTACTAGTCACATATATTCTTGTGCGGTGAATAGGGGGTGTTGAGTCCAGTTCACTGAGCAAGGAGTAGGTCTTGTCTATTACATATTGGGTGTATGGAACGGTATCTGAGCGAATTTGAAACCCTTGTTTTATGCATCACCCCACCTCACCTTTCCCGTTAAGCAGCCATAGTGTGTTTTCTAAACGTGTGACTCTGTTCTGTTTTGTAATTCAGTTCAAGTGTAGCGGTTTTTACATTCCCTCTATAAGTGATAGCTTATGATAAGTGTCTTTTTCTGTGTGACTTATTTCACTTAGGATCATCGTACCTAAATCCACTCATCTTGCTTCTACTAGCCTTATGACATTGATTTCATGTCTGAGTGATATTCCATTGTACATAAGGACCACAACTTCTTTATCCATTTTTCTCTTTCCTGGGATATTTAAGGTGTCATGAAGTGGAGGTTCTTGTCAACAGAGCAGCCCTAAACTTTGGGGTGCCTGTGTCTTGCTGATTTTTAGTTTTCCCAATTTATACGCCCATGAGTGGACGTGCCCTATGCTCCCTAAGCTGTGTTTTTTCGATGTTTCAGGACACACCGTACACTTTTCCAGAGTGGCTGTTGGCAATTTACATCCCGCCCATCAGCGTAGCAAGGCTGCCATTTCTCCATGGCCTGTCCTGCATTTCTGGTTTGGACACTTTTTGCAGCATGGCCCTTTTGACCGACGGGAAGCGAGACTTCTTTGTAGCGCTGATTAGCCTTTCCAGGTTGCTTGGTTGGCCAAACAGGGCGTATGCGTTTTTTCCTGAATATATTCAGGAAAAAACGCATACGCCCTGTTTGGCCAAGGGCATCATTGTCGTCGTTTTGCCACTTTTCATATGCTTTAAAGGCGATTCGAATCTACCTCCTGAAACCTGTTTCCTGAAATTCTGCCTTGCTTTCAAATCCTCTTCGTTGCCTTCCCTCAATATATCTGTGGATGAGAGTTATCATTTATAGCTCTGCGGGTTTGTGAATTGCAGTGTCCCTGAGCTCCATTTTTCAACTGGCTTTTTTGGGAGCTGGCCGCAAAAGCGCGGGATTGCCTCAGGCCCTATTCTGATTCTGGGCGGCAGGCTGAGCCTGTGGTTAATTCTTCTTCCTGATGGGAAAATAGAGTGACCTGTGCCTGTCCCAACACATAGATCTAGTCTCTCATTGGTTGCCCCTCTTCCCGTTCATCCTCAGGACAAATTGCATCCTGTAGGGGACAGGAGCTTAAAGGTGCTGATTCTCCAAGTAGGGAGATTGCTAGTAAAGTAGCTGGAAAGGCGAACCCGAGCACAAGGAGATGAGAAATGAGGTGCGTATTAGAAACCTTTCAAAATCACACGGTGTACCATCTTCTGGGTTTCTCATGCATGTTTTCCATATAGGAAGATGCCCTTGAACCTGGAGATTTGGGACCCATGGGATGGGTACCAGGCAGTATTACTTTAAAGGGTCTGCGTTTGCTCACCCAACCTCACCCAACCTTTCAGCCCCAAGAGTGTCCACCCTTATGTCTCATCCAGCTGTGGGTCTAGATATGTTCAATCCAGGTTGCATCACAGCCTCTGAACGAATTTTGTAAGAATTTCTCTCTCTTTCACTGTCTTTGTTTTACGGGTTTTTAAAAGTAATTTATTTTTATAATGGGGTTTAGCTGCTTTTCACAGCTGTGTTTATGCGGCTTTACACCCAATTGACTCACTTCCAGACAGATATCAATACATAGGTTTTAAGATTCTTACTAGTCACATATATTCTTGTGCGGTGAATAGGGGGTGTTGAGTCCAGTTCACTGAGCAAGGAGTAGGTCTTGTCTATTACATATTGGGTGTATGGAACGGTATCTGAGCGAATTTGAAACCCTTGTTTTATGCATCACCCCACCTCACCTTTCCCGTTAAGCAGCCATAGTGTGTTTTCTAAACGTGTGACTCTGTTCTGTTTTGTAATTCAGTTCAAGTGTAGCGGTTTTTACATTCCCTCTATAAGTGATAGCTTATGATAAGTGTCTTTTTCTGTGTGACTTATTTCACTTAGGATCATCGTACCTAAATCCACTCATCTTGCTTCTACTAGCCTTATGACATTGATTTCATGTCTGAGTGATATTCCATTGTACATAAGGACCACAACTTCTTTATCCATTTTTCTCTTTCCTGGGATATTTAAGGTGTCATGAAGTGGAGGTTCTTGTCAAGAGAGCAGCCCTAAACTTTGGGGTGCCTGTGTCTTGCTGATTTTTAGTTTTCCCAATTTATACGCCCATGAGTGGACGTGCCCTATGCTCCCTAAGCTGTGTTTTTTCGATGTTTCAGGACACACCGTACACTTTTCCAGAGTGGCTGTTGGCAATTTACATCCCGCCCATCAGCGTAGCAAGGCTGCCATTTCTCCATGGCCTGTCCTGCATTTCTGGTTTGGACACTTTTTGCAGCATGGCCCTTTTGACCGACGGGAAGCGAGACTTCTTTGTAGCGCTGATTAGCCTTTCCAGGTTGCTTGGTTGGCCAAACAGGGCGTATGCGTTTTTTCCTGAATATATTCAGGAAAAAACGCATACGCCCTGTTTGGCCAAGGGCATCATTGTCGTCGTTTTGCCACTTTTCATATGCTTTAAAGGCGATTCGAATCTACCTCCTGAAACCTGTTTCCTGAAATTCTGCCTTGCTTTCAAATCCTCTTCGTTGCCTTCCCTCAATATATCTGTGGATGAGAGTTATCATTTATAGCTCTGCGGGTTTGTGAATTGCAGTGTCCCTGAGCTCCATTTTTCAACTGGCTTTTTTGGGAGCTGGCCGCAAAAGCGCGGGATTGCCTCAGGCCCTATTCTGATTCTGGGCGGCAGGCTGAGCCTGTGGTTAATTCTTCTTCCTGATGGGAAAATAGAGTGACCTGTGCCTGTCCCAACACATAGATCTAGTCTCTCATTGGTTGCCCCTCTTCCCGTTCATCCTCAGGACAAATTGCATCCTGTAGGGGACAGGAGCTTAAAGGTGCTGATTCTCCAAGTAGGGAGATTGCTAGTAAAGTAGCTGGAAAGGCGAACCCGAGCACAAGGAGATGAGAAATGAGGTGCGTATTAGAAACCTTTCAAAATCACACGGTGTACCATCTTCTGGGTTTCTCATGCATGTTTTCCATATAGGAAGATGCCCTTGAACCTGGAGATTTGGGACCCATGGGATGGGTACCAGGCAGTATTACTTTAAAGGGTCTGCGTTTGCTCACCCAACCTCACCCAACCTTTCAGCCCCAAGAGTGTCCACCCTTATGTCTCATCCAGCTGTGGGTCTAGATATGTTCAATCCAGGTTGCATCACAGCCTCTGAACGAATTTTGTAAGAATTTCTCTCTCTTTCACTGTCTTTGTTTTACGGGTTTTTAAAAGTAATTTATTTTTATAATGGGGTTTAGCTGCTTTTCACAGCTGTGTTTATGCGGCTTTACACCCAATTGACTCACTTCCAGACAGATATCAATACATAGGTTTTAAGATTCTTACTAGTCACATATATTCTTGTGCGGTGAATAGGGGGTGTTGAGTCCAGTTCACTGAGCAAGGAGTAGGTCTTGTCTATTACATATTGGGTGTATGGAACGGTATCTGAGCGAATTTGAAACCCTTGTTTTATGCATCACCCCACCTCACCTTTCCCGTTAAGCAGCCATAGTGTGTTTTCTAAACGTGTGACTCTGTTCTGTTTTGTAATTCAGTTCAAGTGTAGTGGTTTTTACATTCCCTCTATAAGTGATAGCTTATGATAAGTGTCTTTTTCTGTGTGACTTATTTCACTTAGCATCATCGTACCTAAATCCACTCATCTTGCCTCTAATAGCCTTATGACATTGATTTCATGTCTGAGTGATATTCCATTGTACATAAGGACCACAACTTCTTTATCCATTTTTCTCTTTCCTGGGATATTTAAGGTGTCATGAAGTGGAGGTTCTTGTCAACAGAGCAGCCCTAAACTTTGGGGTGCCTGTGTCTTGCTGATTTTTAGTTTTCCCAATTTATACGCCCATGAGTGGACGTGCCCTATGCTCCCTAAGCTGTGTTTTTTCGATGTTTCAGGACACAGCGTACACTTTTCCAGAGTGGCTGTTGGCAATTTACATCCCGCCCATCAGCGTAGCAAGGCTGCCATTTCTCCATGGCCTGTCCTGCATTTCTGGTTTGGACACTTTTTGCAGCATGGCACTTTTGACCGATGGGAAGCGAGACTTCTTTGTAGCACTGATTTGCCTTTCCAGGTTGCTTGGTTGGCCAAAAAGGGCGTATGCGTTTTTTCCTGAATATATTCAGGAAAAAACGCATACGCCCTTTTTGGCCAAGGGCATCATTGTCGACGTTTTGCCGCTTTTCATGTGCTTTAAAGGCGATTCGAATCTACCTCCTGAAATCTGTTTCCTGCAATTCTGCCTTGCTTTCAAATCCTCTTCGTTGCCTTCCCTCAATATATCTGTGGATGAGAGTTATCATTCATAACTCTGCGGGTTTCTGAATTGCAGTGTCCCTGAGCTCCATTTTTCAACTGGCTTTTTTGGGAGCTGGCCGCAAAAGCGCGGGATTGCCTCAGGCCCTATTCTGCTTCTGGGCGGCAGGCTGAGCCTGTGGTTAATTCTTCTTCCCGATGGGAAAATAGAGTGACCTGTGCCTGTCCCAACACATAGATCTAGTCTCTCATTGGTTGCCCCTCTTCCCGTTCATCCTCAGGACAAATTGCATCCTGTAGAGGACAGGAGCTTAAAGGTGCTGATTCTCCAAGTAGGGAGATTGCTAGTAAAATAGCTGGAAAGGCGAACCCGAGCACAAGGAGATGAGAAATGAGGTGCGTATTAGAAACCTTTCAAAATCACACGGTGTACCATCTTCTGGGTTTCTCATGCATGTTTTCGATGTAGGAAGATGCCCTTGAACCTGGAGATTTGGGACCCATGGGATGGGTACCAGGCAGTATTACTTTAAAGGGTCTGCGTTTGCTCACCCAACCTCACCCAACGTTTCAGCCCCAAGAGTGTCCACCCTTATGTCTCATCCAGCTGTGGGTCTAGATATGGTCAATCCAGGTTGCATCACAGCCTCTGAACGAATTTTGTAAGAATTTCTCTCTGTTTCACTGTCTTTGTTTTACGGGTTTTTAAAAGTAATTTATTTTTATAATGGGGTTTAGCTGCTTTTCACGGCTGTGTTTATGCGGCTTTACACCCACTTGACTCACTTCCAGACAGATATCAATATATAGGTTTTAAGATTCTTACTAGTCACATATATTCTTGTGCGGTGAATAGGGGGTGTTGAATCCAGTTCACTGAGCAAGGAGTAGGTCTTGTATATTACATATTGGGTGTATGGAACGGTATCTGAGCGAATTTGAAACCCTTGTTTTATGCATCACCCCACCTCACCTTTCCCGTTAAGCAGCCATCGTGTGTTTTCTACACGTGTGACTCTGTTCTGTTTTGTAATTCAGTTCAAGTGTAGCGGTTTTTACATTCCCTCTATAAGTGAGAGCTTATGATAAGTGTCTTTTTCTGTGTGACTTATTTCACTTAGAATCATCGTACCTAAATCCACTCATCTTGCTTCTACTAGCCTTATGACATTGATTTCATGTCTGAGTGATATTCCATTGTACATAAGGACCACAACTTCTTTATCCATTTTTCTCTTTCCTGGTATATTTAAGGTGTCATGAAGTGGAGGTTCTTGACAACAGAGCAGCCCTAAACTTTGGGGTGCCTGTGTCTTGCTGATTTTTAGTTTTCCCAATTTATACGCCCATGAGTGGACGTGCCCTATGCTCCCTTAGCTGTGTTTTTTCGATGTTTCAGGACACACCGTACACTTCTCCAGAGTGGCTGTTGGCAATTTACATTCCGCCCATCAGCGTAGCAAGGCTGCCATTTCTCCATGGCCTGTCCTGCATTTCTGGTTTTGACACTTTTTGCAGCATGGCACTTTTGACCAATGGGGAGCGAGACTTCTTTGTAGCACTGATTTGCCTTTCCAGGTTGCTTGGTTGGCCAAAAAGGGCGTATGCGTTTTTTCCTGAATATATTCAGGAAAAAACGCATACGCCCTTTTTGGCCAAGGGCATCATTGTCGACGTTTTGCCGCTTTTCATGTGCTTTAAAGGCGATTCGAATCTACCTCCTGAAATCTGTTTCCTGCAATTCTGCCTTGCTTTCAAATCCTCTTCGTTGCCTTCCCTCAATATATCTGTGGATGAGAGTTATCATTCATAACTCTGCGAGTTTCTGAATTGCAGTGTCCCTGAGCTCCATTTTTCAACTGGCTTTTTTGGGAGCTGGCCGCAAAAGTGCGGGATTGCCTCAGGCCCTATTCTGCTTCTGGGCGGCAGGCTTAGCCTGTGGTTAATTCTTCTTCCTGATGGGAAATAGAGTGACCTGTGCCTGTCCCAACACCTAGATCTAGTCTCTCATTGGTTGCCCCTCTTCCCGTTCATCCTCAGGACAAATTGCAACCTGTAGGGAACAGGAGCTTAAAGGTGCTGATTCTCCAAGTAGGGAGATTGCTAGTAAAGTAGCTGGAAAGGCGAACCCGAGCACAAGGAGATGAGAAATGAGGTGCGTATTAGAAACCTTTCAAAATCACACGGTGTACCATCTTCTGGGTTTCTCATGCATGTTTTCGATGTAGGAAGATGCCCTTGAACCTGGAGATTTGGGACCCATGGGATGGGTACCAGGCAGTATTACTTTAAAGGGTCTGCGTTTCCTCACCCAACCTCACCCAACCTTTCAGCCCCAAGAGTGTCCACCCTTATGTCTCATCCAGCTGTGGGTCTAGATATGTTCAATCCAGGTTGCATCACAGCCTCTGAACGAATTTTGTAAGAATTTCTCTCTCTTTCACTGTCTTTGTTTTACGGGTTTTTAAAAGTAATTTATTTTTATAATGGGGTTTAGCTGCTTTTCACAGCTGTGTTTATGCGGCTTTACACCCAATTGACTCACTTCCAGACAGATATCAATACATAGGTTTTAAGATTCTTACTAGTCACATATATTCTTGTGCGGTGAATAGGGGGTGTTGAGTCCAGTTCACTGAGCAAGGAGTAGGTCTTGTCTATTACATATTGGGTGTATGGAACGGTATCTGAGCGAATTTGAAACCCTTGTTTTATGCATCACCCCACCTCACCTTTCCCGTTAAGCAGCCATAGTGTGTTTTCTAAACGTGTGACTCTGTTCTGTTTTGTAATTCAGTTCAAGTGTAGTGGTTTTTACATTCCCTCTATAAGTGATAGCTTATGATAAGTGTCTTTTTCTGTGTGACTTATTTCACTTAGGATCATCGTACCTAAATCCACTCATCTTGCCTCTACTAGCCTTATGACATTGATTTCATGTCTGAGTGATATTCCATTGTACATAAGGACCACAACTTCTTTATCCATTTTTCTCTTTCCTGGGATATTTAAGGTGTCATGAAGTGGAGGTTCTTGTCAACAGAGCAGCCCTAAACTTTGGGGTGCCTGTGTCTTGCTGATTTTTAGTTTTCCCAATTTATACGCCCATGAGTGGACGTGCCCTATGCTCCCTAAGCTGTGTTTTTTCGATGTTTCAGGACACAGCGTACACTTTTCCAGAGTGGCTGTTGGCAATTTACATCCCGCCCATCAGCGTAGCAAGGCTGCCATTTCTCCATGGCCTGTCCTGCATTTCTGGTTTTGACACTTTTTGCAGCATGGCACTTTTGACCGATGGGAAGCGAGACTTCTTTGTAGCACTGATTTGCCTTTCCAGGTTGCTTGGTTGGCCAAAAAGGGCGTATGCGTTTTTTCCTGAATATATTCAGGAAAAAACGCATACGCCCTTTTTGGCCAAGGGCATCATTGTCGACGTTTTGCCGCTTTTCATGTGCTTTAAAGGCGATTCGAATCTACCTCCTGAAATCTGTTTCCTGCAATTCTGCCTTGCTTTCAAATCCTCTTCGTTGCCTTCCCTCAATATATCTGTGGATGAGAGTTATCATTCATAACTCTGCGGGTTTCTGAATTGCAGTGTCCCTGAGCTCCATTTTTCAACTGGCTTTTTTGGGAGCTGTCCGCAAAAGCGCGGGATTGCCTCAGGCCCTATTCTGCTTCTGGGCGGCAGGCTGAGCCTGTGGTTAATTCTTCTTCCCGATGGGAAAATAGAGTGACCTGTGCCTGTCCCAACACATAGATCTAGTCTCTCATTGGTTGCCCCTCTTCCCGTTCATCCTCAGGACAAATTGCATCCTGTAGGGGACAGGAGCTTAAAGGTGCTGATTCTCCAAGTAGGGAGATTGCTAGTAAAATAGCTGGAAAGGCGAACCCGAGCACAAGGAGATGAGAAATGAGGTGCGTATTAGAAACCTTTCAAAATCACACGGTGTACCATCTTCTGGGTTTCTCATGCATGTTTTCGATGTAGGAAGATGCCCTTGAACCTGGAGATTTGGGACCCATGGGATGGGTACCAGGCAGTATTACTTTAAAGGGTCTGCGTTTGCTCACCCAACCTCACCCAACGTTTCAGCCCCAAGAGTGTCCACCCTTATGTCTCATCCAGCTGTGGGTCTAGATATGGTCAATCCAGGTTGCATCACAGCCTCTGAACGAATTTTGTAAGAATTTCTCTCTGTTTCACTGTCTTTGTTTTACGGGTTTTTAAAAGTAATTTATTTTTATAATGGGGTTTAGCTGCTTTTCACGGCTGTGTTTATGCGGCTTTACACCCACTTGACTCACTTCCAGACAGATATCAATACATAGGTTTTAAGATTCTTACTAGTCACATATATTCTTGTGCGGTGAATAGGGGGTGTTGAATCCAGTTCACTGAGCAAGCAGTAGGTCTTGTATATTACATATTGGGTGTATGGAACGGTATCTGAGCGAATTTGAAACCCTTGTTTTATGCATCACCCCACCTCACCTTTCCCGTTAAGCAGCCATCGTGTGTTTTCTACACGTGTGACTCTGTTCTGTTTTGTAATTCAGTTCAAGTGTAGCGGTTTTTACATTCCCTCTATAAGTGAGAGCTTATGATAAGTGTCTTTTTCTGTGTGACTTATTTCACTTAGAATCATCGTACCTAAATCCACTCATCTTGCTTCTACTAGCCTTATGACATTGATTTCATGTCTGAGTGATATTCCATTGTACATAAGGACCACAACTTCTTTATCCATTTTTCTCTTTCCTGGTATATTTAAGTTGTCATGAAGTGGAGGTTCTTGACAACAGAGCAGCCCTAAACTTTGGGGTGCCTGTGTCTTGCTGATTTTTAGTTTTCCCAATTTATACGCCCATGAGTGGACGTGCCCTATGCTCCCTTAGCTGTGTTTTTTCGATGTTTCAGGACACACCGTACACTTCTCCAGAGTGGCTGTTGGCAATTTACATTCCGCCCATCAGCGTAGCAAGGCTGCCATTTCTCCATGGCCTGTCCTGCATTTCTGGTTTTGACACTTTTTGCAGCATGGCACTTTTGACCAATGGGGAGCGAGACTTCTTTGTAGCACTGATTTGCCTTTCCAGGTTGCTTGGTTGGCCAAAAAGGGCGTATGCGTTTTTTCCTGAATATATTCAGGAAAAAACGCATACGCCCTTTTTGGCCAAGGGCATCATTGTCGACGTTTTGCCGCTTTTCATATGCTTTAAAGGCGATTCGAATCTACCTCCTGAAATCTGTTTCCTGCAATTCTGCCTTGCTTTCAAATCCTCTTCGTTGCCTTCCCTCAATATAACTGTGGATGAGAGTTATCATTTATAGCTCTGCGGGTTTGTGAATTGCAGTGTCCCTGAGCTCCATTTTTCAACTGGCTTTTTTGGGAGCTGTCCGCAAAAGCGCGGGATTGCCTCAGGCCCTATTCTGCTTCTGGGCGGCAGGCTGAGCCTGTGGTTAATTCTTCTTCCTGATGGGAAAATAGAGTGACCTGTGCCTGTCCCAACACCTAGATCTAGTCTCTCATTGGTTGCCCCTCTTCCCGTTCATCCTCAGGACAAATTGCAACCTGTAGGGAACAGGAGCTTAAAGTGCTGATTCTCCAAGTAGGGAGATTTCTAGTAAAGTAGCTGGAAAGGCGAACCCGAGCACAAGGAGATGAGAAATGAGGTGCGTATTAGAAACCTTTTAAAATCACACGGTGTACCATCTTCTGGGTTTCTCATGCATGTTTTCGATGTAGGAAGATGCCCTTGAACCTGGAGATTTGGGACCCATGGGATGGGTACCAGGCAGTATTACTTTAAAGGGTCTGCGTTTGCTCACCCAACCTCACAAAACCTTTCAGCCCCAAGAGTGTCCAACCTTATGTCTCATCCAGCTGTGGGTCTAGATATGGTCAATCCAGGTTGCATCACAGCCTCTGAACGAATTTTGTAAGAATTTCTCTCTCTTTCACTGTCTTTGTTTTACGGGTTTTTAAAAGTAATTTATTTTTATAATGGGGTTTAGCTGCTTTTCACGGCTGTGTTTATGCGGCTTTACACCCACTTGACTCACTTCCAGACAGATATCAATACATAGGTTTTAAGATTCTTACTAGTCACATATATTTTTGTGCGGTGAATAGGGGGTGTTGAGTCCAGTTCACTGAGCAAGGAGTAGGTCTTGTCTATTACATATTGGGTGTATGGAACGGTATCTGAGCGAATTTGAAACCCTTGTTTTATGCATCACCCCACCTCACCTTTCCCGCTCAGCAGCCATCGTGTGTTTTCTAAACGTGTGACTCTGTTCTGTTTTGTAATTCAGTTCAAGTGTAGCGGTTTTTACATTCCCTCTATAAGTGATAGCTTATGATAAGTGTCTTTTTCTGTGTGACTTATTTCACTTAGGATCATCGTACCTAAATCCACTCATCTTGCTTCTACTAGCCTTATGACATTGATTTCATGTCTGAGTGATATTCCATTGTACATAAGGACCACAACTTCTTTATCCATTTTTCTCTTTCCTGGGATATTTAAGGTGTCATGAAGTGGAGGTTCTTGTCAAAAGAGCAGCCCTAAACTTTGGGGTGCCTGTGTCTTGCTGATTTTTAGTTTTCCCAATTTATACGCCCATGAGTGGACGTGCCCTATGCTCCCTAAGCTGTGTTTTTTCGATGTTTCAGGACACACCATACACTTTTCCAGAGTGGCTGTTGGCAATTTACATCCCGCCCATCAGCGTAGCAAGGCTGCCATTTCTCCATGGCCTGTCCTGCATTTCTGGTTTTGACACATTTTGCAGCATGGCAGTTTAGACCGATGGGAAGCGAGACTTCTTTGTAGCACTGATTTGCCTTTCCAGGTTGCTTGGTTGGCCAAACAGGGCGTATGCTTTTTTTCCTGAATATATTCAGGAAAAAACGCATACGCCCTGTTTGGCCAAGGGCATCATTGTCGACGTTTTGCCACTTTTCATATGCTTTAAAGGCGATTCGAATCTACCTCCTGAAACCTGTTTCCTGCAATTCTGCCTTGCTTTCAAATCCTCTTTGTTGCCTTCCCTCAATATATCTGTGGATGAGAGTTATCATTCATAACTCTGCGGGTTTGTGAATTGCAGTGTCCCTGAGCTCCATTTTTCAACTGGCTTTTTTGGGAGCTGGCCGCAAAAGCGCGGGATTGCCTCAGGCCCTATTCTGCTTCTGGGCGGTAGGCTGAGCCTGTGGTTAATTCTTCTTCCCGATGGGAAAATAGAGTGAGCTGTGCCTGTCCCAACACCTAGATCTAGTCTCTCATTGGTTGCCCCTCTTCCCGTTCATCCTCAGGACAAATTGCAACCTGTAGGGAACAGGAGCTTAAAGGTGCTGATTCTCCAAGTAGGGAGATTGCTAGTAAAGTAGCTGGAAAGGCGAACCCGAGCACAAGGAGATGAGAAATGAGGTGCGTATTAGAAACCTTTCAAAATCACACGGTGTAACATCTTCTGGGTTTCTCATGCATGTTTTCGATGTAGGAAGATGCCCTTGAACCTGGAGATTTGGGACCCATGGGATGGGTACCAGGCAGTATTACTTTAAAGGGTGTGCGTTTGCTCACCCAACCTCACCCAAACTTTCAGCCCCAAGATTGTCCACCCTTATGTCTCATCCAGCTGTGGGTCTAGATATGGTCAATCCAGGTTGCATCACAGCCTCTGAAAGAATTTTGTAAGAATTTCTCTCTCTTTCACTGTCTTTGTTTTACGGGTTTTTAAAAGTAATTTATTTTTATAATGGGGTTTAGCTGCTTTTCACGGCTCTGTTTATGCGGCTTTACACCCACTTGACTCACTTCCAGACAGATATCAATACATAGGTTTTAAGATTCTTACTAGTCACATATATTCTTGTGCGGTGAATAGGGGGTGTTGAGTCCAGTTCACTGAGCAAGGAGTAGGTCTTGTCTATTACATATTGGGTGTATGGAACGGTATCTGAGCGAATTTGAAACCCTTGTTTTATGCATCACCCCACCTCACCTTTCCCGTTAAGCAGCCATAGTGTGTTTTCTAAACGTGTGACTCTGTTCTGTTTTGTAATTCAGTTCATGTGTAGCGGTTTTTACATTCCCTCTATAAGTGATAGCTTATGATAAGTGACTTTTTCTGTGTGACTTATTTCACTTAGAATCGTCGTACCTAAATCCACTCATCTTGTTTCTACTAGCCTTATGACATTGATTACATGTCTGAGTGATATTCCATTGTACATAAGGACCACAACTTCTTTATCCATTTTTCTCTTTCCTGGGATATTTAAGGTGTCATGAAGTGGAGGTTCTTGTCAACAGAGCAGCCCTAAACTTTAGGGTGCCTGTGTCTTGCTGATTTTTAGTTTTCCCAATTTATACGCCCATGAGAGGACGTGCCCTATGCTCCCTAAGCTGTGTTTTTTCGATGTTTCAGGACACACCGTACACTTCTCCAGAGTGGCTGTTGGCAATTTACATCCCGCCCATCAGCGTAGCAAGGCTGCCATTTCTCCATGGCCTGTCCTGCATTTCTGGTTTTGACACTTTTTGCAGCATGGCCCTTTTGACCGATGGGAAGCGAGACTTCTTTGTAGCGCTGATTAGCCTTTCCAGGTTGCTTGGTTGGCCAAACAGGGCGTATGCGTTTTTTCCTGAATATATTCAGGAAAAAACGCATACGCCCTTTTTGGCCAAGGGCATCATTGTCGACGTTTTGCCGCTTTTCATGTGCTTTAAAGGCGATTCGAATGTACCTCCTGAAACCTGTTTCCTGCAATTCTGCCTTGCTTTCAAATCCTCTTCGTTGCCTTCCCTCAATATATCTGTGGATGAGAGTTATCATTTATAGCTCTGCGGGTTTGTGAATTGCAGTGTCCCTGAGCTCCATTTTTCAACTGGCTTTTTTGGGAGCTGTCCGCAAAAGCGCGGGATTGCCTCAGGCCCTATTCTGCTTCTGGGCGGCAGGCTGAGCCTGTGGTTAATTCTTCTTCCTGATGGGAAAATAGAGTGACCTGTGCCTGTCCCAACACCTAGATCTAGTCTCTCATTGGTTGCCCCTCTTCCCGTTCATCCTCAGGACAAATTGCAACCTGTAGGGAACAGGAGCTTAAAGTGCTGATTCTCCAAGTAGGGAGATTTCTAGTAAAGTAGCTGGAAAGGCGAACCCGAGCACAAGGAGATGAGAAATGAGGTGCGTATTAGAAACCTTTTAAAATCACACGGTGTACCATCTTCTGGGTTTCTCATGCATGTTTTCGATGTAGGAAGATGCCCTTGAACCTGGAGATTTGGGACCCATGGGATGGGTACCAGGCAGTATTACTTTAAAGGGTCTGCGTTTGCTCACCCAACCTCACCCAACCTTTCAGCCCCAAGAGTGTCCACCCTTATGTTTCATCCAGCTGTGGGTCTAGATATGTTCAATCCAGGTTGCATCACAGCCTCTGAACGAATTTTGTAAGAATTTCTCTCTCTTTCACTGTCTTTGTTTTACGGGTTTTTAAAAGTAATTTATTTTTATAATGGGGTTTAGCTGCTTTTCACAGCTGTGTTTATGCGGCTTTACACCCAATTGACTCACTTCCAGACAGATATCAATACATAGGTTTTAAGATTCTTACTAGTCACATATATTCTTGTGCGGTGAATAGGGGGTGTTGAGTCCAGTTCACTGAGCAAGGAGTAGGTCTTGTCTATTACATATTGGGTGTATGGAACGGTATCTGAGCGAATTTGAAACCCTTGTTTTATGCATCACCCCACCTCACCTTTCCCGTTAAGCAGCCATAGTGTGTTTTCTAAACGTGTGACTCTGTTCTGTTTTGTAATTCAGTTCAAGTGTAGTGGTTTTTACATTCCCTCTATAAGTGATAGCTTATGATAAGTGTCTTTTTCTGTGTGACTTATTTCACTTAGGATCATCGTACCTAAATCCACTCATCTTGCCTCTACTAGCCTTATGACATTGATTTCATGTCTGAGTGATATTCCATTGTACATAAGGACCACAACTTCTTTATCCATTTTTCTCTTTCCTGGGATATTTAAGGTGTCATGAAGTGGAGGTTCTTGTCAACAGAGCAGCCCTAAACTTTGGGGTGCCTGTGTCTTGCTGATTTTTAGTTTTCCCAATTTATACGCCCATGAGTGGACGTGCCCTATGCTCCCTAAGCTGTGTTTTTTCGATGTTTCAGGACACAGCGTACACTTTTCCAGAGTGGCTGTTGGCAATTTACATCCCGCCCATCAGCGTAGCAAGGCTGCCATTTCTCCATGGCCTGTCCTGCATTTCTGGTTTTGACACTTTTTGCAGCATGGCACTTTTGACCGATGGGAAGCGAGACTTCTTTGTAGCACTGATTTGCCTTTCCAGGTTGCTTGGTTGGCCAAAAAGGGCGTATGCGTTTTTTCCTGAATATATTCAGGAAAAAACGCATACGCCCTTTTTGGCCAAGGGCATCATTGTCGACGTTTTGCCGCTTTTCATGTGCTTTAAAGGCGATTCGAATCTACCTCCTGAAATCTGTTTCCTGCAATTCTGCCTTGCTTTCAAATCCTCTTCGTTGCCTTCCCTCAATATATCTGTGGATGAGAGTTATCATTCATAACTCTGCGGGTTTCTGAATTGCAGTGTCCCTGAGCTCCATTTTTCAACTGGCTTTTTTGGGAGCTGGCCGCAAAAGCGCGGGATTGCCTCAGGCCCTATTCTGCTTCTGGGCGGCAGGCTGAGCCTGTGGTTAATTCTTCTTCCCGATGGGAAAATAGAGTGACCTGTGCCTGTCCCAACACATAGATCTAGTCTCTCATTGGTTGCCCCTCTTCCCGTTCATCCTCAGGACAAATTGCATCCTGTAGGGGACAGGAGCTTAAAGGTGCTGATTCTCCAAGTAGGGAGATTGCTAGTAAAATAGCTGGAAAGGCGAACCCGAGCACAAGGAGATGAGAAATGAGGTGCGTATTAGAAACCTTTCAAAATCACACGGTGTACCATCTTCTGGGTTTCTCATGCATGTTTTCGATGTAGGAAGATGCCCTTGAACCTGGAGATTTGGGACCCATGGGATGGGTACCAGGCAGTATTACTTTAAAGGGTCTGCGTTTGCTCACCCAACCTCACCCAACGTTTCAGCCCCAAGAGTGTCCACCCTTATGTCTCATCCAGCTGTGGGTCTAGATATGGTCAATCCAGGTTGCATCACAGCCTCTGAACGAATTTTGTAAGAATTTCTCTCTGTTTCACTGTCTTTGTTTTACGGGTTTTTAAAAGTAATTTATTTTTATAATGGGGTTTAGCTGCTTTTCACGGCTGTGTTTATGCGGCTTTACACCCACTTGACTCACTTCCAGACAGATATCAATACATAGGTTTTAAGATTCTTACTAGTCACATATATTCTTGTGCGGTGAATAGGGGGTGTTGAGTCCAGTTCACTGAGCAAGGAGTAGGTATTGTCTATTACATATTGGGTGTATGGAACGGTATCTGAGCGAATTTGAAACCCTTGTTTTATGCATCACCCCACCTCACCTTTCCCGTTAAGCAGCCATCGTGTGTTTTCTACACGTGTGACTCTGTTCTGTTTTGTAATTCAGTTCAAGTGTAGCGGTTTTTACATTCCCTCTATAAGTGAGAGCTTATGATAAGTGTCTTTTTCTGTGTGACTTATTTCACTTAGAATCATCGTACCTAAATCCACTCATCTTGCTTCTACTAGCCTTATGACATTGATTTCATGTCTGAGTGATATTCCATTGTACATAAGGACCACAACTTCTTTATCCATTTTTCTCTTTCCTGGTATATTTAAGGTGTCATGAAGTGGAGGTTCTTGACAACAGAGCAGCCCTAAACTTTGGGGTGCCTGTGTCTTGCTGATTTTTAGTTTTCCCAATTTATACGCCCATGAGTGGACGTGCCCTATGCTCCCTTAGCTGTGTTTTTTCGATGTTTCAGGACACACCGTACACTTCTCCAGAGTGGCTGTTGGCAATTTACATTCCGCCCATCAGCGTAGCAAGGCTGCCATTTCTCCATGGCCTGTCCTGCATTTCTGGTTTTGACACTTTTTGCAGCATGGCACTTTTGACCAATGGGGAGCGAGACTTCTTTGTAGCACTGATTTGCCTTTCCAGGTTGCTTGGTTGGCCAAAAAGGGCGTATGCGTTTTTTCCTGAATATATTCAGGAAAAAACGCATACGCCCTTTTTGGCCAAGGGCATCATTGTCGACGTTTTGCCGCTTTTCATATGCTTTAAAGGCGATTCGAATCTACCTCCTGAAATCTGTTTCCTGCAATTCTGCCTTGCTTTCAAATCCTCTTCGTTGCCTTCCCTCAATATAACTGTGGATGAGAGTTATCATTTATAGCTCTGCGGGTTTGTGAATTGCAGTGTCCCTGAGCTCCATTTTTCAACTGGCTTTTTTGGGAGCTGTCCGCAAAAGCGCGGGATTGCCTCAGGCCCTATTCTGCTTCTGGGCGGCAGGCTGAGCCTGTGGTTAATTCTTCTTCCTGATGGGAAAATAGAGTGACCTGTGCCTGTCCCAACACCTAGATCTAGTCTCTCATTGGTTGCCCCTCTTCCCGTTCATCCTCAGGACAAATTGCAACCTGTAGGGAACAGGAGCTTAAAGTGCTGATTCTCCAAGTAGGGAGATTTCTAGTAAAGTAGCTGGAAAGGCGAACCCGAGCACAAGGAGATGAGAAATGAGGTGCGTATTAGAAACCTTTTAAAATCACACGGTGTACCATCTTCTGGGTTTCTCATGCATGTTTTCGATGTAGGAAGATGCCCTTGAACCTGGAGATTTGGGACCCATGGGATGGGTACCAGGCAGTATTACTTTAAAGGGTCTGCGTTTGCTCACCCAACCTCACAAAACCTTTCAGCCCCAAGAGTGTCCAACCTTATGTCTCATCCAGCTGTGGGTCTAGATATGGTCAATCCAGGTTGCATCACAGCCTCTGAACGAATTTTGTAAGAATTTCTCTCTCTTTCACTGTCTTTGTTTTACGGGTTTTTAAAAGTAATTTATTTTTATAATGGGGTTTAGCTGCTTTTCACGGCTGTGTTTATGCGGCTTTACACCCACTTGACTCACTTCCAGACAGATATCAATACATAGGTTTTAAGATTCTTACTAGTCACATATATTTTTGTGCGGTGAATAGGGGGTGTTGAGTCCAGTTCACTGAGCAAGGAGTAGGTCTTGTCTATTACATATTGGGTGTATGGAACGGTATCTGAGCGAATTTGAAACCCTTGTTTTATGCATCACCCCACCTCACCTTTCCCGTTAAGCAGCCATCGTGTGTTTTCTAAACGTGTGACTCTGTTCTGTTTTGTAATTCAGTTCAAGTGTAGCGGTTTTTACATTCCCTCTATAAGTGATAGCTTATGATAAGTGTCTTTTTCTGTGTGACTTATTTCACTTAGGATCATCGTACCTAAATCCACTCATCTTGCTTCTACTAGCCTTATGACATTGATTTCATGTCTGAGTGATATTCCATTGTACATAAGGACCACAACTTCTTTATCCATTTTTCTCTTTCCTGGGATATTTAAGGTGTCATGAAGTGGAGGTTCTTGTCAAAAGAGCAGCCCTAAACTTTGGGGTGCCTGTGTCTTGCTGATTTTTAGTTTTCCCAATTTATACGCCCATGAGTGGACGTGCCCTATGCTCCCTAAGCTGTGTTTTTTCGATGTTTCAGGACACACCATACACTTTTCCAGAGTGGCTGTTGGCAATTTACATCCCGCCCATCAGCGTAGCAAGGCTGCCATTTCTCCATGGCCTGTCCTGCATTTCTGGTTTTGACACATTTTGCAGCATGGCAGTTTAGACCGATGGGAAGCGAGACTTCTTTGTAGCACTGATTTGCCTTTCCAGGTTGCTTGGTTGGCCAAACAGGGCGTATGCTTTTTTTCCTGAATATATTCAGGAAAAAACGCATACGCCCTGTTTGGCCAAGGGCATCATTGTCGACGTTTTGCCACTTTTCATATGCTTTAAAGGCGATTCGAATCTACCTCCTGAAACCTGTTTCCTGCAATTCTGCCTTGCTTTCAAATCCTCTTTGTTGCCTTCCCTCAATATATCTGTGGATGAGAGTTATCATTCATAACTCTGCGGGTTTGTGAATTGCAGTGTCCCTGAGCTCCATTTTTCAACTGGCTTTTTTGGGAGCTGGCCGCAAAAGCGCGGGATTGCCTCAGGCCCTATTCTGCTTCTGGGCGGTAGGCTGAGCCTGTGGTTAATTCTTCTTCCCGATGGGAAAATAGAGTGAGCTGTGCCTGTCCCAACACCTAGATCTAGTCTCTCATTGGTTGCCCCTCTTCCCGTTCATCCTCAGGACAAATTGCAACCTGTAGGGAACAGGAGCTTAAAGGTGCTGATTCTCCAAGTAGGGAGATTGCTAGTAAAGTAGCTGGAAAGGCGAACCCGAGCACAAGGAGATGAGAAATGAGGTGCGTATTAGAAACCTTTCAAAATCACACGGTGTAACATCTTCTGGGTTTCTCATGCATGTTTTCGATGTAGGAAGATGCCCTTGAACCTGGAGATTTGGGACCCATGGGATGGGTACCAGGCAGTATTACTTTAAAGGGTGTGCGTTTGCTCACCCAACCTCACCCAAACTTTCAGCCCCAAGATTGTCCACCGTTATGTCTCATCCAGCTGTGGGTCTAGATATGGTCAATCCAGGTTGCATCACAGCCTCTGAAAGAATTTTGTAAGAATTTCTCTCTCTTTCACTGTCTTTGTTTTACGGGTTTTTAAAAGTAATTTATTTTTATAATGGGGTTTAGCTGCTTTTCACGGCTCTGTTTATGCGGCTTTACACCCACTTGACTCACTTCCAGACAGATATCAATACATAGGTTTTAAGATTCTTACTAGTCACATATATTCTTGTGCGGTGAATAGGGGGTGTTGAGTCCAGTTCACTGAGCAAGGAGTAGGTCTTGTCTATTACATATTGGGTGTATGGAACGGTATCTGAGCGAATTTGAAACCCTTGTTTTATGCATCACCCCACCTCACCTTTCCCGTTAAGCAGCCATAGTGTGTTTTCTAAACGTGTGACTCTGTTCTGTTTTGTAATTCAGTTCATGTGTAGCGGTTTTTACATTCCCTCTATAAGTGATAGCTTATGATAAGTGACTTTTTCTGTGTGACTTATTTCACTTAGAATCGTCGTACCTAAATCCACTCATCTTGTTTCTACTAGCCTTATGACATTGATTTCATGTCTGAGTGATATTCCATTGTACATAAGGACCACAACTTCTTTATCCATTTTTCTCTTTCCTGGGATATTTAAGGTGTCATGAAGTGGAGGTTCTTGTCAACAGAGCAGCCCTAAACTTTAGGGTGCCTGTGTCTTGCTGATTTTTAGTTTTCCCAATTTATACGCCCATGAGAGGACGTGCCCTATGCTCCCTAAGCTGTGTTTTTTCGATGTTTCAGGACACACCGTACACTTCTCCAGAGTGGCTGTTGGCAATTTACATCCCGCCCATCAGCGTAGCAAGGCTGCCATTTCTCCATGGCCTGTCCTGCATTTCTGGTTTTGACACTTTTTGCAGCATGGCCCTTTTGACCGATGGGAAGCGAGACTTCTTTGTAGCGCTGATTAGCCTTTCCAGGTTGCTTGGTTGGCCAAACAGGGCGTATGCGTTTTTTCCTGAATATATTCAGGAAAAAACGCATACGCCCTGTTTGGCCAAGGGCATCATTGTCGACGTTTTGCCACTTTTCATGTGCTTTAAAGGCGATTCGAATGTACCTCCTGAAACCTGTTTCCTGCAATTCTGCCTTGCTTTCAAATCCTCTTCGTTGCCTTCCCTCAATATATCTGTGGATGAGAGTTATCATTTATAGCTCTGCGGGTTTGTGAATTGCAGTGTCCCTGAGCTCCATTTTTCAACTGGCTTTTTTGGGAGCTGTCCGCAAAAGCGCGGGATTGCCTCAGGCCCTATTCTGCTTCTGGGCGGCAGGCTGAGCCTGTGGTTAATTCTTCTTCCTGATGGGAAAATAGAGTGACCTGTGCCTGTCCCAACACCTAGATCTAGTCTCTCATTGGTTGCCCCTCTTCCCGTTCATCCTCAGGACAAATTGCAACCTGTAGGGAACAGGAGCTTAAAGTGCTGATTCTCCAAGTAGGGAGATTTCTAGTAAAGTAGCTGGAAAGGCGAACCCGAGCACAAGGAGATGAGAAATGAGGTGCGTATTAGAAACCTTTTAAAATCACACGGTGTACCATCTTCTGGGTTTCTCATGCATGTTTTCGATGTAGGAAGATGCCCTTGAACCTGGAGATTTGGGACCCATGGGATGGGTACCAGGCAGTATTACTTTAAAGGGTCTGCGTTTGCTCACCCAACCTCACAAAACCTTTCAGCCCCAAGAGTGTCCAACCTTATGTCTCATCCAGCTGTGGGTCTAGATATGGTCAATCCAGGTTGCATCACAGCCTCTGAACGAATTTTGTAAGAATTTCTCTCTCTTTCACTGTCTTTGTTTTACGGGTTTTTAAAAGTAATTTATTTTTATAATGGGGTTTAGCTGCTTTTCACGGCTGTGTTTATGCGGCTTTACACCCACTTGACTCACTTCCAGACAGATATCAATACATAGGTTTTAAGATTCTTACTAGTCACATATATTCTTGTGCGGTGAATAGGGGGTGTTGAGTCCAGTTCACTGAGCAAGGAGTAGGTCTTGTCTATTACATATTGGGTGTATGGAACGGTATCTGAGCGAATTTGAAACCCTTGTTTTATGCATCACCCCTCCTCACCTTTCCCGTTAAGCAGCCATCGTGTGTTTTCTAAACGTGTGACTCTGTTCTGTTTTGTAATTCAGTTCAAGTGTAGCGGTTTTTACATTCCCTCTATAAGTGATAGCTTATGATAAGTGTCTTTTTCTGTGTGACTTATTTCACTTAGGATCATCGTACCTAAATCCACTCATCTTGCTTCTACTAGCCTTATGACATTGATTTCATGTCTGAGTGATATTCCATTGTACATAAGGACCACAACTTCTTTATCCATTTTTCTCTTTCCTGGGATATTTAAGGTGTCATGAAGTGGAGGTTCTTGTCAAAAGAGCAGCCCTAAACTTTGGGGTGCCTGTGTCTTGCTGATTTTTGTTTTCCCAATTTATACGCCCATGAGTGGACGTGCCCTATGCTCCCTAAGCTGTGTTTTTTCGATGTTTCAGGACACACCATACACTTTTCCAGAGTGGCTGTTGGCAATTTACATCCCGCCCATCAGCGTAGCAAGGCTGCCATTTCTCCATGGCCTGTCCTGCATTTCTGGTTTTGACACATTTTGCAGCATGGCACTTTAGAGCGATGGGAAGCGAGACTTCTTTGTACCACTGATTTGCCTTTCCAGGTTTCTTGGTTGGCCAAACAGGGCGTATGCTTTTTTTCCTGAATATATTCAGGAAAAAACGCATACGCCCTGTTTGGCCAAGGGCATCATTGTCGACGTTTTGCCACTTTTCATATGCTTTAAATGCGATTCGAATCTACCTCCTGAAACCTGTTTACTGCAATTCTGCCTTGCTTTCAAATCCTCTTTGTTGCCTTCCCTCAATATATCTGTGGATGAGAGTTATCATACATAACTCTGCGGGTTTGTGAATTGCAGTGTCCCTGAGCTCCATTTTTCAACTGGCTTTTTTGGGAGCTGGCCGCAAAAGCGCGGGATTGCCTCAGGCCCTATTCTGCTTCTGGGCGGTAGGCTGAGCCTGTGGTTAATTCTTCTTCCCGATGGGAAAATAGAGTGAGCTGTGCCTGTCCCAACACCTAGATCTAGTCTCTCATTGGTTGCCCCTCTTCCCGTTCATCCTCAGGACAAATTGCAACCTGTAGGGAACAGGAGCTTAAAGGTGCTGATTCTCCAAGTAGGGAGATTGCTAGTAAAGTAGCTGGAAAGGCGAACCCGAGCACAAGGAGATGAGAAATGAGGTGCGTATTAGAAACCTTTCAAAATCACACGGTGTAACATCTTCTGGGTTTCTCATGCATGTTTTCGATGTAGGAAGATGCCCTTGAACCTGGAGATTTGGGACCCATGGGATGGGTACCAGGCAGTATTACTTTAAAGGGTGTGCGTTTGCTCACCCAACCTCACCCAAACTTTCAGCCCCAAGATTGTCCACCCTTATGTCTCATCGAGCTGTGGGTCTAGATATGGTCAATCCAGGTTGCATCACAGCCTCTGAAAGAATTTTGTAAGAATTTCTCTCTCTTTCACTGTCTTTGTTTTACGGGTTTTTAAAAGTAATTTATTTTTATAATGGGGTTTAGCTGCTTTTCACGGCTCTGTTTATGCGGCTTTACACCCACTTGACTCACTTCCAGACAGATATCAATACATAGGTTTTAAGATTCTTACTAGTCACATATATTCTTGTGCGGTGAATAGGGGGTGTTGAGTCCAGTTCACTGAGCAAGGAGTAGGTCTTGTCTATTACATATTGGGTGTATGGAACGGTATCTGAGCGAATTTGAAACCCTTGTTTTATGCATCACCCCACCTCACCTTTCCCGCTCAGCAGCCATCGTGTGTTTTCTAAACGTGTGACTCTGTTCTGTTTTGTAATTCAGTTCAAGTGTAGCGGTTTTTACATTCCCTCTATAAGTGATAGCTTATGATAAGTGTCTTTTTCTGTGTGACTTATTTCACTTAGGATCATCGTACCTAAATCCACTCATCTTGCCTCTACTAGCCTTATGACATTGATTTCATGTCTGAGTGATATTCCATTGTACATAAGGACCACAACTTCTTTATCCATTTTTCTCTTTCCTGGGATATTTAAGGTGTCATGAAGTGGAGGTTCTTGTCAACAGAGCAGCCCTAAACTTTGGGGTGCCTGTGTCTTGCTGATTTTTAGTTTTCCCAATTTATACGCCCATGAGTGGACGTGCCCTATGCTCCCTAAGCTGTGTTTTTTCGATGTTTCAGGACACACCGTACACTTTTCCAGAGTGGCTGTTGGCAATTTACATCCCGCCCATCAGCGTAGCAAGGCTGCCATTTCTCCATGGCCTGTCCTGTATTTCTGGTTTTGACACTTTTTGCAGCATGGCCCTTTTGACCGATGGGAAGCGAGACATCTTTGTAGCACTGATTTGCCTTTCCAGGTTGCTTGGTTGGCCAAAAAGGCGTATGCGTTTTTTCCTGAATATATTCAGGAAAAAACGCATACGCCCTTTTTGGCCAAGGGCATCATTGTCGACGTTTTGCCGCTTTTCATGTGCTTTAAAGGAGATTCGAATCTACCTCCTGAAATCTGTTTCCTGCAATTCTGCCTTGCTTTCAAATCCTCTTCGTTGCCTTCCCTCAATATATCTGTGGATGAGAGTTATCATTCATAACTCTGCGGGTTTCTGAATTGCAGTGTCCCTGAGCTCCATTTTTCAACTGGCTTTTTTGGGAGCTGGCCGCAAAAGCGCGGGATTGCCTCAGGCCCTATTCTGCTTCTGGGCGGCAGGCTTAGCCTGTGGTTAATTCTTCTTCCTGATGGGAAATAGAGTGACCTGTGCCTGTCCCAACACCTAGATCTAGTCTCTCATTGGTTGCCCCTCTTCCCGTTCATCCTCAGGACAAATTGCAACCTGTAGGGAACAGGAGCTTAAAGGTGCTGATTCTCCAAGTAGGGAGATTGCTAGTAAAGTAGCTGGAAAGGCGAACCCGAGCACAAGGAGATGAGAAATGAGGTGCGTATTAGAAACCTTTCAAAATCACACGGTGTACCATCTTCTGGGTTTCTCATGCATGTTTTCGATGTAGGAAGATGCCCTTCAACCTGGAGATTTGGGACCCATTGGATGGGTACCAGGCAGTATTACTTTAAAGGGTCTGCGTTTGCTCACCCAACCTCACTCAACCTTTCAGCCCCAAGAGTGTCCACCCTTATGTCTCATCCAGCTGTGGGTCTAGATATGGTCAATCCAGGTTGCATCACAGCCTCTGAACGAATTTTTTAAGAATTTCTCTCTCTTTCACTGTCTTTGTTTTACGGGTTTTTAAAAGTAATTTATTTTTATAATGGGTTTTAGCTGCTTTTCACGGCTGTGTTTATGCGGCTTTACACCCAATTGACTCACTTCCAGACAGATATCAATACATAGGTTTTAAGATTCTTACTAGTCACATATATTCTTGTGCGGTGAATAGGGGGTGTTGAGTCCAGTTCACTGAGCAAGGAGTAGGTCTTGTCTATTACATATTGGGTGTATGGAACGGTATCTGAGCGAATTTGAAACCCTTGTTTTATGCATCACCCCACCTCACCTTTCCCGTTAAGCAGCCATAGTGTGTTTTCTAAACGTGTGACTCTGTTCTGTTTTGTAATTCAGTTCAAGTGTAGCGGTTTTTACATTCCCTCTATAAGTGATAGCTTATGATAAGTGTCTTTTTCTGTGTGACTTATTTCACTTAGGATCATCGTACCTAAATCCACTCATCTTGCTTCTACTAGCCTTATGACATTGATTTCATGTCTGAGTGATATTCCATTGTACATAAGGACCGCAACTTCTTTATCCATTTTTCTCTTTCCTGGGATATTTAAGGTGTCATGAAGTGGACGTTCTTGTCAACAGAGCAGCCCTAAACTTTGGGGTGCCTGTGTCTTGCTGATTTTTAGTTTTCCCAATTTATACGCCCATGAGTGGACGTGCCCTATGCTCCCTAAGCTGTGTTTTTTCGATGTTTCAGGACACACCGTACACTTTTCCAGAGTGGCTGTTGGCAATTTACATCCCGCCCATCAGCGTAGCAAGGCTGCCATTTCTCCATGGCCTGTCCTGCATTTCTGGTTTTGACACTTTTTGCAGCATGGCCCTTTTGACCGATGGGAAGCGAGACTTCTTTGTAGCACTGATTTGCCTTTCCAGGTTGCTTGGTTGGCCAAAAAGGGCGTATGCGTTTTTTCCTGAATATATTCAGGAAAAAACGCATACGCCCTTTTTGGCCAAGGGCATCATTGTCGACGTTTTGCCGCTTTTCATGTGCTTTAAAGGCGATTCGAATCTACCTCCTGAAATCTGTTTCCTGCAATTCTGCCTTGCTTTCAAATCCTCTTCGTTGCCTTCCCTCAATATATCTGTGGATGAGAGTTATCATTCATAACTCTGCGGGTTTCTGAATTGCAGTGTCCCTGAGCTCCATTTTTCAACTGGCTTTTTTGGGAGCTGGCCGCAAAAGCGCGGGATTGCCTCAGGCCCTATTCTGCTTCTGGGCGGCAGGCTTAGCCTGTGGTTAATTCTTCTTCCTGATGGGAAATAGAGTGACCTGTGCCTGTCCCAACACCTAGATCTAGTCTCTCATTGGTTGCCCCTCTTCCCGTTCATCCTCAGGACAAATTGCAACCTGTAGGGAACAGGAGCTTAAAGGTGCTGATTCTCCAAGTAGGGAGATTGCTAGTAAAGTAGCTGGAAAGGCGAACCCGAGCACAAGGAGATGAGAAATGAGGTGCGTATTAGAAACCTTTCAAAATCACACGGTGTACCATCTTCTGGGTTTCTCATGCATGTTTTCGATGTAGGAAGATGCCCTTCAACCTGGAGATTTGGGACCCATGGGATGGGTACCAGGCAGTATTACTTTAAAGGGTCTGCGTTTGCTCACCCAACCTCACCCAACCTTTCAGCCCCAAGAGTGTCCACCCTTATGTCTCATCCAGCTGTGGGTCTAGATATGTCAATCCAGGTTGCATCACAGCCTCTGAACGAATTTTGTAAGAATTTCTCTCTCTTTCACTGTCTTTGTTTTACGGGTTTTTAAAAGTAATTTATTTTTATAATGGGGTTTAGCTGCTTTTCACGGCTGTGTTTATGCGGCTTTACACCCACTTGACTCACTTCCAGACAGATATCAATACATAGGTTTTAAGATTCTTACTAGTCACATATATTCTTGTGCGGTGAATAGGGGGTGTTGAGTCCAGTTCACTGAGCAAGGAGTAGGTCTTGTCTATTACATATTGGGTGTATGGAACGGTATCTGAGCGAATTTGAAACCCTTGTTTTATGCATCACCCCACCTCACCTTTCCCGTTAAGCAGCCATAGTGTGTTTTCTAAACGTGTGACTCTGTTCTGTTTTGTAATTCAGTTCAAGTGTAGCGGTTTTTACATTCCCTCTATAAGTGATAGCTTATGATAAGTGTCTTTTTCTGTGTGACTTACTTCACTTAGGATCATCGTACCTAAATCCACTCATCTTGCTTCTACTAGCCTTATGAGATTGATTTCATGTCTGAGTGATATTCCATTGTACATAAGGACCACAACTTCTTTATCCATTTTTCTCTTTCCTGGGATATTTAAGGTGTAATGAAGTGGAGGTTCTTGTCAACAGAGCAGCCCTAAACTTTGGGGTGCCTGTGTCTTGCTGATTTTTAGTTTTCCCAATTTATACGCCCATGAGTGGACGTGCCCTATGCTCCCTAAGCTGTGTTTTTTCGATGTTTCAGGAAACACCGTACACTTTTCCAGAGTGGCTGTTGGCAATTTACATCCCGCCCATCAGTGTAGCAAGGCTGCCATTTCTCCATGGCCTGTCCTGCATTTCTGGTTTGGACACTTTTTGCAGCATGGCACTTTTGACCGATGGGAAGCGAGACTTCTTTGTAGCGCGGATTAGCCTTTCCAGGTTGCTTGGTTGGCCAAACAGGGCGTATGCGTTTTTTGCTGAATATATTCAGGAAAAAACGCATACGCCCTGTTTGGCCAAGGGCATCATTGTCGTCGTTTTGCCACTTTTCATATGCTTTAAAGGCGATTCGAATCTACCTCCTGAAACCTGTTTCCTGAAATTCTGCCTTGCTTTCAAATCCTCTTCGTTGCCTTCCCTCAATATATCTGTGGATGAGAGTTATCATTTATAGCTCTGCGGGTTTGTGAATTGCAGTGTCCCTGAGCTCCATTTTTCAACTGGCTTTTTTGGGAGCTGGCCGCAAAAGCGCGGGATTGCCTCAGGCCCTATTCTCCTTCTGGGCAGCAGGCTGAGCCTGTGGTTAATTCTTCTCCCTGATGGGAAAATAGAGTGACCTGTGCCTGTCCCAACACATAGATCTAGTCTCTCATTGGTTGCCCCTCTTCCCGTTCATCCTCAGGACAAATTGCATTCTGTAGGGGACAGGAGCTTAAAGGTGCTGATTCTCCAAGTAGGGAGATTGCTAGTAAAGTAGCTGGAAAGGCGAACCCGAGCACAAGGAGATGAGAAATGAGGTGCGTATTAGAAACCTTTCAAAATCACACGGTGTACCATCTTCTGGGTTTCTCATGCATGTTTTCCATATAGGAAGATGCCCTTGAACCTGGAGATTTGGGACCCATGGGATGGGTACCAGGCAGTATTACTTTAAAGGGTCTGCGTTTGCTCACCCAACCTCACCCAACCTTTCAGCCCCAAGAGTGTCCACCCTTATGTCTCATCCAGCTGTGGGTCTAGATATGGTTAATCCAGGTTGCATCACAGCCTCTGAACGAATTTTGTAAGAATTTCTCTCTCTTTCACTGTCTTTGTTTTACGGGTTTTTAAAAGTAATTTATTTTTATAATGGGGTTTAGCTGCTTTTCACAGCTGTGTTTATGCGGCTTTACACCCAATTGACTCACTTCCAGACAGATATCAATACATAGGTTTTAAGATTCTTACTAGTCACATATACTTTTGTGCGGTGAATAGGGGGTGTTGAGTCCAGTTCACTGAGCAAGGAGTAGGTCTTGTCTATTACATATTGGGTGTATGGAACGGTATCTGAGCGAATTTGAAACCCTTGTTTTATGCATCACCCCACCTCACCTTTCCCGTTAAGCAGCCATCGTGTGTTTTCTAAACGTGTGACTCTGTTCTGTTTTGTAATTCAGTTCAAGTGTAGCGGTTTTTACATTCCCTCTATAAGTGATAGCTTATGATAAGTGTCTTTTTCTGTGTGACTTATTTCACTTAGGATCATCGTACCTAAATCCACTCATCTTGCCTCTACTAGCCTTATGACATTGATTTCATGTCTGAGTGATATTCCATTGTACATAAGGACCACAACTTCTTTATCCATTTTTCTCTTTCCTGGGATATTTAAGGTGTCATGAAGTGGAGGTTCTTGTCAACAGAGCAGCCCTAAACTTTGGGGTGCCTGTGTCTTGCTGATTTTTAGTTTTCCCAATTTATACGCCCATGAGTGGACGTGCCCTATGCTCCCTAAGCTGTGTTTTTTCGATGTTTCAGGACACACCGTACACTTTTCCAGAGTGGCTGTTGGCAATTTACATCCCGCCCATCAGCGTAGCAAGGCTGCCATTTCTCCATGGCCTGTCCTGCATTTCTGGTTTTGACACTTTTTGCAGCATGGCCCTTTTGACCGATGGGAAGCGAGACTTCTTTGTAGCACTGATTTGCCTTTCCAGGTTGCTTGGTTGGCCAAAAAGGGCGTATGCGTTTTTTCCTGAATATATTCAGGAAAAAACGCATACGCCCTTTTTGGCCAAGGGCATCATTGTCGACGTTTTGCCGCTTTTCATGTGCTTTAAAGGCGATTCGAATCTACCTCCTGAAATCTGTTTCCTGCAATTCTGCCTTGCTTTCAAATCCTCTTCGTTGCCTTCCCTCAATATATCTGTGGATGAGAGTTATCATTCATAACTCTGCGGGTTTCTGAATTGCAGTGTCCCTGAGCTCCATTTTTCAACTGGCTTTTTTGGGAGCTGGCCGCAAAAGCGCGGGATTGCCTCAGGCCCTATTCTGCTTCTGGGCGGCAGGCTTAGCCTGTGGTTAATTCTTCTTCCTGATGGGAAATAGAGTGACCTGTGCCTGTCCCAACACCTAGATCTAGTCTCTCATTGGTTGCCCCTCTTCCCGTTCATCCTCAGGACAAATTGCAACCTGTAGGGAACAGGAGCTTAAAGGTGCTGATTCTCCAAGTAGGGAGATTGCTAGTAAAGTAGCTGGAAAGGCGAACCCGAGCACAAGGAGATGAGAAATGAGGTGCGTATTAGAAACCTTTCAAAATCACACGGTGTACCATCTTCTGGGTTTCTCATGCATGTTTTCGATGTAGGAAGATGCCCTTCAACCTGGAGATTTGGGACCCATGGGATGGGTACCAGGCAGTATTACTTTAAAGGGTCTGCGTTTGCTCACCCAACCTCACCCAACCTTTCAGCCCCAAGAGTGTCCACCCTTATGTCTCATCCAGCTGTGGGTCTAGATATGTCAATCCAGGTTGCATCACAGCCTCTGAACGAATTTTGTAAGAATTTCTCTCTCTTTCACTGTCTTTGTTTTACGGGTTTTTAAAAGTAATTTATTTTTATAATGGGGTTTAGCTGCTTTTCACGGCTGTGTTTATGCGGCTTTACACCCACTTGACTCACTTCCAGACAGATATCAATACATAGGTTTTAAGATTCTTACTAGTCACATATATTCTTGTGCGGTGAATAGGGGGTGTTGAGTCCAGTTCACTGAGCAAGGAGTAGGTCTTGTCTATTACATATTGGGTGTATGGAACGGTATCTGAGCGAATTTGAAACCCTTGTTTTATGCATCACCCCACCTCACCTTTCCCGTTAAGCAGCCATAGTGTGTTTTCTAAACGTGTGACTCTGTTCTGTTTTGTAATTCAGTTCAAGTGTAGCGGTTTTTACATTCCCTCTATAAGTGATAGCTTATGATAAGTGTCTTTTTCTGTGTGACTTACTTCACTTAGGATCATCGTACCTAAATCCACTCATCTTGCCTCTACTAGCCTTATGACATTGATTTCATGTCTGAGTGATATTCCATTGTACATAAGGACCACAACTTCTTTATCCATTTTTCTCTTTCCTGGGATATTTAAGGTGTCATGAAGTGGAGGTTCTTGTCAACAGAGCAGCCCTAAACTTTGGGGTGCTTGTGTCTTGCTGATTTTTAGTTTTCCCAATTTATACGCCCATGAGTGGACGTGCCCTATGCTCCCTAAGCTGTGTTTTTTCGATGTTTCAGGACACACCGTACACTTTTCCAGAGTGGCTGTTGGCAATTTACATCCCGCCCATCAGCGTAGCAAGGCTGCCATTTCTCCATGGCCTGTCCTGTATTTCTGGTTTTGACACTTTTTGCAGCATGGCCCTTTTGACCGATGGGAAGCGAGACTTCTTTGTAGCACTGATTTGCCTTTCCAGGTTGCTTGGTTGGCCAAAAAGGGCGTATGCGTTTTTTCCTGAATATATTCAGGAAAAAACGCATACGCCCTTTTTGGCCAAGGGCATCATTGTCGACGTTTTGCCGCTTTTCATGTGCTTTAAAGGCGATTCGAATCTACCTCCTGAAATCTGTTTCCTGCAATTCTGCCTTGCTTTCAAATCCTCTTCGTTGCCTTCCCTCAATATATCTGTGGATGAGAGTTATCATTCATAACTCTGCGGGTTTCTGAATTGCAGTGTCCCTGAGCTCCATTTTTCAACTGGCTTTTTTGGGAGCTGGCCGCAAAATCGCGGGATTGCCTCAGGCCCTATTCTGCTTCTGGGCGGCAGGCTTAGCCTGTGGTTAATTCTTCTTCCTGATGGGAAATAGAGTGACCTGTGCCTGTCCCAACACCTAGATCTAGTCTCTCATTGGTTGCCCCTCTTCCCGTTCATCCTCAGGACAAATTGCAACCTGTAGGGAACAGGAGCTTAAAGGTGCTGATTCTCCAAGTAGGGAGGTTGCTAGTAAAGTAGCTGGAAAGGCGAACCCGAGCACAAGGAGATGAGAAATGAGGTGCGTATTAGAAACCTTTCAAAATCACACGGTGTACCATCTTCTGGGTTTCTCATGCATGTTTTCGATGAAGGAAGATGCCCTTGAACCTGGAGATTTGGGACCCATGGGATGGGTACAAGGCAGTATTACTTTAAAGGGTCTGCGTTTGCTCACCCAACCTCACCCAACCTTTCAGCCCCTAGAGTGTCCACCCTTATGTCTCATCCAGCTGTGGGTCTAGATATGGTCATTCCAGGTTGCATCACAGCCTCTGAACGAATTTTTTAAGAATTTCTCTCTCTTTCACTGTCTTTGTTTTATGGGTTTTTAAAAGTAATTTATTTTTATAATGGGGTTTAGCTGCTTTTCACGGCTGTGTTTATGCGGCTTTACACCCAATTGACTCACTTCCAGACAGATATCAATACATAGGTTTTAAGATTCTTACTAGTCACATATATTCTTGTGCGGTGAATAGGGGGTGTTGAGTCCAGTTCACTGAGCAAGGAGTAGGTCTTGTCTATTACATATTGGGTGTATGGAACGGTATCTGAGCGAATTTGAAACCCTTGTTTTATGCATCACCCCACCTCACCTTTCCCGTTAAGCAGCCATAGTGTGTTTTCTAAACGTGTGACTCTGTTCTGTTTTGTAATTCAGTTCAAGTGTAGCGGTTTTTACATTCCCTCTATAAGTGATAGCTTATGATAAGTGTCTTTTTCTGTGTGACTTATTTCACTTAGGATCATCGTACCTAAATCCACTCATCTTGCTTCTACTAGCCTTATGACATTGATTTCATGTCTGAGTGATATTCCATTGTACATAAGGACCACAACTTCTTTATCCATTTTTCTCTTTCCTGGGATATTTAAGGTGTCATGAAGTGGAGGTTCTTGTCAACAGAGCAGCCCTAAACATTGGGGTGCCTGTGTCTTGCTGATTTTTAGTTTTCCCAATTTATACGCCCATGAGTGGACGTGCCCTATGCTCCCTAAGCTGTGTTTTTTCGATGTTTCAGGAAACACCGTACACTTTTCCAGAGTGGCTGTTGGCAATTTACATCCCGCCCATCAGTGTAGCAAGGCTGCCATTTCTCCATGGCCTGTCCTGCATTTCTGGTTTGGACACTTTTTGCAGCATGGCACTTTTGACCGATGGGAAGCGAGACTTCTTTGTAGCGCGGATTAGCCTTTCCAGGTTGCTTGGTTGGCCAAACAGGGCGTATGCGTTTTTTCCTGAATATATTCAGGAAAAAACGCATACGCCCTGTTTGGCCAAGGGCATCATTGTCGTCGTTTTGCCACTTTTCATATGCTTTAAAGGCGATTCGAATCTACCTCCTGAAACCTGTTTCCTGAAATTCTGCCTTGCTTTCAAATCCTCTTCGTTGCCTTCCCTCAATATATCTGTGGATGAGAGTTATCATTTATAGCTCTGCGGGTTTGTGAATTGCAGTGTCCCTGAGCTCCATTTTTCAACTGGCTTTTTTGGGAGCTGGCCGCAAAAGCGCGGGATTGCCTCAGGCCCTATTCTGCTTCTGGGCAGCAGGCTGAGCCTGTGGTTAATTCTTCTTCCTGATGGGAAAATAGAGTGACCTGTGCCTGTCCCAACACATAGATCTAGTCTCTCATTGGTTGCCCCTCTTCCCGTTCATCCTCAGGACAAATTGCATCCTGTAGGGGACAGGAGCTTAAAGGTGCTGATTCTCCAAGTAGGGAGATTGCTAGTAAAGAAGCTGGAAAGGCGAACCCGAGCACAAGGAGATGAGAAATGAGGTGCGTATTAGAAACCTTTCAAAATCACACGGTGTACCATCTTCTGGGTTTCTCATGCATGTTTTCCATATAGGAAGATGCCCTTGAACCTGGAGATTTGGGACCCATGGGATGGGTACCAGGCAGTATTACTTTAAAGGGTCTGCGTTTGCTCACCCAACCTCACCCAACCTTTCAGCCCCAAGAGTGTCCACCCTTATGTCTCATCCAGCTGTGGGTCTAGATATGGTTAATCCAGGTTGCATCACAGCCTCTGAACGAATTTTGTAAGAATTTCTCTCTCTTTCACTGTCTTTGTTTTACGGGTTTTTAAAAGTAATTTATTTTTATAATGGGGTTTAGCTGCTTTTCACAGCTGTGTTTATGCGGCTTTACACCCAATTGACTCACTTCCAGACATATATCAATACATAGGTTTTAAGATTCTTACTAGTCACATATACTTTTGTGGGGTGAATAGGGGGTGTTGAGTCCAGTTCACTGAGCAAGGAGTAGGTCTTGTCTATTACATATTGGGTGTATGGAACGGTATCTGAGCGAATTTGAAACCCTTGTTTTATGCATCACCCCACCTCACCTTTCCCGTTAAGCAGCCATAGTGTGTTTTCTAAACGTGTGACTCTGTTCTGTTTTGTAATTCAGTTCAAGTGTAGCGGTTTTTACATTCCCTCTATAAGTGATAGCTTATGATAAGTGTCTTTTTCTGTGTGACTTATTTCACTTAGGATCATCGTACCTAAATCCACTCATCTTGCCTCTACTAGCCTTATGACATTGATTTCATGTCTGAGTGATATTCCATTGTACATAAGGACCACAACTTCTTTATCCATTTTTCTCTTTCCTGGGATATTTAAGGTGTCATGAAGTGGAGGTTCTTGTCAACAGAGCAGCCCTAAACTTTGGGGTGCCTGTGTCTTGCTGATTTTTAGTTTTCCCAATTTATACGCCCATGAGTGGACGTGCCCTATGCTCCCTAAGCTGTGTTTTTTCGATGTTTCAGGACACACCGTACACTTTTCCAGAGTGGCTGTTGGCAATTTACATCCCGCCCATCAGCGTAGCAAGGCTGCCATTTCTCCATGGCCTGTCCTGCATTTCTGGTTTTGACACTTTTTGCAGCATGGCACTTTTGACCGATGGGAAGCGAGACTTCTTTGTAGCACTGATTTGCCTTTCCAGGTTGCTTGGTTGGCCAAAAAGGGCGTATGCGTTTTTTCCTGAATATATTCAGGAAAAAACGCATACGCCCTTTTTGGCCAAGGGCATCATTGTCGACGTTTTGCCGCTTTTCATGTGCTTTAAAGGCGATTCGAATCTACCTCCTGAAATCTGTTTCCTGCAATTCTGCCTTGCTTTCAAATCCTCTTCGTTGCCTTCCCTCAATATATCTGTGGATGAGAGTTATCATTCATAACTCTGCGGGTTTCTGAATTGCAGTGTCCCTGAGCTCCATTTTTCAACTGGCTTTTTTGGGAGCTGGCCGCAAAAGCGCGGGATTGCCTCAGGCCCTATTCTGCTTCTGGGCGGCAGGCTTAGCCTGTGGTTAATTCTTCTTCCTGATGCGAAATAGAGTGACCTGTGCCTGTCCCAACACCTAGATCTAGTCTCTCATTGGTTGCCCCTCTTCCCGTTCATCCTCAGGACAAATTGCAACCTGTAGGGAACAGGAGCTTAAAGGTGCTGATTCTCCAAGTAGGGAGATTGCTAGTAAAGTAGCTGGAAAGGCGAACCCGAGCACAAGGAGATGAGACATGAGGTGCGTATTAGAAACCTTTCAAAATCACACGGTGTATCATCTTCTGGGTTTCTCATGCATGTTTTCGATGTAGGCAGATGCCCTTGAACCTGGAGATTTGGGACCCATGGGATGGGTACCAGGCAGTATTACTTTAAAGGGTCTGCATTTGCTCACCCAACCTCACCCAACCTTTCAGCCCCAAGAGTGTCCACCCTTATGTCTCATCCAGCTGTGGGTCTAGATATGTCAATCCAGGTTGCATCACAGCCTCTGAACGAATTTTGTAAGAATTTCTCTCTCTTTCACTGTCTTTGTTTTACGGGTTTTTAAAAGTAATTTATTTTTATAATGGGGTTTAGCTGCTTTTCACGGCTGTGTTTATGCGGCTTTACAACCACTTGACTCACTTCCAGACAGATATCAATACATAGGTTTTAAGATTCTTACTAGTCACATATATTCTTGTGCGGTGAATAGGGGGTGTTGAGTCCAGTTCACTGAGCAAGGAGTAGGTCTTGTCTATTACATATTGGGTGTATGGAACGGTATCTGAGCGAATTTGAAACCCTTGTTTTATGCATCACCCCACCTCACCTTTCCCGCTCAGCAGCCATCGTGTGTTTTCTAAACGTGTGACTCTGTTCTGTTTTGTAATTCAGTTCAAGTGTAGCGGTTTTTACATTCCCTCTATAAGTGATAGCTTATGATAAGTGTCTTTTTCTGTGTGACTTATTTCACTTAGGATCATCGTACCTAAATCCACTCATCTTGCCTCTACTAGCCTTATGACATTGATTTCATGTCTGAGTGATATTCCATTGTACATAAGGACCACAACTTCTTTATCCATTTTTCTCTTTCCTGGGATATTTAAGGTGTCATGAAGTGGAGGTTCTTGTCAACAGAGCAGCCCTAAACATTGGGGTGCCTGTGTCTTGCTGATTTTTAGTTTTCCCAATTTATACGCCCATGAGTGGACGTGCCCTATGCTCCCTAAGCTGTGTTTTTTCGATGTTTCAGGACACACCGTACACTTTTCCAGAGTGGCTGTTGGCAATTTACATCCCGCCCATCAGCGTAGCAAGGCTGCCATTTCTCCATGTCCTGTCCTGTATATCTGGTTTTGACACTTTTTGCAGCATGGCCCTTTTGACCGATGGGAAGCGAGACTTCTTTGTAGCACTGATTTGCCTTTCCAGGTTGCTTGGTTGGCCAAAAAGGGCGTATGCGTTTTTTCCTGAATATATTCAGGAAAAAACGCATACGCCCTTTTTGGCCAAGGGCATCATTGTCGACGTTTTGCCGCTTTTCATGTGCTTTAAAGGAGATTCGAATCTACCTCCTGAAATCTGTTTCCTGCAATTCTGCCTTGCTTTCAAATCCTCTTCGTTGCCTTCCCTCAATATATCTGTGGATGAGAGTTATCATTCATAACTCTGCGGGTTTCTGAATTGCAGTGTACCTGAGCTCCATTTTTCAACTGGCTTTTTTGGGAGCTGGCCGCAAAAGCGCGGGATTGCCTCAGGCCCTATTCTGCTTCTGGGCGGCAGGCTTAGCCTGTGGTTAATTCTTCTTCCTGATGGGAAATAGAGTGACCTGTGCCTGTCCCAACACCTAGATCTAGTCTCTCATTGGTTGCCCCTCTTCCCGTTCATCCTCAGGACAAATTGCAACCTGTAGGGAACAGGAGCTTAAAGGTGCTGATTCTCCAAGTAGGGAGATTGCTAGTAAAGTAGCTGGAAAGGCGAACCCGAGCACAAGGAGATGAGAAATGAGGTGCGTATTAGAAACCTTTCAAAATCACACGGTGTACCATCTTCTGGGTTTCTCATGCATGTTTTCGATGTAGGCAGATGCCCTTGAACCTGGAGATTTGGGACCCATGGGATGGGTACCAGGCAGTATTACTTTAAAGGGTCTGCGTTTGCTCACCCAACCTCACCCAACCTTTCAGCCCCAAGAGTGTCCACCCTTATGTCTCATCCAGCTGTGGGTCTAGATATGGTCAATCCAGGTTGCATCACAGCCTCTGAACGAATTTTGTAAGAATTTCTCTCTCTTTCACTGTCTTTGTTTTACGGGTTTTTAAAAGTAATTTATTTTTATAATGGGGTTTAGCTGCTTTTCACGGCTGTGTTTATGCGGCTTTACACCCACTTGACTCACTTCCAGACAGATATCAATACATAGGTTTTAAGATTCTTACTAGTCACATATATTCTTGTGCGGTGAATAGGGGGTGTTGAGTCCAGTTCACTGAGCAAGGAGTAGGTCTTGTCTATTACATATTGGGTGTATGGAACGGTATCTGAGCGAATTTGAAACCCTTGTTTTATGCATCACCCCACCTCACCTTTCCCGCTCAGCAGCCATCGTGTGTTTTCTAAACGTGTGACTCTGTTCTGTTTTGTAATTCAGTTCAAGTGTAGCGGTTTTTACATTCCCTCTATAAGTGATAGCTTATGATAAGTGTCTTTTTCTGTGTGACTTATTTCACTTAGGATCATCGTACCTAAATCCACTCATCTTGCCTCTACTAGCCTTATGACATTGATTTCATGTCTGAGTGATATTCCATTGTACATAAGGACCACAACTTCTTTATCCATTTTTCTCTTTCCTGGGATATTTAAGGTGTCATGAAGTGGAGGTTCTTGTCAACAGAGCAGCCCTAAACTTTGGGGTGCCTGTGTCTTGCTGATTTTTAGTTTTCCCAATTTATACGCCCATGAGTGGACGTGCCCTATGCTCCCTAAGCTGTGTTTTTTCGATGTTTCAGGACACACCGTACACTTTTCCAGAGTGGCTGTTGGCAATTTACATCCCGCCCATCAGCGTAGCAAGGCTGCCATTTCTCCATGGCCTGTCCTGTATTTCTGGTTTTGACACTTTTTGCAGCATGGCCCTTTTGACCGATGGGAAGCGAGACATCTTTGTAGCACTGATTTGCCTTTCCAGGTTGCTTGGTTGGCCAAAAAGGGCGTATGCGTTTTTTCCTGAATATATTCAGGAAAAAACGCATACGCCCTTTTTGGCCAAGGGCATCATTGTCGACGTTTTGCCGCTTTTCATGTGCTTTAAAGGAGATTCGAATCTACCTCCTGAAATCTGTTTCCTGCAATTCTGCCTTGCTTTCAAATCCTCTTCGTTGCCTTCCCTCAATATATCTGTGGATGAGAGTTATCATTCATAACTCTGCGGGTTTCTGAATTGCAGTGTCCCTTAGCTCCATTTTTCAACTGGCTTTTTTGGGAGCTGGCCGCAAAAGCGCGGGATTGCCTCAGGCCCTATTCTGCTTCTGGGCGGCAGGCTTAGCCTGTGGTTAATTCTTCTTCCTGATGGGAAATAGAGTGACCTGTGCCTGTCCCAACACCTAGATCTAGTCTCTCATTGGTTGCCCCTCTTCCCGTTCATCCTCAGGACAAATTGCAACCTGTAGGGAACAGGAGCTTAAAGGTGCTGATTCTCCAAGTAGGGAGATTGCTAGTAAAGTAGCTGGAAAGGCGAACCCGAGCACAAGGAGATGAGAAATGAGGTGCGTATTAGAAACCTTTCAAAATCACACGGTGTACCATCTTCTGGGTTTCTCATGCATGTATTCGATGTAGGAAGATGCCCTTCAACCTGGAGATTTGGGACCCATGGGATGGGTACCAGGCAGTATTACTTTAAAGGGTCTGCGTTTGCTCACCCAACCTCACTCAACCTTTCAGCCCCAAGAGTGTCCACCCTTATGTCTCATCCAGCTGTGGGTCTAGATATGGTCAATCCAGGTTGCATCACAGCCTCTGAACGAATTATTTAAGAATTTCTCTCTCTTTCACTGTCTTTGTTTTACGGGTTTTTAAAAGTAATTTATTTTTATAATGGGGTTTAGCTGCTTTTCACGGCTGTGTTTATGCGGCTTTACACCCAATTGACTCACTTCCAGACAGATATCAATACATAGGTTTAAAGATTCTTACTAGTCACATATATTCTTGTGCGGTGAATAGGGGGTGTTGAGTCCAGTTCACTGAGCAAGGAGTAGGTCTTGTCTATTACATATTGGGTGTATGGAACGGTATCTGAGCGAATTTGAAACCCTTGTTTTATGCATCACCCCACCTCACCTTTCCCGTTAAGCAGCCATAGTGTGTTTTCTAAACGTGTGACTCTGTTCTGTTTTGTAATTCAGTTCAAGTGTAGCGGTTTTTACATTCCCTCTATAAGTGATAGCTTATGATAAGTGTCTTTTTCTGTGTGACTTATTTCACTTAGGATCATCGTACCTAAATCCACTCATCTTGCTTCTACTAGCCTTATGACATTGATTTCATGTCTGAGTGATATTCCATTGTACATAAGGACCACAACTTCTTTATCCATTTTTCTCTTTCCTGGGATATTTAAGGTGTCATGAAGTGGACGTTCTTGTCAACAGAGCAGCCCTAAACTTTGGGGTGCCTGTGTCTTGCTGATTTTTAGTTTTCCCAATTTATACGCCCATGAGTGGACGTGCCCTATGCTCCCTAAGCTGTGTTTTTTCGATGTTTCAGGAAACACCGTAAACTTTTCCAGAGTGGCTGTTGGCAATTTACATCCCGCCCATTAGTGTACCAAGGCTGCCATTTCTCCATGGCCTGTCCTGCATTTCTGGTTTGGACACTTTTTGCAGCATGGCACTTTTGACCGATGGGAAGCGAGACTTCTTTGTAGCGCGGTTTAGCATTTCCAGGTTGCTTGGTTGGCCAAACAGGGCGTATGCGTTTTTTCCTGAATATATTCAGGAAAAAACGCATACGCCCTGTTTGGCCAAGGGCATCATTGTCGTCGTTTTGCCACTTTTCATATGCTTTAAAGGCGATTCGAATCTACCTCCTGAAACCTGTTTCCTGAAATTCTGCCTTGCTTTCAAATCCTCTTCGTTGCCTTCCCTCAATATATCTGTGGATGAGAGTTATCATTTATAGCTCTGCGGGTTTGTGAATTGCAGTGTCCCTGAGCTCCATTTTTCAACTGGCTTTTTTGGGAGCTGGCCGCAAAAGCGCGGGATTGCCTCAGGCCCTATTCTGCTTCTGGGCAGCAGGCTGAGCCTGTGGTTAATTCTTCTTCCTGATGGGAAAATAGAGTGACCTGTGCCTGTCCCAACACATAGATCTAGTCTCTCATTGGTTGCCCCTCTTCCCGTTCATCCTCAGGACAAATTGCATCCTGTAGGGGACAGGAGCTTAAAGGTGCTGATTCTCCAAGTAGGGAGATTGCTAGTAAAGTAGCTGGAAAGGCGAACCCGAGCACAAGGAGATGAGAAATGAGGTGCGTATTAGAAACCTTTCAAAATCACACGGTGTACCATCTTCTGGGTTTCTCATGCATGTTTTCCATATAGGAAGATGCCCTTGAACCTGGAGATTTGGGACCCATGGGATGGGTACCAGGCAGTATTACTTTAAAGGGTCTGCGTTTGCTCACCCAACCTCACCCAACCTTTCAGCCCCAAGAGTGTCCACCCTTATGTCTCATCCAGCTGTGGGTCTAGATATGGTTAATCCAGGTTGCATCACAGCCTCTGAACGAATTTTGTAAGAATTTCTCTCTCTTTCACTGTCTTTGTTTTACGGGTTTTTAAAAGTAATTTATTTTTATAATGGGGTTTAGCTGCTTTTCACAGCTGTGTTTATGCGGCTTTACACCCAATTGACTCACTTCCAGACAGATATCAATACATAGGTTTTAAGATTCTTACTAGTCACATATACTTTTGTGCGGTGAATAGGGGGTGTTGAGTCCAGTTCACTGAGCAAGGAGTAGGTCTTGTCTATTACATATTGGGTGTATGGAACGGTATCTGAGCGAATTTGAAACCCTTGTTTTATGCATCACCCCACCTCACCTTTCCCGTTAAGCAGCCATAGTGTGTTTTCTAAACGTGTGACTCTGTTCTGTTTTGTAATTCAGTTCAAGTGTAGCGGTTTTTACATTCCCTCTATAAGTGATAGCTTATGATAAGTGTCTTTTTCTGTGTGACTTATTTCACTTAGGATCATCGTACCTAAATCCACTCATCTTGCCTCTACTAGCCTTATGACATTGATTTCATGTCTGAGTGATATTCCATTGTACATAAGGACCACAACTTCTATATCCATTTTTCTCTTTCCTGGGATATTTAAGGTGTCATGAAGTGGAGGTTCTTGTCAACAGAGCAGCCCTAAACTTTGGGGTGCCTGTGTCTTGCTGATTTTTAGTTTTCCCAATTTATACGCCCATGAGTGGACGTGCCCTATGCTCCCTAAGCTGTGTTTTTTCGATGTTTCAGGACACACCGTACACTTTTCCAGAGTGGCTGTTGGCAATTTACATCCCGCCCATCAGCGTAGCAAGGCTGCCATTTCTCCATGGCCTGTCCTGTATTTCTGGTTTTGACACTTTTTGCAGCATGGCCCTTTTGACCGATGGGAAGCGAGACTTCTTTGTAGCACTGATTTGCCTTTCCAGGTTGCTTGGTTGGCCAAAAAGGGCGTATGCGTTTTTTCCTGAATATATTCAGGAAAAAACGCATACGCCCTTTTTGGCCAAGGGCATCATTGTCGACGTTTTGCCGCTTTTCATGTGCTTTAAAGGCGATTCGAATCTACCTCCTGAAATCTGTTTCCTGCAATTCTGCCTTGCTTTCAAATCCTCTTCGTTGCCTTCCCTCAATATATCTGTGGATGAGAGTTATCATTCATAACTCTGCGGGTTTCTGAATTGCAGTGTCCCTGAGCTCCATTTTTCAACTGGCTTTTTTGGGAGCTGGCCGCAAAAGCGCGGGATTGCCTCAGGCCCTATTCTGCTTCTGGGCGGCAGGCTTAGCCTGTGGTTAATTCTTCTTCCTGATGGGAAATAGAGTGACCTGTGCCTGTCCCAACACCTAGATCTAGTCTCTCATTGGTTGCCCCTCTTCCCGTTCATCCTCAGGACAAATTGCAACCTGTAGGGAACAGGAGCTTAAAGGTGCTGATTCTCCAAGTAGGGAGGTTGCTAGTAAAGTAGCTGGAAAGGCGAACCCGAGCACAAGGAGATGAGAAATGAGGTGCGTATTAGAAACCTTTCAAAATCACACGGTGTACCATCTTCTGGGTTTCTCATGCATGTTTTCGATGTAGGAAGATGCCCTTCAACCTGGAGATTTGGGACCCATGGGATGGGTACCAGGCAGTATTAATTTAAAGGGTCTGCGTTTGCTCACCCAACCTCACCCAACCTTTCAGCCCCAAGAGTGTCCACCCTTATGTCTCATCCAGCTGTGGGTCTAGATATGTCAATCCAGGTTGCATCACAGCCTCTGAACGAATTTTGTAAGAATTTCTCTCTCTTTCACTGTCTTTGTTTTACGGGTTTTTAAAAGTAATTTATTTTTATAATGGGGTTTAGCTGCTTTTCACGGCTGTGTTTATGCGGCTTTACACCCACTTGACTCACTTCCAGACAGATATCAATACATAGGTTTTAAGATTCTTACTAGTCACATATATTCTTGTGCGGTGAATAGGGGGTGTTGAGTCCAGTTCACTGAGCAAGGAGTAGGTATTGTCTATTACATATTGGGTGTATGGAACGGTATCTGAGCGAATTTGAAACCCTTGTTTTATGCATCACCCCACCTCACCTTTCCCGTTAAGCAGCCACAGTGTGTTTTCTAAATGTGTGACTCTGTTCTGTTTTGTAATTCAGTTCAAGTGTAGCGGTTTTTACATTCCTTCTATAAGTGATAGCTTATGATAAGTGTCTTTTTCTGTGTGACTTATTTCACTTAGGATCATCGTACCTAAATCCACTCATCTTGCTTCTACTAGCCTTATGACATTGATTTCATGTCTGAGTGATATTCCATTGTACATAAGGACCACAACTTCTTTATCCATTTTTCTCTTTCCTGGGATATTTAAGGTGTCATGAAGTGGAGGTTCTTGTCAACAGAGCAGCCCTAAACTTTGGGGTGTCTGTGTCTTGCTGATTTTTAGTTTTCCCAATTTATACACCCATGAGAGGACGTGCCCTATGCTCCCTAAGCTGTGTTTTTTCGATGTTTCAGCACACACCATACACTTTTCCAGAGTGGCTGTTGGCAATTTACATCCCGCCCATCAGCGTAGCAAGGCTGCCATTTCTCCATGGCCTGTCCTGCATTTCTGGTTTTGACACTTTTTGCAGCAAGGCCCTTTTGACCGATGGGAAGCGAGACTTCTTTGTAGCGCTGATTTGCCTTTCCAGGTTGCTTGGTTGGCCAAAAAGGGCGTATGCGTTTTTTCCTGAATATATTCAGGAAAAAACGCATACGCCCTTTTTGGCCAAGGGCATCATTGTCGACGTTTTGCCTCTTTTCATGTGCTTTAAAGGCGATTCGAATCTACCTCCTGAAATCTGTTTCCTGCAATTCTGCCTTGCTTTCAAATCCTCTTCGTTGCCTTCCCTCAATATATCTGTGGATGAGAGTTATCATTCATAACTCTGCGGGTTTCTGAATTGCAGTGTCCCTGAGCTCCATTTTTCTACTGGCTTTTTTGGGAGCTGGCCGCAAAAGCGCGGGATTGCCTCAGGCCCTATTCTGCTTCTGGGCGGCAGGCTTAGCCTGTGGTTAATTCTTCTTCCTGATGGGAAATAGAGTAACCTGTGCCTGTCCCAACACCTAGATCTAGCCTCTCATTGGTTGCCCCTCTTCCCGTTCATCCTCAGGACAAATTGCAACCTGTAGGGAACAGGAGCTTAAAGGTGCTGATTCTCCAAGTAGGGAGATTGCTAGTAAAGTAGCTGGAAAGGCGAACCCGAGCACAAGGAGATGAGAAATGAGGTGCGTATTAGAAACCTTTCAAAATCACACGGTGTACCATCTTCTGGGTTTCTCATGCATGTTTTCGATGTAGGCAGATGCCCTTGAACCTGGAGATTTGGGACCCATGGGATGGGTACCAGGCAGTATTACTTTAAAGGGTCTGCGTTTGCTCACCCAACCTCACCCAACCTTTCAGCCCCAAGAGTGTCCACCCTTATGTCTCATCCAGCTGTGGGTCTAGATATGTCAATCCAGGTTGCATCACAGCCTCTGAACGAATTTTGTAAGAATTTCTCTCTCTTTCACTGTCTTTGTTTTACGGGTTTTTAAAAGTAATTTATTTTTATAATGGGGTTTAGCTGCTTTTCACGGCTGTGTTTATGCGGCTTTACACCCACTTGACTCACTTCCAGACAGATATCAATACATAGGTTTTAAGATTCTTACTAGTCACATATATTCTTGTGCGGTGAATAGGGGGTGTTGAGTCCAGTTCACTGAGCAAGGAGTAGGTCTTGTCTATTACATATTGGGTGTATGGAACGGTATCTGAGCGAATTTGAAACCCTTGTTTTATGCATCACCCCACCTCACCTTTCCCGCTCAGCAGCCATCGTGTGTTTTCTAAACGTGTGACTCTGTTCTGTTTTGTAATTCAGTTCAAGTGTAGCGGTTTTTACATTCCCTCTATAAGTGATAGCTTATGATAAGTGTCTTTTTCTGTGTGACTTATTTCACTTAGGATCATCGTACCTAAATCCACTCATCTTGCCTCTACTAGCCTTATGACATTGATTTCATGTCTGAGTGATATTCCATTGTACATAAGGACCACAACTTCTTTATCCATTTTTCTCTTTCCTGGGATATTTAAGGTGTCATGAAGTGGAGGTTCTTGTCAACAGAGCAGCCCTAAACATTGGGGTGCCTGTGTCTTGCTGATTTTTAGTTTTCCCAATTTATACGCCCATGAGTGGACGTGCCCTATGCTCCCTAAGCTGTGTTTTTTCGATGTTTCAGGACACACCGTACACTTTTCCAGAGTGGCTGTTGGCAATTTACATCCCGCCCATCAGCGTAGCAAGGCTGCCATTTCTCCATGGCCTGTCCTGTATTTCTGGTTTTGACACTTTTTGCAGCATGGCCCTTTTGATCGATGGGAAGCGAGACTTCTTTGTAGCACTGATTTGCCTTTCCAGGTTGCTTGGTTGGCCAAAAAGGGCGTATGCGTTTTTTCCTGAATATATTCAGGAAAAAACGCATACGCCCTTTTTGGCCAAGGGCATCATTGTCGACGTTTTGCCGCTTTTCATGTGCTTTAAAGGAGATTCGAATCTACCTCCTGAAATCTGTTTCCTGCAATTCTGCCTTGCTTTCAAATCCTCTTCGTTGCCTTCCCTCAATATATCTGTGGATGAGAGTTATCATTCATAACTCTGCGGGTTTCTGAATTGCAGTGTCCCTGAGCTCCATTTTTCAACTGGCTTTTTTGGGAGCTGGCCGCAAAAGCGCGGGATTGCCTCAGGCCCTATTCTGCTTCTGGGCGGCAGGCTTAGCCTGTGGTTAATTCTTCTTCCTGATGGGAAATAGAGTGACCTGTGCCTGTCCCAACACCTAGATCTAGTCTCTCATTGGTTGCCCCTCTTCCCGTTCATCCTCAGGACAAATTGCAACCTGTAGGGAAGAGGAGCTTAAAGGTGCTGATTCTCCAAGTAGGGAGATTGCTAGTAAAGTAGCTGGAAAGGCGAACCCGAGCACAAGGAGATGAGAAATGAGGTGCGTATTAGAAACCTTTCAAAATCACACGGTGTACCATCTTCTGGGTTTCTCATGCATGTTTTCGATGTAGGAAGATGCCCTTCAACCTGGAGATTTGGGACCCATGGGATGGGTACCAGGCAGTATTACTTTAAAGGGTCTGCGTTTGCTCACCCAACCTCACCCAACCTTTCAGCCCCAAGAGTGTCCACCCTTATGTCTCATCCAGCTGTGGGTCTAGATATGTCAATCCAGGGTGCATCACAGCCTCTGAACGAATTTTGTAAGAATTTCTCTCTCTTTCACTGTCTTTGTTTTACGGGTTTTTAAAAGTAATTTATTTTTATAATGGGGTTTAGCTGCTTTTCACGGCTGTGTTTATGCGGCTTTACACCCACTTGACTCACTTCCAGACAGATATCAATACATAGGTTTTAAGATTCTTACTAGTCACATATATTCTTGTGCGGTGAATAGGGGGTGTTGAGTCCAGTTCACTGAGCAAGGAGTAGGTATTGTCTATTACATATTGGGTGTATGGAACGGTATCTGAGCGAATTTGAAACCCTTGTTTTATGCATCACCCCACCTCACCTTTCCCGTTAAGCAGCCACAGTGTGTTTTCTAAATGTGTGACTCTGTTCTGTTTTGTAATTCAGTTCAAGTGTAGCGGTTTTTACATTCCTTCTATAAGTGATAGCTTATGATAAGTGTCTTTTTCTGTGTGACTTATTTCACTTAGGATCATCGTACCTAAATCCACTCATCTTGCTTCTACTAGCCTTATGACATTGATTTCATGTCTGAGTGATATTCCATTGTACATAAGGACCACAACTTCTTTATCCATTTTTCTCTTTCCTGGGATATTTAAGGTGTCATGAAGTGGAGGTTCTTGTCAACAGAGCAGCCCTAAACTTTGGGGTGCCTGTGTCTTGCTGATTTTTAGTTTTCCCAATTTATACGCCCATGAGAGGACGTGCCCTATGCTCCCTAAGCTGTGTTTTTTCGATGTTTCAGGACACACCATACACTTTTCCAGAGTGGCTGTTGGCAATTTACATCCCGCCCATCAGCGTAGCAAGGCTGCCATTTCTCCATGGCCTGTCCTGCATTTCTGGTTTTGACAATTTTTGCAGCATGGCACTTTTGACCGATGGGAAGCGAGACTTCTTTGTAGCACTGATTTGCCTTTCCAGGTTGCTTGGTTGGCCAAAAAGGGCGTATGCGTTTTTTCCTGAATATATTCAGGAAAAAACGCATACGCCCTTTTTGGCCAAGGGCATCATTGTCGACGTTTTGCCGCTTTTCATGTGCTTTAAAGGCGATTCGAATCTACCTCCTGAAATCTGTTTCCTGCAATTCTGCCTTGCTTTCAAATCCTCTTCGTTGCCTTCCCTCAATATATCTGTGGATGAGAGTTATCATTCATAACTCTGCGGATTTCTGAATTGCAGTGTCCCTGAGCTCCATTTTTCAACTGGCTTTTTTGGGAGCTGGCCGCAAAAGCGCGGGATTGCCTCAGGCCCTATTCTGCTTCTGGGCGGCAGGCTTAGCCTGTGGTTAATTCTTCTTCCTGATGGGAAATAGTGTGACCTGTGCCTGTCCCAACACCTAGATCTAGTCTCTCATTGGTTGCCCCTCTTCCCGTTCATCCTCAGGACAAATTGCAACCTGTAGGGAATAGGAGCTTAAAGGTGCTGATTCTCCAAGTAGGGAGGTTGCTAGTAAAGTAGCTGGAAAGGCGAACCCGAGCACAAGGAGATGAGAAATGAGGTGCGTATTAGAAACCTTTCAAAATCACACTGTGTACCATCTTCTGGGTTTCTCATGCATGTTTTCGATGTAGGAAGATGCCCTTGAACCTGGAGATTTGGGACCCATGGGATGGGTACAAGGCAGTATTACTTTAAAGGGTCTGCGTTTGCTCACCCAACCTCACCCAACCTTTCAGCCCCAAGAGTGTCCACCCTTATGTCTCATCCAGCTGTGGGTCTAGATATGGTCAATCCAGGTTGCATCACAGCCTCTGAACGAATTTTGTAAGAATTTCTCTCTCTTTCACTGTCTTTGTTTTACGGGTTTTTAAAAGTAATTTATTTTTATAATGGGGTTTAGCTGCTTTTCACGGCTGTGTTTATGCGGCTTTACACCCACTTGACTCACTTCCAGACAGATATCAATACATAGGTTTTAAGATTCTTACTAGTCACATATATTCTTGTGCGGTGAATAGGGGGTGTTGAGTCCAGTTCACTGAGCAAGGAGTAGGTCTTGTCTATTACATATTGGGTGTATGGAACGGTATCTGAGCGAATTTGAAACCCTTGTTTTATGCATCACCCCACCTCACCTTTCCCGCTCAGCAGCCATCGTGTGTTTTCTAAACGTGTGACTCTGTTCTGTTTTGTAATTCAGTTCAAGTGTAGCGGTTTTTACATTCCCTCTATAAGTGATAGCTTATGATAAGTGTCTTTTTCTGTGTGACTTATTTCACTTAGGATCATCGTACCTAAATCCACTCATGTTGCTTCTACTAGCCTTATGACATTGATTTCATGTCTGAGTGATATTCCATTGTACATAAGGACCACAATTTCTTTATCCATTTTTCTCTTTCCTGGGATATTTAAGGTGTCATGAAGTGGAGGTTCTTGTCAACAGAGCAGCCCTAAACTTTGGGGTGCCTGTGTCTTGCTGATTTTTAGTTTTCCCAATTTATACGCCCATGAGAGGACGTGCCCTATGCTCCCTAAGCTGTGTTTTTTCGATGTTTCAGGACACACCATACACTTTTCCAGAGTGGCTGTTGGCAATTTACATCCCGCCCATCAGCGTAGCAAGGCTGCCATTTCTCCATGGCCTGTCCTGCATTTCTGGTTTTGACACTTTTTGCAGCATGGCACTTTTGACCGATGGGAAGCGAGACTTCTTTGTAGCACTGATTTGCCTTTCCAGGTTGCTTGGTTGGCCAAAAAGGGCGTATGCTTTTTTTCCTGAATATATTCAGGAAAAAACGCATACGCCCTTTTTGGCCAAGGGCATCATTGTCGACGTTTTGCCGCTTTTCATGTGCTTTAAAGGCGATTCGAATCTACCTCCTGAAATCTGTTTCCTGCAATTCTGCCTTGCTTTCAAATCCTCTTCGTTGCCTTCCCTCAATATATCTGTGGATGAGAGTTATCATTCATAACTCTGCGGGTTTCTGAATTGCAGTGTCCCTGAGCTCCATTTTTCAACTGGCTTTTTTGGGAGCTGGCCGCAAAAGCGCGGGATTGCCTCAGGCCCTATTCTGCTTCTGGGCGGCAGGCTTAGCCTGTGGTTAATTCTTCTTCCTGATGGGAAATAGAGTGACCTGTGCCTGTCCCAACCCCTAGATCTAGTCTCTCATTGGTTGCCCCTCTTCCCGTTCATCCTCAGGACAAATTGCAACCTGTAGGGAACAGGAGCTTAAAGGTGCTGATTCTCCAAGTAGGGAGATTGCTAGTAAAGTAGCTGGAAAGGCGAACCCGAGCACAAGGAGATGAGAAATGAGGTGCGTATTAGAAACCTTTCAAAATCACACGGTGTACCATCTTCTGGGTTTCTCATGCATGTTTTCGATGTAGGCAGATGCCCTTGAACCTGGAGATTTGGGACCCATGGGATGGGTACCAGGCAGTATTACTTTAAAGGGTCTGCGTTTGCTCACCCAACCTCACCCAACCTTTCAGCCCCAAGAGTGTCCACCCTTATGTCTCATCCAGCTGTGGGTCTAGATATGGTCAATCCAGGTTGCATCACAGCCTCTGAACGAATTTTGTAAGAATTTCTCTCTCTTTCACTGTCTTTGTTTTACGGGTTTTTAAAAGTAATTTATTTTTATAATGGGGTTTAGCTGCTTTTCACGGCTGTGTTTATGCGGCTTTACACCCACTTGACTCACTTCCAGACAGATATCAATACATAGGTTTTAAGATTCTTACTAGTCACATATATTCTTGTGCGGTGAATAGGGGGTGTTGAGTCCAGTTCACTGAGCAAGGAGTAGGTCTTGTCTATTACATATTGGGTGTATGGAACGGTATCTGAGCGAATTTGAAACCCTTGTTTTATGCATCACCCCACCTCACCTTTCCCGTTAAGCAGCCATAGTGTGTTTTCTAAACGTGTGACTCTGTTCTGTTTTGTAATTCAGTTCAAGTGTAGCGGTTTTTACATTCCCTCTATAAGTGATAGCTTATGATAAGTGTCTTTTTCTGTGTGACTTATTTCACTTAGGATCATCGTACCTAAATCCACTCATCTTGCCTCTACTAGCCTTATGACATTGATTTCATGTCTGAGTGATATTCCATTGTACATAAGGACCACAACTTCTTTATCCATTTTTCTCTTTCCTGGGATATTTAAGGTGTCATGAAGTGGAGGTTCTTGTCAACAGAGCAGCCCTAAACTTTGGGGTGCCTGTGTCTTGCTGATTTTTAGTTTTCCCAATTTATACGCCCATGAGTGGACGTGCCCTATGCTCCCTAAGCTGTGTTTTTTCGATGTTTCAGGACACACCGTACACTTTTCCAGAGTGGCTGTTGGCAATTTACATCCCGCCCATCAGCGTAGCAAGGCTGCCATTTCTCCATGGCCTGTCCTGCATTTCTGGTTTGGACACTTTTTGCAGCATGGCACTTTTGACCGATGGGAAGCGAGACTTCTTTGTAGCGCTGATTAGCCTTTCCAGGTTGCTTGGTTGGCCAAACAGGGCGTATGCGTTTTTTCCTGAATATATTCAGGAAAAAACGCATACGCCCTGTTTGGCCAAGGGCATCATTGTCGACGTTTTGCCACTTTTCATATGCTTTAAAGGCGATTCGAATCTACCTCCTGAAACCTGTTTCCTGAAATTCTGCCTTGCTTTCAAATCCTCTTCGTTGCCTTCCCTCAATATATCTGTGGATGAGAGTTATCAGTTATAGCTCTGCGGGTTTGTGAATTGCAGTGTCCCTGAGCTCCATTTTTCAACTGGCTTTTTTGGGAGCTGGCCGCAAAAGCGCGGGATTGCCTCAGGCCCTATTCTGCTTCTGGGCGGCGGGCGGCAGTCTGAGCCTGTGGTTAATTCTTCTTCCTGATGGGAAAATAGAGTGACCTGTGCCTGTCCCAACACATAGATCTAGTCTCTCATTGGTTGCCCCTCTTCCCGTTCATCCTCAGGACAAATTGCATCCTGTAGGGGACAGGAGCTTAAAGGTGCTGATTCTCCAAGTAGGGAGATTGCTAGTAAAGTAGCTGGAAAGGCGAACCCGAGCACAAGGAGATGAGAAATGAGGTGCGTATTAGAAACCTTTCAAAATCACACGGTGTACCATCTTCTGGGTTTCTCATGCATGTTTTCGATGTAGGAAGATGCCCTTCAACCTGGAGGTTTGGGACCCATGGGATGGGTACCAGGCAGTATTACTTTAAAGGGTCTGCGTTTGCTCACCCAACCTCACCCAACCTTTCAGCCCCAAGAGTGTCCACCCTTATGTCTCATCCAGCTGTGGGTCTAGATATGTCAATCCAGGTTGCATCACAGCCTCTGAACGAATTTTGTAAGAATTTCTCTCTCTTTCACTGTCTTTGTTTTACGGGTTTTTAAAAGTAATTTATTTTTATAATGGGGTTTAGCTGCTTTTCACGGCTGTGTTTATGCGGCTTTACACCCACTTGACTCACTTCCAGACAGATATCAATACATAGGTTTTAAGATTCTTACTAGTCACATATATTCTTGTGCGGTGAATAGGGGGTGTTGAGTCCAGTTCACTGAGCAAGGAGTAGGTATTGTCTATTACATATTGGGTGTATGGAACGGTATCTGAGCGAATTTGAAACCCTTGTTTTATGCATCACCCCACCTCTCCTTTCCTGTTAAGCAGCCACAGTGTGTTTTCTAAATGTGTGACTCAGTTCTGTTTTGTAATTCAGTTCAAGTGTAGCGGTTTTTACATTCCTTCTATAAGTGATAGCTTATGATAAGTGTCTTTTTCTGTGTGACTTATTTCACTTAGGATCATCGTACCTAAATCCACTCATCTTGCTTCTACTAGCCTTATGACATTGATTTCATGTCTGAGTGATATTCCATTGTACATAAGGACCACAACTTCTTTATCCATTTTTCTCTTTCCTGGGATATTTAAAATGTCATGAAGTGGAGGTTCTTGTCAACAGAGCAGCCCTAAACTTTGGGGTGCCTGTGTCTTGCTGATTTTTAGTTTTCCCAATTTATACGCCCATGAGAGGACGTGCCCTATGCTCCCTAAGCTGTGTTTTTTCGATGTTTCAGGACACACCATACACTTTTCCAGAGTGGCTGTTGGCAATTTACATCCCGCCCATCAACGTAGCAAGGCTGCCATTTCTCCATGGCCTGTCCTGCATTTCTGGTTTTGACACTTTTTGCAGCATGGCACTTTTGACCGATGGGAAGCGAGACTTCTTTGTAGCACTGATTTGCCTTTCCAGGTTGCTTGGTTGGCCAAAAAGGGCGTATGCGTTTTTTCCTGAATATATTCAGGAAAAAACGCATACGCCCTTTTTGGCCAAGGGCATCATTGTCGACGTTTTGCCTCTTTTCATGTGCTTTAAAGGCGATTCGAATCTACCTCCTGAAATCTGTTTCCTGCAATTCTGCCTTGCTTTCAAATCCTCTTCGTTGCCTTCCCTCAATATATCTGTGGATGAGAGTTATCATTCATAACTCTGCGGGTTTCTGAATTGCAGTGTCCCTGAGCTCCATTTTTCAACTGGCTTTTTTGGGAGCTGGCCGCAAAAGCGCGGGATTGCCTCAGGCCCTATTCTGCTTCTGGGCGGCAGGCTTAGCCTGTGGTTAATTCTTCTTCCTGATGGGAAATAGAGTGACCTGTGCCTGTCCCAACACCTAGATCTAGTCTCTCATTGGTTGCCCCTCTTCCCGTTCATCCTCAGGACAAATTGCAACCTGTAGGGAACAGGAGCTTAAAGGTGCTGATTCTCCAAGTAGGGAGATTGCTAGTAAAGTAGCTGGAAAGGCGAACCCGAGCACAAGGAGATGAGAAATGAGGTGCGTATTAGAAACCTTTCAAAATCACACGGTGTACCATCTTCTGGGTTTCTCATGCATGTTTTCGATGTAGGCAGATGCCCTTGAACCTGGAGATTTGGGACCCATGGGATGGGTACCAGGCAGTATTACTTTAAAGGGTCTGCGTTTGCTCACCCAACCTCACCCAACCTTTCAGCCCCAAGAGTGTCCACCCTTATGTCTCATCCAGCTGTGGGTCTAGATATGTCAATCCAGGTTGCATCACAGCCTCTGAACGAATTGTGTAAGAATTTCTCTCTCTTTCACTGTCTTTGTTTTACGGGTTTTTAAAAGTAATTTATTTTTATAATGGGGTTTAGCTGCTTTTCATGGCTGTGTTTATGCGGCTTTACACCCACTTGACTCACTTCCAGACAGATATCAATAAATAGGTTTTAAGATTCTTACTAGTCACATATATTCTTGTGCGGTGAATAGGGGGTGTTGAGTCCAGTTCACTGAGCAAGGAGTAGGTCTTGTCTATTACATATTGGGTGTATGGAACGGTATCTGAGCGAATTTGAAACCCTTGTTTTATGCATCACCCCACCTCACCTTTCCCGCTCAGCAGCCATCATGTGTTTTCTAAACGTGTGACTCTGTTCTGTTTTGTAATTCAGTTCAAGTGTAGCGGTTTTTACATTCCCTCTATAAGTGATAGCTTATGATAAGTGTCTTTTTCTGTGTGACTTATTTCACTTAGGATCATCGTACCTAAATCCACTCATCTTGCCTCTACTAGCCTTATGACATTGATTTCATGTCTGAGTGATATTCCATTGTACATAAGGACCACAACTTCTTTATCCATTTTTCTCTTTCCTGGGATATTTAAGGTGTCATGAAGTGGAGGTTCTTGTCAACAGAGCAGCCCTAAACTTTGGGGTGCCTGTGTCTTGCTGATTTTTAGTTTTCCCAATTTATACGCCCATGAGTGGACGTGCCCTATGCTCCGTAAGCTGTGTTTTTTCGATGTTTCAGGACACACCGTACACTTTTCCAGAGTGGCTGTTGGCAATTTACATCCCGCCCATCAGCGTAGCAAGGCTGCCATTTCTCCATGGCCTGTCCTGCATTTCTGGTTTTGACACTTTTTGCAGCATGGCACTTTTGACCGATGGGAAGCGAGACTTCTTTGTAGCACTGATTTGCCTTTCCAGGTTGCTTGGTTGGCCAAAAAGGGCGTATGCGTTTTTTCCTGAATATATTCAAGAAAAAACGCATACGCCCTTTTTGGCCAAGGGCATCATTGTCGACGTTTTGCCGCTTTTCATGTGCTTTAAAGGCGATTCGAATCTACCTCCTGAAATCTGTTTCCTGCAATTCTGCCTTGCTTTCAAATCCTCTTCGTTGCCTTCCCTCAATATATCTGTGGATGAGAGTTATCATTCATAACTCTGCGGATTTCTGAATTGCAGTGTCCCTGAGCTCCATTTTTCAACTGGCTTTTTTGGGAGCTGGCCGCAAAAGCGCGGGATTGCCTCAGGCCCTATTCTGCTTCTGGGCGGCAGGCTTAGCCTGTGGTTAATTCTTCTTCCTGATGGGAAATAGAGTGACCTGTGCCTGTCCCAACACCTAGATCTAGTCTCTCATTGGTTGCCCCTCTTCCCGTTCATCCTCAGGACAAATTGCAACCTGTAGGGAATAGGAGCTTAAAGGTGCTGATTCTCCAAGTAGGGAGGTTGCTAGTAAAGTAGCTGGAAAGGCGAACCCGAGCACAAGGAGATGAGAAATGAGGTGCGTATTAGAAACCTTTCAAAATCACACGGTGTACCATCTTCTGGGTTTCTCATGCATGTTTTCGATGTAGGAAGATGCCCTTGAACCTGGAGATTTGGGACCCATGGGATGGGTACAAGGCAGTATTACTTTAAAGGGTCTGCGTTTGCTCACCCAACCTCACCCAACCTTTCAGCCCCAAGAGTGTCCACCCTTATGTCTCATCCAGCTGTGGGTCTAGATATGGTCAATCCAGGTTGCATCACAGCCTCTGAACGAATTTTGTAAGAATTTCTCTCTCTTTCACTGTCTTTGTTTTACGGGTTTTTAAAAGTAATTTATTTTTATAATGGGGTTCAGCTGCTTTTCACGGATATGTTTATGCGGCTTTACACCCACTTGACTCACTTCCAGACAGATATCAATACATAGGTTTTAAGATTCTTACTAGTCACATATATTCTTGTGCAGTGAATAGGGGGTGTTGAGTCCAGTTCACTGAGCAAGGAGTAGGTCTTGTCTATTACATATTGGGTGTATGGAACGGTATCTGAGCGAATTTGAAACCCTTGTTTTATGCATCACCCCACCTCACCTTTCCCGCTCAGCAGCCATCGTGTGTTTTCTAAACGTGTGACTCTGTTCTGTTTTGTAATTCAGTTCAAGTGTAGCGGTTTTTACATTCCCTCTATAAGTGATAGCTTATGATAAGTGTCTTTTTCTGTGTGACTTATTTCACTTAGGATCATCGTACCTAAATCCACTCATCTTGCTTCTACTAGCCTTATGACATTGATTTCATGTCTGAGTGATATTCCATTGTACATAAGGACCACAACTTCTTTATCCATTTTTCTCTTTCCTGGGATATTTAAGGTGTCATGAAGTGGAGGTTCTTGTCAACAGAGCAGCCCTAAACTTTGGGGTGCCTGTGTCTTGCTGATTTTTAGTTTTCCCAATTTATACGCCCATGAGAGGACGTGCCCTATGCTCCCTAAGCTGTGTTTTTTCGATGTTTCAGGACACACCATACACTTTTCCAGAGTGGCTGTTGGCAATTTACATCCCGCCCATCAGCGTAGCAAGGCTGCCATTTCTCCATGGCCTGTCCTGCATTTCTGGTTTGGACACTTTTTGCAGCATGGCACTTTTGACCGATGGGAAGCGAGACTTCTTTGTAGCACTGATTTGCCTTTCCAGGTTGCTTGGTTGGCCAAAAAGGGCGTATGCTTTTTTTCCTGAATATATTCAGGAAAAAACGCATACGCCCTTTTTGGCCAAGGGCATCATTGTCGACGTTTTGCCTCTTTTCATGTGCTTTAAAGGCGATTCGAATCTACCTCCTGAAATCTGTTTCCTGCAATTCTGCCTTGCTTTCAAATCCTCTTCGTTGCCTTCCCTCAATATATCTGTGGATGAGAGTTATCATTTATAACTCTGCGGGTTTGTGAATTGCAGTGTCCCTGAGCTCCATTTTTCAACTGGCTTTTTTGGGAGCTGGCCGCAAAAGCACGGGATTGCCTCAGGCCCTATTCTGCTTCTGGGCGGCAGGCTTAGCCTGTGGTTAATTCTTCTTCCTGATGGGAAATAGAGTGACCTGTGCCTGTCCCAACACCTAGATCTAGTCTCTCATTGGTTGCCCCTCTTCCCGTTCATCCTCAGGACAAATTGCAACCTGTAGGGAACAGGAGCTTAAAGGTGCTGATTCTCCAAGTAGGGAGATTGCTAGTAAAGTAGCTGGAAAGGCGAACCCGAGCACAAGGAGATGAGAAATGAGGTGCGTATTAGAAACCTTTCAAAATCACACGGTGTACCATCTTCTGGGTTTCTCATGCATGTTTTCGATGTAGGCAGATGCCCTTGAACCTGGAGATTTGGGACCCATGGGATGGGTACCAGGCAGTATTACTTTAAAGGGTCTGCGTTTGCTCACCCAACCTCACCCAACCTTTCAGCCCCAAGAGTGTCCACCCTTATGTCTCATCCAGCTGTGGGTCTAGATATGGTCAATCCAGGTTGCATCACAGCCTCTGAACGAATTTTGTAAGAATTTCTCTCTCTTTCACTGTCTTTGTTTTACGGGTTTTTAAAAGTAATTTATTTTTATAATGGGGTTTAGCTGCTTTTCACGGCTGTGTTTATGCGGCTTTACACCCACTTGACTCACTTCCAGACAGATATCAATACATAGGTTTTAAGATTCTTACTAGTCACATATATTCTTGTGCGGTGAATAGGGGGTGTTGAGTCCAGTTCACTGAGCAAGGAGTAGGTCTTGTCTATTACATATTGGGTGTATGGAACGGTATCTGAGCGAATTTGAAACCCTTGTTTTATGCATCACCCCACATCACCTTTCCCGTTAAGCAGCCATAGTGTGTTTTCTAAACGTGTGACTCTGTTTTGTTTTGTAATTCAGTTCAAGTGTAGCGGTTTTTACATTCCCTCTATAAGTGATAGCTTATGATAAGTGTCTTTTTCTGTGTGACTTATTTCACTTAGGATCATCGTACCTAAATCCACTCATCTTGCCTCTACTAGCCTTATGACATTGATTTCATGTCTGAGTGATATTCCATTGTACATAAGGACCACAACTTCTTTATCCATTTTTCTCTTTCCTGGGATATTTAAGGTGTCATGAAGTGGAGGTTCTTGTCAACAGAGCAGCCCTAAACTTTGGGGTGCCTGTGTCTTGCTGAATTTTAGTTTTCCCAATTTATACGCCCATGAGTGGACGTGCCCTATGCTCCCTAAGCTGTGTTTTTTCGATGTTTCAGGACACACCGTACACTTTTCCAGAGTGGCTGTTGGCAATTTACATCCCGCCCATCAGCGTAGCAAGGCTGCCATTTCTCCATGGCCTGTCCTGCATTTCTGGTTTTGACACTTTTTGCAGCATGGCACTTTTGACCGATGGGAAGCGAGACTTCTTTGTAGCACTGATTTGCCTTTCCAGGTTGCTTGGTTGGCCAAAAAGGGCGTATGCGTTTTTTCCTGAATATATTCAGGAAAAAACGCATACGCCCTTTTTGGCCAAGGGCATCATTGTCGACGTTTTGCCGCTTTTCATGTGATTTAAAGGCGATTCGAATCTACCTCCTGAAATCTGTTTCCTGCAATTCTGCCTTGCTTTCAAATCCTCTTCGTTGCCTTCCCTCAATATATCTGTGGATGAGAGTTATCATTCATAACTCTGCGGGTTTCTGAATTGCAGTGTCCCTGAGCTCCATTTTTCAACTGGCTTTTTTGGGAGCTGGCCGCAAAAGCGCGGGATTGCCTCAGGCCCTATTCTGCTTCTGGGCGGCAGGCTTAGCCTGTGGTTAATTCTTCTTCCTGAAGGGAAATAGAGTGACCTGTGCCTGTCCCAACACCTAGATCTAGTCTCTCATTGGTTGCCCCTCTTCCCGTTCATCCTCAGGACAAATTGCAACCTGTAGGGAACAGGAGCTTAAAGGTGCTGATTCTCCAAGTAGGGAGGTTGCTAGTAAAGTAGCTGGAAAGGCGAACCCGAGCACAAGGAGATGAGAAATGAGGTGCGTATTAGAAACCTTTCAAAATCACACGGTGTACCATCTTCTGGGTTTCTCATGCATGTTTTCGATGTAGGAAGATGCCCTTGAACCTGGAGATTTGGGACCCATGGGATGGGTACAAGGCAGTATTACTTTAAAGGGTCTGCGTTTGCTCACCCAACCTCACCCAACCTTTCAGCCCCAAGAGTGTCCACCCTTATGTCTCATCCAGCTGTGGGTCTAGATATGGTCAATCCAGGTTGCATCACAGCCTCTGAACGAATTTTGTAAGAATTTCTCTCTCTTTCACTGTCTTTCTTTTACGGGTTTTTAAAAGTAATTTATTTTTATAATGGGGTTTAGCTGCTTTTCACGGCTGTGTTTATGCGGCTTTACACCCACTTGACTCACTTCCAGACAGATATCAATACATAGGTTTTAAGATTCTTACTAGTCACATATATTCTTGTGCGGTGAATAGGGGGTGTTGAGTCCAGTTCACTGAGCAAGGAGTAGGTCTTGTCTATTACATATTGGGTGTATGGAACGGTATCTGAGCGAATTTGAAACCCTTGTTTTATGCATCACCCCACCTCACCTTTCCCGTTAAGCAGCCATAGTGTGTTTTCTAAACGTGTGACTCTGTTCTGTTTTGTAATTCAGTTCAAGTGTAGCGGTTTTTACATTCCCTCTATAAGTGATAGCTTATGATAAGTGTCTTTTTCTGTGTGACTTATTTCACTTAGGATCATCGTACCTAAATCCACTCATCTTGCCTCTACTAGCCTTATGACATTGATTTCATGTCTGAGTGATATTCCATTGTACATAAGGACCACAACTTCTTTATCCATTTTTCTCTTTCCTGGGATATTTAAGGTGTCATGAAGTGGAGGTTCTTGTCAACAGAGCAGCCCTAAACTTTGGGGTGCCTGTGTCTTGCTGATTTTTAGTTTTCCCAATTTATACGCCCATGAGTGGACGTGCCCTATGCTCCCTAAGCTGTGTTTTTTCGATGTTTCAGGACACACCGTACACTTTTCCAGAGTGGCTGTTGGCAATTTACATCCCGCCCATCAGCGTAGCAAGGCTGCCATTTCTCCATGGCCTGTCCTGCATTTCTGGTTTGGACAATTTTTGCAGCATGGCACTTTTGACCGATGGGAAGCGAGACTTCTTTGTAGCGCTGATTAGCCTTTCCAGGTTGCTTGGTTGGCCAAACAGGGCGTATGCGTTTTTTCCTGAATATATTCAGGAAAAAACGCATACGCCCTGTTTGGCCAAGGGCATCATTGTCGACGTTTTGCCACTTTTCATATGCTTTAAAGGCGATTCGAATCTACCTCCTGAAACCTGTTTCCTGAAATTCTGCCTTGCTTTCAAATCCTCTTCGTTGCCTTCCCTCAATATATCTGTGGATGAGAGTTATCAGTTATAGCTCTGCGGGTTTGTGAATTGCAGTGTCCCTGAGCTCCATTTTTCAACTGGCTTTTTTGGGAGCTGGCCGCAAAAGCGCGGGATTGCCTCAGGCCCTATTCTGCTTCTGGGCGGCAGGCTTAGCCTGTGGTTAATTCTTCTTCCTGATGGGAAATAGAGTGACCTGTGCCTGTCCCAACACCTAGATCTAGTCTCTCATTGGTTGCCCCTCTTCCCGTTCATCCTCAGGACAAATTGCAACCTGTAGGGAACAGGAGCTTAAAGGTGCTGATTCTCCAAGTAGGGAGATTGCTAGTAAAGTAGCTGGAAAGGCGAACCCGAGCACAAGGAGATGAGAAATGAGGTGCGTATTAGAAACCTTTCAAAATCACACGGTGTACCATCTTCTGGGTTTCTCATGCATGTTTTCGATGTAGGCAGATGCCCTTGAACCTGGAGATTTGGGACCCATGGGATGGGTACCAGGCAGTATTACTTTAAAGGGTCTGCGTTTGCTCACCCAACCTCACCCAACCTTTCAGCCCCAAGAGTGTCCACCCTTATGTCTCATCCAGCTGTGGGTCTAGATATGTCAATCCAGGTTGCATCACAGCCTCTGAACGAATTGTGTAAGAATTTCTCTCTCTTTCACTGTCTTTGTTTTACGGGTTTTTAAAAGTAATTTATTTTTATAATGGGGTTTAGCTGCTTTTCACGGCTGTGTTTATGTGGCTTTACACCCACTTGACTCACTTCCAGACAGATATCAATACATAGGTTTTAAGATTCTTACTAGTCACATATATTCTTGTGCGGTGAATAGGGGGTGTTGAGTCCAGTTCACTGAGCAAGGAGTAGGTCTTGTCTATTACATATTGGGTGTATGGAACGGTATCTGAGCGAATTTGAAACCCTTGTTTTATGCATCACCCCACCTCACCTTTCCCGCTCAGCAGCCATCGTGTGTTTTCTAAACGTGTGACTCTGTTCTGTTTTGTAATTCAGTTCAAGTGTAGCGGTTTTTACATTCCCTCTATAAGTGATAGCTTATGATAAGTGTCTTTTTCTGTGTGACTTATTTCACTTAGGATCATCGTACCTAAATCCACTCATCTTGCCTCTACTAGCCTTATGACATTGATTTCATGTCTGAGTGATATTCCATTGTACATAAGGACCACAACTTCTTTATCCATTTTTCTCTTTCCTGGGATATTTAAGGTGTCATGAAGTGGAGGTTCTTGTCAACAGAGCAGCCCTAAACTTTGGGGTGCCTGTGTCTTGCTGATTTTTAGTTTTCCCAATTTATACGCCCATGAGTGGACGTGCCCTATGCTCCCTAAGCTGTGTTTTTTCGATGTTTCAGGACACACCGTACACTTTTCCAGAGTGGCTGTTGGCAATTTACATCCCGCCCATCAGCGTAGCAAGGCTGCCATTTCTCCATGGCCTGTCCTGCATTTCTGGTTTTGACACTTTTTGCAGCATGGCACTTTTGACCGATGGGAAGCGAGACTACTTTGTAGCACTGATTTGCCTTTCCAGGTTGCTTGGTTGGCCAAAAAGGGCGTATGCGTTTTTTCCTGAATATATTCAGGAAAAAACGCATACGCCCTTTTTGGCCAAGGGCATCATTGTCGACGTTTTGCCGCTTTTCATGTGCTTTAAAGGCGATTCGAATCTACCTCCTGAAATCTGTTTCCTGCAATTCTGCCTTGCTTTCAAATCCTCTTCGTTGCCTTCCCTCAATATATCTGTGGATGAGAGTTATCATTCATAACTCTGCGGGTTTCTGAATTGCAGTGACCCTGAGCTCCATTTTTCAACTGGCTTTTTTGGGAGCTGGCCGCAAAAGCGCGGGATTGCCTCAGGCCCTATTCTGCTTCTGGGCGGCAGGCTTAGCCTGTGGTTAATTCTTCTTCCTGATGGGAAATAGAGTGACCTGTGCCTGTCCCAACACCTAGATCTAGTCTCTCATTGGTTGCCCCTCTTCCCGTTCATCCTCAGGACAAATTGCAACCTGTAGGGAACAGGAGCTTAAAGGTGCTGATTCTCCAAGTAGGGAGGTTGCTAGTAAAGTAGCTGGAAAGGCGAACCCGAGCACAAGGAGATGAGAAATGAGGTGCGTATTAGAAACCTTTCAAAATCACACGGTGTACCATCTTCTGGGTTTCTCATGCATGTTTTCGATGTAGGAAGATGCCCTTGAACCTGGAGATTTGGGACCCATGGGATGGGTACAAGGCAGTATTACTTTAAAGGGTCTGCGTTTGCTCACCCAACCTCACCCAACCTTTCAGCCCCAAGAGTGTCCACCCTTATGTCTCATCCAGCTGTGGGTCTAGATATGGTCAATCCAGGTTGCATCACAGCCTCTGAACGAATTTTGTAAGAATTTCTCTCTCTTTCACTGTCTTTGTTTTACGGGTTTTTAAAAGTAATTTATTTTTATAATGGGGTTTAGCTGCTTTTCACGGCTGTGTTTATGCGGCTTTACACCCACTTGACTCACTTCCAGACAGATATCAATACATAGGTTTTAAGATTCTTACTAGTCACATATATTCTTGTGCGGTGAATAGGGGGTGTTGAGTCCAGTTCACTGAGCAAGGAGTAGGTCTTGTCTATTACATATTGGGTGTATGGAACGGTATCTGAGCGAATTTGAAACCCTTGTTTTATGCATCACCCCACCTCACCTTTCCCGTTAAGCAGCCATAGTGTGTTTTCTAAACGTGTGACTCTGTTCTGTTTTGTAATTCAGTTCAAGTGTAGCGGTTTTTACATTCCCTCTATAAGTGATAGCTTATGATAAGTGTCTTTTTCTGTGTGACTTATTTCACTTAGGATCATCGTACCTAAATCCACTCATCTTGCCTCTACTAGCCTTATGACATTGATTTCATGTCTGAGTGATATTCCATTGTACATAAGGACCACAACTTCTTTATCAATTTTTCTCTTTCCTGGGATATTTAAGGTGTCATGAAGTGGAGGTTCTTGTCAACAGAGCAGCCCTAAACTTTGGGGTGCCTGTGTCTTGCTGATTTTTAGTTTTCCCAATTTATACGCCCATGAGTGGACGTGCCCTATGCTCCCTAAGCTGTGTTTTTTCGATGTTTCAGGACACACCGTACACTTTTCCAGAGTGGCTGTTGGCAATATACATCCCGCCCATCAGCGTAGCAAGGCTGCCATTTCTCCATGGCCTGTCCTGCATTTCTGGTTTGGACACTTTTTGCAGCATGGCACTTTTGACCGATGGGAAGCGAGACTTCTTTGTAGCGCTGATTAGCCTTTCCAGGTTGCTTGGTTGGCCAAACAGGGCGTATGCGTTTTTTCCTGAATATATTCAGGAAAAAACGCATACGCCCTGTTTGGCCAAGGGCATCATTGTCGACGTTTTGCCACTTTTCATATGCTTTAAAGGCGATTCGAATCTACCTCCTGAAACCTGTTTCCTGAAATTCTGCCTTGCTTTCAAATCCTCTTCGTTGCCTTCCCTCAATATATCTGTGGATGAGAGTTATCAGTTATAGCTCTGCGGGTTTGTGAATTGCAGTGTCCCTGAGCTCCATTTTTCAACTGGCTTTTTTGGGAGCTGGCCGCAAAAGCGCGGGATTGCCTCAGGCCCTATTCTGCTTCTGGGCGGCAGGCTTAGCCTGTGGTTAATTCTTCTTCCTGATGGGAAATAGAGTGACCTGTGCCTGTCCCAACACCTAGATCTAGTCTCTCATTGGTTGCCCCTCTTCCCGTTCATCCTCAGGACAAATTGCAACCTGTAGGGAACAGGAGCTTAAAGGTGCTGATTCTCCAAGTAGGGAGATTGCTAGTAAAGTAGCTGGAAAGGCGAACCCGAGCACAAGGAGATGAGAAATGAGGTGCGTATTAGAAACCTTTCAAAATCACACGGTGTACCATCTTCTGGGTTTCTCATGCATGTTTTCGATGTAGGCAGATGCCCTTGAACCTGGAGATTTGGGACCCATGGGATGGGTACCAGGCAGTATTACTTTAAAGGGTCTGCGTTTGCTCACCCAACCTCACCCAACCTTTCAGCCCCAAGAGTGTCCACCCTTATGTCTCATCCAGCTATGGGTCTAGATATGTCAATCCAGGTTGCATCACAGCCTCTGAACGAATTGTGTAAGAATTTCTCTCTCTTTCACTGTCTTTGTTTTACGGGTTTTTAAAAGTAATTTATTTTTATAATGGGGTTTAGCTGCTTTTCACGGCTGTGTTTATGCGGCTTTACACCCACTTGACTCACTTCCAGACAGATATCAATAAATAGGTTTTAAGATTCTTACTAGTCACATATATTCTTGTGCGGTGAATAGGGGGTGTTGAGTCCAGTTCACTGAGCAAGGAGTAGGTCTTGTCTATTACATATTGGGTGTATGGAACGGTATCTGAGCGAATTTGAAACCCTTGTTTTATGCATCACCCCACCTCACCTTTCCCGCTCAGCAGCCATCGTGTGTTTTCTAAACGTGTGACTCTGTTCTGTTTTGTAATTCAGTTCAAGTGTAGCGGTTTTTACATTCCCTCTATAAGTGATAGCTTATGATAAGTGTCTTTTTCTGTGTGACTTATTTCACTTAGGATCATCGTACCTAAATCCACTCATCTTGCTTCTACTAGCCTTATGACATTGATTTCATGTCTGAGTGATATTCCATTGTACATAAGGACCACAACTTCTTTATCCATTTTTCTCTTTCCTGGGATATTTAAGGTGTCATGAAGTGGAGGTTCTTGTCAACAGAGCAGCCCTAAACTTTGGGGTGCCTGTGTCTTGCTGATTTTTAGTTTTCCCAATTTATACGCCCATGAGAGGATGTGCCCTATGCTCCCTAAGCTGTGTTTTTTCGATGTTTCCGGACACACCATACACTTTTCCAGAGTGGCTGTTGGCAATTTACATCCCGCCCATCAACGTAGCAAGGCTGCCATTTCTCCATGGCCTGTCCTGCATTTCTGGTTTTGACACTTTTTGCAGCATGGCACTTTTGACCGATGGGAAGCGAGACTTCTTTGTAGCACTGATTTGCCTTTCCAGGTTGCTTGGTTGGCCAAAAAGGGCGTATGCGTTTTTTCCTGAATATATTCAGGAAAAAACGCATACGCCCTTTTTGGCCAAGGGCATCATTGTCGACGTTTTGCCTCTTTTCATGTGCTTTAAAGGCGATTCGAATCTACCTCCTGAAATCTGTTTCCTGCAATTCTGCCTTGCTTTCAAATCCTCTTCGTTGCCTTCCCTCAATATATCTGTGGATGAGAGTTATCATTCATAACTCTGCGGGTTTCTGAATTGCAGTGTCCCTGAGCTCCATTTTTCAACTGGTTTTTTGGGAGCTGGCCGCAAAAGCGCGGGATTGCCTCAGGCCCTATTCTGCTTCTGGGCGGCAGGCTTAGCCTGTGGTTAATTCTTCTTCCTGATGGGAAATAGAGTGACCTGTGCCTGTCCCAACACCTAGATCTAGTCTCTCATTGGTTGCCCCTCTTCCCGTTCATCCCCAGGACAAATTGCAACCTGTAGGGAACAGGAGCTTAAAGGTGCTGATTCTCCAAGTAGGGAGATTGCTAGTAAAGTAGCTGGAAAGGCGAACCCGAGCACAAGGAGATGAGAAATGAGGTGCGTATTAGAAACCTTTCAAAATCACACGGTGTACCATCTTCTGGGTTTCTCATGCATGTTTTCGATGTAGGCAGATGCCCTTGAACCTGGAGATTTGGGACCCATGGGATGGGTACCAGGCAGTATTACTTTAAAGGGTCTGCGTTTGCTCACCCAACCTCACCCAACCTTTCAGCCCCAAGAGTGTCCACCCTTATGTCTCATCCAGCTGTGGGTCTAGATATGTCAATCCAGGTTGCATCACAGCCTCTGAACGAATTGTGTAAGAATTTCTCTCTCTTTCACTGTCTTTGTTTTACGGGTTTTTAAAAGTAATTTATTTTTATAATGGGGTTTAGCTGCTTTTCACGGCTGTGTTTATGCGGCTTTACACCCACTTGACTCACTTCCAGACAGATATCAATAAATAGGTTTTAAGATTCTTACTAGTCACATATATTCTTGTGCGGTGAATAGGGGGTGTTGAGTCCAGTTCACTGAGCAAGGAGTAGGTCTTGTCTATTACATATTGGGTGTATGGAACGGTATCTGAGCGAATTTGAAACCCTTGTTTTATGCATCACCCCACCTCACCTTTCCCGCTCAGCAGCCATCGTGTGTTTTCTAAACGTGTGACTCTGTTCTGTTTTGTAATTCAGTTCAAGTGTAGCGGTTTTTACATTCCCTCTATAAGTGATAGCTTATGATAAGTGTCTTTTTCTGTGTGACTTATTTCACTTAGGATCATCGTACCTAAATCCACTCATCTTGCTTCTACTAGCCTTATGACATTGATTTCATGTCTGAGTGATATTCCATTGTACATAAGGACCACAACTTCTTTATCCATTTTTCTCTTTCCTGGGATATTTAAGGTGTCATGAAGTGGAGGTTCTTGTCAACAGAGCAGCCCTAAACTTTGGGGTGCCTGTGTCTTGCTGATTTTTAGTTTTCCCAATTTATACGCCCATGAGTGGACGTGCCCTATGCTCCCTAAGCTGTGTTTTTTCGATGTTTCAGGACACACCGTACACTTTTCCAGAGTGGCTGTTGGCAATTTACATCCCGCCCATCAGCGTAGCAAGGCTGCCATTTCTCCATGGCCTGTCCTGCATTTCTGGTTTTGACACTTTTTGCAGCATGGCACTTTTGACCGAAGGGAAGCGAGACTTCTTTGTAGCACTGATTTGCCTTTCCAGGTTGCTTGGTTGGCCAAAAAGGGCGTATGCGTTTTTTCCTGAATATATTCAGGAAAAAACGCATACGCCCTTTTTGGCCAAGGGCATCATTGTCGACGTTTTGCCGCTTTTCATGTGCTTTAAAGGCGATTCGAATCTACCTCCTGAAATCTGTTTCCTGCAATTCTGCCTTGATTTAAAATCCTCTTCGTTGCCTTCCCTCAATATATCTGTGGATGAGAGTTATCATTCATAACTCTGCGGGTTTCTGAATTGCAGTGTCCCTGAGCTCCATTTTTCAACTGGCTTTTTTGGGAGCTGGCCGCAAAAGCGCGGGATTGCCTCAGGCCCTATTCTGCTTCTGGGCGGCAGGCTTAGCCTGTGGTTAATTCTTCTTCCTGATGGGAAATAGAGTGACCTGTGCCTGTCCCAACACCTAGATCTAGTCTCTCATTGGTTGCCCCTCTTCCCGTTCATCCTCAGGACAAATTGCAACCTGTAGGGAACAGGAGCTTAAAGGTGCTGATTCTCCAAGTAGAGAGGTTGCTAGTAAAGTAGCTGGAAAGGCGAACCCGAGCACAAGGAGATGAGAAATGAGGTGCGTATTAGAAACCTTTCAAAATCACACGGTGTACCATCTTCTGGGTTTCTCATGCATGTTTTCGATGTAGGAAGATGCCCTTGAACCTGGAGATTTGGGACCCATGGGATGGGTACAAGGCAGTATTACTTTAAAGGGTCTCCGTTTGCTCACCCAACCTCACCCAACCTTTCAGCCCCAAGAGTGTCCACCCTTATGTCTCATCCAGCTGTGGGTCTAGATATGGTCAATCCAGGTTGCATCACAGCCTCTGAACGAATTTTGTAAGAATTTCTCTCTCTTTCACTGTCTTTGTTTTACGGGTTTTTAAAAGTAATTTATTTTTATAATGGGGTTTAGCTGCTTTTCATGGCTGTGTTTATGCGGCTTTACACCCACTTGACTCACTTCCAGACAGATATCAATACATAGGTTTTAAGATTCTTACTAGTCACATATATTCTTGTGCGGTGAATAGGGGGTGTTGAGTCCAGTTCACTGAGCAAGGAGTAGGTCTTGTCTATTACATATTGGGTGTATGGAACGGTATCTGAGCGAATTTGAAACCCTTGTTTTATGCATCACCCCACCTCACCTTTCCCGTTAAGCAGCCATAGTGTGTTTTCTAAACGTGTGACTCTGTTCTGTTTTGTAATTCAGTTCAAGTGTAGCGGTTTTTACATTCCCTCTATAAGTGATAGCTTATGATAAGTGTCTTTTTCTGTGTGACTTATTTCACTTAGGATCATCGTACCTAAATCCACTCATCTTGCTTCTACTAGCCTTATGACATTGATTTCATGTCTGAGTGATATTCCATTGTACATAAGGACCACAACTTCTTTATCCATTTTTCTCTTTCCTGGGATATTTAAGGTGTCATGAAGTGGAGGTTCTTGTCAACAGAGCAGCCCTAAACTTTGGGGTGCCTGTGTCTTGCTGATTTTTAGTTTTCCCAATTTATACGCCCATGAGTGGACGTGCCCTATGCTCCCTAAGCTGTGTTTTTTCGATGTTTCAGGACACACCGTACACTTTTCCAGAGTGGCTGTTGGCAATTTACATCCCGCCCATCAGCGTAGCAAGGCTGCCATTTCTCCATGGCCTGTCCTGCATTTCTGGTTTGGACACTTTTTGCAGCATGGCACTTTTGACCGATGGGAAGCGAGACTTCTTTGTAGCGCTGATTAGCCTTTCCAGGTTGCTTGGTTGGCCAAACAGGGCGTATGCGTTTTTTCCTGAATATATTCAGGAAAAAACGCATACGCCCTGTTTGGCCAAGGGCATCATTGTCGACGTTTTGCCACTTTTCATATGCTTTAAAGGCGATTCGAATCTACCTCCTGAAACCTGTTTCCTGAAATTCTGCCTTGCTTTCAAATCCTCTTCGTTGCCTTCCCTCAATATATCTGTGGATGAGAGTTATCAGTTATAGCTCTGCGGGTTTGTGAATTGCAGTGTCCCTGAGCTCCATTTTTCAACTGGCTTTTTTGGGAGCTGGCCGCAAAAGCGCGGGATTGCCTCAGGCCCTATTCTGCTTCTGGGCGGCAGGCTGAGCCTGTGGTTAATTCTTCTTCCTGATGGGAAAATAGAGTGACCTGTGCCTGTCCCAACACATAGATCTAGTCTCTCATTGGTTGCCCCTCTTCCCGTTCATCCTCAGGACAAATTGCATCCTGTAGGGGACAGGAGCTTAAAGGTGCTGATTCTCCAAGTAGGGAGATTGCTAGTAAAGTAGCTGGAAAGGCGAACCCGAGCACAAGGAGATGAGAAATGAGGTGTGTATTAGAAACCTTTCAAAATCACACGGTGTACCATCTTCTGGGTTTCTCATGCATGTTTTCGATGTAGGAAGATGCCCTTAAACCTGGAGGTTTGGGACCCATGGGATGGGTACCAGGCAGTATTACTTTAAAGGGTCTGCGTTTGCTCACCCAACCTCACCCAACCTTTCAGCCCCAAGAGTGTCCACCCTTATGTCTCATCCAGCTGTGGGTCTAGATATGGTCAATCCAGGTTGCATCACAGCCTCTGAACGAATTGTGTAAGAATTTCTCTCTCTTTCACTGTCTTTGTTTTACGGGTTTTTAAAAGTAATTTATTTTTATAATGGGGTTTAGCTGCTTTTCACGGCTGTGTTTATGCGGCTTTACACCCACTTGACTCACTTCCAGACAGATATCAATACATAGGTTTTAAGATTCTTACTAGTCACATATATTCTTGTGCGGTGAATAGGGGGTGTTGAGTCCAGTTCACTGAGCAAGGAGTAGGTCTTGTCTATTACATATTGGGTGTATGGAACGGTATCTGAGCGAATTTGAAACCCTTGTTTTATGCATCACCCCACCTCACCTTTCCCGCTCAGCAGCCATCGTGTGTTTTCTAAACGTGTGACTCTGTTCTGTTTTGTAATTCAGTTCAAGTGTAGCGGTTTTTACATTCCCTCTATAAGTGATAGCTTATGATAAGTGTCTTTTTCTGTGTGACTTATTTCACTTAGGATCATCGTACCTAAATCCACTCATCTTGCTTCTACTAGCCTTATGACATTGATTTCATGTCTGAGTGATATTCCATTGTACATAAGGACCACAACTTCTTTTTCCATTTTTCTCTTTCCTGGGATATTTAAGGTGTCATGAAGTGGAGGTTCTTGTCAACAGAGCAGCCCTAAACTTTGGGGTGCCTGTGCCTTGCTGATTTTTAGTTTTCCCAATTTATACGCCCATGAGTGGACGTGCCCTATGCTCCCTAAGCTGTGTTTTTTCGATGTTTCAGGACACACCGTACACTTTTCCAGAGTGGCTGTTGGCAATTTACATCCCGCCCATCAGCGTAGCAAGGCTGCCATTTCTCCATGGCCTGTCCTGCATTTCTGGTTTGGACACTTTTTGCAGCATGGCACTTTTGACCGATGGGAAGCGAGACTTCTTTGTAGCGCTGATTAGCCTTTCCAGGTTGCTTGGTTGGCCAAACAGGGAGTATGCGTTTTTTCCTGAATATATTCAGGAAAAAACGCATACGCCCTGTTTGGCCAAGGGCATCATTGTCGACGTTTTGCCACTTTTCATATGCTTTAAAGGCGATTCGAATCTACCTCCTGAAACCTGTTTCCTGAAATTCTGCCTTGCTTTCAAATCCTCTTCGTTGCCTTCCCTCAATATATCTGTGGATGAGAGTTATCATTTATAGCTCTGCGGGTTTGTGAATTGCAGTGTCCCTGAGCTCCATTTTTCAACTGGCTTTTTTGGGAGCTGGCCGTAAAAGCGCGGGATTGCCTCAGGCCCTATTCTGCTTCTGGGCGGCAGGCTGAGCCTGTGGCTAATTCTTCTTCCTGATGGGAAAATAGAGTGACCTGTGCCTGTCCCAACACATAGATCTAGTCTCTCATTGGTTGCCCCTCTTCCCGTTCATCCTCAGGACAAATTGCATCCTGTAGGGGACAGGAGCTTAAAGGTGCTGATTCTCCAAGTAGGGAGATTGCTAGTAAAGAAGCTGGAAAGGCGAACCCGAGGACAAGGAGATGAGAAATGAGGTGCGTATTAGAAACCTTTCAAAATCACACGGTGTACCATCTTCTGGGTTTCTCATGCATGTTTTCCATATAGGAAGATGCCCTTGAACCTGGAGATTTGGGACCCATGGGATGGGTACCAGGCAGTATTACTTTAAAGGGTCTGCGTTTGCTCACCCAACCTCACCCAACCTTTCAGCCCCAAGAGTGTCCACCCTTATGTCTCATCCAGCTGTGGGTCTAGATATGGTTAATCCAGGTTGCATCACAGCCTCTGAACGAATTTTGTAAGAATTTCTCTCTCTTTCACTGTCTTTGTTTTACGGGTTTTTAAAAGTAATTTATTTTTATAATGGGGTTTAGCTGCTTTTCACGGCTGTGTTTATGCGGCTTTACACCCAATTGACTCACTTCCAGACAGATATCAATACATAGGTTTTAAGATTCTTACTAGTCACATATATTCTTGTGCGGTGAATAGGGGGTGTTGAGTCCAGTTCACTGAGCAAGGAGTAGGTCTTGTCTATTACATATTGGGTGTATGGAACGGTATCTGAGCGAATTTGAAACCCTTGTTTTATGCATCACCCCACCTCACCTTTCCCGTTAAGCAGCCCAAGTGTGTTTTCTAAACGTGTGACTCTGTTCTGTTTTGTAATTCAGTTCAAGTGTAGCGGTTTTTACATTCCCTCTATAAGTGATAGCTTATGATAAGTGTCTTTTTCTGTGTGACTTATTTCACTTAGGATCATCGTACCTAAATCCACTCATCTTGCCTCTACTAGCCTTATGACATTGATTTCATGTCTGAGTGATATTCCATTGTACATAAGGACCACAACTTCTTTATCCATTTTTCTCTTTCCTGGGATATTTAAGGTGTCATGAAGTGGAGGTTCTTGTCAACAGAGCAGCCCTAAACTTTGGGGTGCCTGTGTCTTGCTGATTTTTAGTTTTCCCAATTTATACGCCCATGAGTGGACGTGCCCTATGCTCCCTAAGCTGTGTTTTTTCGATGTTTCAGGACACACCGTACACTTTTCCAGAGTGGCTGTTGGCAATTTACATCCCGCCCATCAGCGTAGCAAGGCTGCCATTTCTCCATGGCCTGTCCTGTATTTCTGGTTTGGACACTTTTTGCAGCATGGCCCTTTTGACCGATGGGAAGCGAGACTTCTTTGTAGCACTGATTTGCCTTTCCAGGTTGCTTGGTTGGCCAAAAAGGGCGTATGCGTTTTTTCCTGAATATATTCAGGAAAAAACGCATTCGCCCTTTTTGGCCAAGGGCATCATTGTCGACGTTGTGCCGCTTTTCATGTGCTTTAAAGGAGATTCGAATCTACCTCCTGAAATCTGTTTCCTGCAATTCTGCCTTGCTTTCAAATCCTCTTCGTTGCCTTCCCTCAATATATCTGTGGATGAGAGTTATCATTCATAACTCTGCGGGTTTCTGAATTGCAGTGTCCCTGAGCTCCATTTTTCAACTGGCTTTTTTGGGAGCTGGCCGCAAAAGCGCGGGATTGCCTCAGGCCCTATTCTGCTTCTGGGCGGCAGGCTTAGCCTGTGGTTAATTCTTCTTCCTGATGGGAAATAGAGTGACCTGTGCCTGTCCCAACACCTAGATCTAGTCTCTCATTGGTTGCCCCTCTTCCCGTTCATCCTCAGGAAAAATTGCAACCTGTAGGGAACAGGAGCTTAAAGGTGCTGATTCTCCAAGTAGGGAGATTGCTAGTAAAGTAGCTGGAAAGGCGAACCCGAGCACAAGGAGATGAGAAATGAGGTGCGTATTAGAAACCTTTCAAAAACACACGGTGTACCATCTTCTGGGTTTCTCATGCATGTTTTCGATGTAGGCAGATGCCCTTCAACCTGGAGATTTGGGACCCAAGGGATGGGTACCAGGCAGTATTACTTTAAAGGGTCTGCGTTTGCTCACCCAACCTCACCCAACCTTTCAGCCCCAAGAGTGTCCACCCTTATGTCTCATCCAGCTGTGGGTCTAGATATGTCAATCCAGGTTGCATCACAGCCTCTGAACGAATTGTGTAAGAATTTCTCTCTCTTTCACTGTCTTTGTTTTACGGGTTTTTAAAAGTAATTTATTTTTATAATGGGGTTTAGCTGCTTTTCACGGCTGTGTTTATGCGGCTTTACACCCACTTGACTCACTTCCAGACAGATATCAATACATAGGTTTTAAGATTCTTACTAGTCACATATATTCTTGTGCGGTGAATAGGGGGTGTTGAGTCCAGTTCACTGAGCAAGGAGTAGGTCTTGTCTATTACATATTGGGTGTATGGAACGGTATCTGAGCGAATTTGAAACCCTTGTTTTATGCATCACCCCACCTCACCTTTCCCGTTAAGCAGCCATAGTGTGTTTTCTAAACGTGTGACTCTGTTCTGTTTTGTAATTCAGTTCAAGTGTAGCGGTTTTTACATTCCCTCTATAAGTGATAGCTTATGATAAGTGTCTTTTTCTGTGTGACTTATTTCACTTAGGATCATCGTACCTAAATCCACTCATCTTGCTTCTACTAGCCTTATGACATTGATTTCTTGTCTGAGTGATATTCCATTGTACATAAGGACCACAACTTCTTTATCCATTTTTCTCTTTCCTGGGATATTTAAGGTGTCATGAAGTGGAGGTTCTTGTCAACAGAGCAGCCCTAAACTTTGGGGTGCCTTTGTCTTGCTGATTTTTAGTTTTCCCAATTTATACGCCCATGAGTGGACGTGCCCTATGCTCCCTAAGCTGTGTTTTTTCGATGTTTCAGGACACACCGTACACTTTTCCAGAGTGGCTGTTGGCAATTTACATCCCGCCCATCAGCGTAGCAAGGCTGCCATTTCTCCATGGCCTGTCCTGCATTTCTGGTTTTGACACTTTTTGCAGCATGGCACTTTTGACCGATGGGAAGCGAGACTTCTTTGTAGCACTGATTTGCCTTTCCAGGTTGCTTGGTTGGCCAAAAAGGGCGTATGCGTTTTTTCCTGAATATATTCAGGAAAAAACGCATACGCCCTTTTTGGCGAAGGGCATCATTGTCGACGTTTTGCCGCTTTTCATGTGCTTTAAAGGCGATTCGAATCTACCTCCTGAAATCTGTTTCCTGCAATTCTGCCTTGCTTTCAAATCCTCTTCGTTGCCTTCCCTCAATATATCTGTGGATGAGAGTTATCATTCATAACTCTGCGGGTTTCTGAATTGCAGTGTCCCTGAGCTCCATTTTTCAACTGGCTTTTTTGGGAGCTGGCCGCAAAAGCGCGGGATTGCCTCAGGCCCTATTCTGCTTCTGGGCGGCAGGCTTAGCCTGTGGTTAATTCTTCTTCCTGATGGGAAATAGAGTAACCTGTGCCTGTCCCAACACCTAGATCTAGTCTCTCATTTGTTGCCCCTCTTCCCGTTCATCCTCAGGACAAATTGCAACCTGTAGGGAACAGGAGCTTAAAGGTGCTGATTCTCCAAGTAGGGAGATTGCTAGTAAAGTAGCTGGAAAGGTGAACCCGAGCACAAGGAGATGAGAAATGAGGTGCGTATTAGAAACCTTTCAAAATCACACGGTGTACCATCTTCTGGGTTTCTCATGCATGTTTTCGATGTAGGAAGATGCCCTTGAACCTGGAGATTGGGGACCCATGGGATGGGTACCAGGCAGTATTACTTTAAAGGGTCTGCGTTTGCTCACCCAACCTCACCCAAACTTTCAGCCCCAAGAGTGTCCACCCTTATGTCTCATCCAGCTGTGGGTCTAGATATGGTCAATCCAGGTTGCATCACAGCCTCTGAACGAATTTTGTAAGAATTTCTCTTTCACTGTCTTTGTTTTACGGGTTTTTAAAAGTAATTTATTTTTATAATGGGGTTTAGCTGCTTTTCACGGCTGTGTTTATGCGGCTTTACACCCACTTGACTCACTTCCAGACAGATATCAATACATAGGTTTTAAGATTCTTACTAGTCACATATATTCTTGTGCGGTGAATAGGGGGTGTTGAGTCCAGTTCACTGAGCAAGGAGTAGGTCTTGTCTATTACATATTGGGTGTATGGAACGGTATCTGAGCGAATTTGAAACCCTTGTTTTATGCATCACCCCACCTCACCTTTCCCGTTAAGCAGCCATAGTGTGTTTTCTAAACGTGTGACTCTGTTCTGTTTTGTAATTCAGTTCAAGTGTAGCGGTTTTTACATTCCCTCTATAAGTGATAGCTTATGATAAGTGTCTTTTTCTGTGTGACTTATTTCACTTAGGATCATCGTACCTAAATCCACTCATCTTGCTTCTACTAGCCTTATGACATTGATTTCATGTCTGAGTGATATTCCATTGTACATAAGGACCACAACTTCTTTATCCATTTTTCTCTTTCCTGGGATATTTAAGGTGTCATGAAGTGGAGGTTCTTGTCAACAGAGCAGCCCTAAACTTTGGGGTGCCTGTGTCTTGCTGATTTTTAGTTTTCCCAATTTATACGCCCATGAGTGGACGTGCCCTATGCTCCCTAAGCTGTGTTTTTTCGATGTTTCAGGACACACCGTACACTTTTCCAGAGTGGCTGTTGGCAATTTACATCCCGCCCATCAGCGTAGCAAGGCTGCCATTTCTCCATGGCCTGTCCTGCATTTCTGGTTTGGACACTTTTTGCAGCATGGCACTTTTGACCGATGGGAAGCGAGACTTCTTTGTAGCGCTGATTAGCCTTTCCAGGTTGCTTGGTTGGCCAAACAGGGCGTATGCGTTTTTTCCTGAATATATTCAGGAAAAAACGCATACGCCCTGTTTGGCCAAGGGCATCATTGTCGACGTTTTGCCACTTTTCATATGCTTTAAAGGCGATTCGAATCTACCTCCTGAAACCTGTTTCCTGAAATTCTGCCTTGCTTTCAAATCCTCTTCGTTGCCTTCCCTCAATATATCTGTGGATGAGAGTTATCATTTATAGCTCTGCGGGTTTGTGAATTGCAGTGTCCCTGAGCTCCATTTTTCAACTGGCTTTTTTGGGAGCTGGCCGCAAAAGCGCGGGATTGCCTCAGGCCCTATTCTGCTTCTGGGCGGCAGGCTGAGCCTGTGGTTAATTCTTCTTCCTGATGGGAAAATAGAGTGACCTGTGCCTGTCCCAACACATAGATCTAGTCTCTCATTGGTTGCCCCTCTTCCCGTTCATCCTCAGGACAAATTGCATCCTGTAGGGGACAGGAGCTTAAAGGTGCTGATTCTCCAAGTAGGGAGATTGCTAGTAAAGTAGCTGGAAAGGCGAACCCGAGCACAAGGAGATGAGAAATGAGGTGCGTATTAGAAACCTTTCAAAATCACACGGTGTACCATCTTCTGGGTTTCTCATGCATGTTTTCGATGTAGGAAGATGCCCTTCAACCTGGAGGTTTGGGACCCATGGGATGGGTACCAGGCAGTATTACTTTAAAGGGTCTGCGTTTGCTCACCCAACCTCACCCAACCTTTCAGCCCCAAGAGTGTCCACCCTTATGTCTCATCCAGCTGTGGGTCTAGATATGGTCAATCCAGGTTGCATCACAGCCTCTGAACGAATTGTGTAAGAATTTCTCTCTCTTTCACTGTCTTTGTTTTACGGGTTTTTAAAAGTAATTTATTTTTATAATGGGGTTTAGCTGCTTTTCACGGCTGTGTTTATGCGGCTTTACACCCACTTGACTCACTTCCAGACAGATATCAATACATAGGTTTTAAGATTCTTACTAGTCACATATATTCTTGTGCGTTGAATAGGGGGTGTTGAGTCCAGTTCACTGAGCAAGGAGTAGGTCTTGTCTATTACATATTGGGTGTATGGAACGGTATGTGAGCGAATTTGAAACCCTTGTTTTATGCATCACCCCACCTCACATTTCCCGTTAAGCAGCCATAGTGTGTTTTCTAAACGTGTGACTCTGTTCTGTTTTGTAATTCAGTTCAAGTGTAGCGGTTTTTACATTCCCTCTATAAGTGATAGCTTATGATAAGTGTCTTTTTCTGTGTGACTTATTTCACTTAGGATCATCGTATCTAAATCCTCTCATCTTGCTTCTACTAGCCTTATGACATTGATTTCATGTCTGAGTGATATTCCATTGTACATAAGGACCACAACTTCTTTATCCATTTTTGTCTTTCCTGGGATATTTAAGGTGTCATGAAGTGGAGGTTCTTGTCAACAGAGCAGCCCTAAACTTTGGGGTGCCTGTGTCTTGCTGATTTTTAATTTTCCCAATATATACGCCCATGAGAGGACGTGCCCTATGCTCCCTAAGCTGTGTTTTTTCGATGTTTCAGGACACACCGTACACTTCTCCAGAGTGGCTGTTGGCAATTTACATCCCGCCCATCAGCGTAGCAAGGCTGCCATTTCTCCATGGCCTGTCCTGCATTTCTGGTTTTGACACTTTTTGCAGCATGGCCCTTTTGACCGATGGGAAGCGAGATTTCTTTGTAGCGCTGATTAGCCTTTCCAGGTTGCTTGGTTGGCCAAACAGGGCGTATGCGTTTTTTCCTGAATATATTCAGGAAAAAACGCATACGCCCTGTTTGGACAAGGGCATCATTGTCGACGTTTTGCCACTTTTCATGTGCTTTAAAGGCGATTCGAATCTACCTCCTGAAACCTGTTTCGTGCAATTCTGCCTTGCTTTCAAATCCTCTTCGTTGCCTTCCCTCAATATATCTGTGGATGAGAGTTATCATTCATAACTCTGCGGGTTTCTGAATTGCAGTGTCCCTGAGCTCCATTTTTCAACTGGCTTTTTTGGGAGCTGGCCGCAAAAGCGCTGGATTGCCTCAGGCCCTATTCTGCTTCTGGGCGGCAGGCTTAGCCTGTGGTTAATTCTTCTTCCTGATGGGAAATAGAGTGACCTGTGCCTGTCCCAACACCTAGATCTAGTCTCTCATTGGTTGCCCCTCTTCCCGTTCATCCTCAGGACAAATTGCAACCTGTAGGGAACAGGAGCTTAAAGGTGCTGATTCTCCAAGTAGGGAGATTGCTAGTAAAGTAGCTGGAAAGGCGAACCCGAGCACAAGGAGATGAGAAATGAGGTGCGTATTAGAAACCTTTCAAAATCACACGGTGTACCATCTTCTGGGTTTCTCATGCATGTTTTCGATGTAGGCAGATGCCCTTGAACCTGGAGATTTGGGACACATGGGATGGGTACCAGGCAGTATTACTTTAAAGGGTCTGCATTTGCTCACCCAACCTCACCCAACCTTTCAGCCCCAAGAGTGTCCACCCTTATGTCTCATCCAGCTGTGGGTCTAGATATGTCAATCCAGGTTGCATCACAGCCTCTGAACGAATTGTGTAAGAATTTCTCTCTCTTTCACTGTCTTTGTTTTACGGGTTTTTAAAAGTAATTTATTTTTATAATGGGGTTTAGCTGCTTTTCACGGCTGTGTTTATGCGGCTTTACACCCACTTGACACACTTCCAGACAGATATCAATACATAGGTTTTAAGATTCTTACTAGTCACATATATTCTTGTGCGGTGAATAGGGGGTGTTGAGTCCAGTTCACTGAGCAAGGAGTAGGTCTTGTCTATTACATATTGGGTGTATGGAACGGTATCTGAGCGAATTTGAAACCCTTGTTTTATGCATCACCCCACCTCACCTTTCCCGCTCAGCAGCCATCGTGTGTTTTCTAAACGTGTGACTCTGTTCTGTTTTGTAATTCAGTTCAAGTGTAGCGGTTTTTACATTCCCTCTATAAGTGATAGCTTATGATAAGTGTCTTTTTCTGTGTGACTTATTTCACTTAGGATCATCGTACCTAAATCCACTCATCTTGCTTCTACTAGCCTTATGACATTGATTTCATGTCTGAGTGATATTCCATTGTACATAAGGACCACAACTTCTTTATCCATTTTTCTCTTTCCTGGGATATTTAAGGTGTCATGAAGTGGAGGTTCTTGTCAACAGAGCAGCCCTAAACTTTGGGGTGCCTGTGTCTTGCTGATTTTTAGTTTTCCCAATTTATACGCCCATGAGTGGACGTGCCCTATGCTCCCTAAGCTGTGTTTTTTCGATGTTTCAGGACACACCGTACACTTTTCCAGAGTGGCTGTTGGCAATTTACATCCCGCCCATCAGCGTAGCAAGGCTGCCATTTCTCCATGGCCTGTCCTGCATTTCTGGTTTTGACACTTTTTGCAGCATGGCACTTTTGACCGATGGGAAGCGAAACTTCTTTGTAGCGCTTATTTGCCTTTCCATGTTGCTTGGTTGGCCAAAAAGGGCGTATGCGTTTTTTCCTGAATATATTCAGGAAAAAACGCATACGCCCTTTTTGGCCAAGGGCATCATTGTCGACGTTTTGCCGCTTTTCATGTGCTTTAATGGCGATTCGAATCTACCTCCTGAAATCTGTTTCCTGCAATTCTGCCTTGCTTTAAAATCCTCTTCGTTGCCTTCCCTCAATATATCTGTGGATGACAGTTATCATTTATAACTCTGCGGGTTTGTGAATTGCAGTGTCCCTGAGCTCCATTTTTCAACTCGCTTTTTTGGGAGCTGGCCGCAAAAGCGCGGGATTGCCTCAGGCCCTATTCTGGTTCCCGGCGGGAGGCTGAGCCTGTGTTTAATTCTTCTTCCTGATGGGAAAATAGAGTGACCTGTGCCTGTCCCAACACCTAGATCTAGTCTCTCATTGGTTGCCCCTCTTCCCGTTCATCCTCAGGACAAATTGCAACCTGTAGGGAACAGGAGCTTAAAGGTGCTGATTCTCCAAGTAGGGAGATTGCTAGTAAAGTAGCTGGAAAGGCGAACCCTAGCACAAGGAGATGAGAAATGGGGTGCGTTTTAGAAACCTTTCAAAATCACACGGTGTACCATCTTCTGGGTTTCTCATGCATGTTTTCGATGTAGGAAGATGCCCTTGAACCTGGAGATTTGGGACCCATGGGATGGGTACCACACAGTATTACTTTAAAGGGTCTGCGTTTGCTCACCCAACCTCACCCAACCTCTCAGCCCCAAGAGTGTCCACCCTTATGTCTCATCCAGCTGTGGGTCTAGATATGGTCAATCCAGGTTGCATCACAGCCTCTGAACGAATTTTGTAAGAATTTCTCTCTCTTTCACTGTCTTTGTTTTACGGGTTTTTAAAAGTAATTTATTTTTATAATGGGGTTTAGCTGCTTTTCACGGCTGTGTTTATGCGGCTTTACACCCACTTGACTCACTTCCAGACAGATATCAATACATAGGTTTTAAGATTCTTACTAGTCACATATATTCTTGTGCGGTGAATAGGGGGTGTTGAGTCCAGTTCACTGAGCAAGGAGTAGGTCTTGTCTATTACATATTGGGTGTATGGAACGGTATCTGAGCAAATTTGAAACCCTTGTTTTATGCATCACCCCACCTCACCTTTCCCGTTAAGCAGCCATAGTGTGTTTTCTAAACGTGTGAGTCTGTTCTGTATTGTAATTCAGTTCAAGTGTAGCGGTTTTTACATTCCCTCTATAAGTGAGAGCTTATGATAAGTGTCTTTTTCTGTGTGACTTATTTCACTTAGAATCGTCATACCTAAATCCACTCATCTTGCTTCTACTAGCCTTATGACATTGATATCATGTCTGAGTGATATTCCATTGTACATAAGGACCACAACTTTTTTATCCATTTTTCTCTTTCCTGGGATATTTAAGGTGTCATGAAGTGGAGGTTCTTGTCAACAAAGCAGCCCTAAACATTGGGGTGCCTGTGTCTTGCTGATTTTTAGTTTTCCCAATTTATACGCCCATGAGTGGACGTGCCCTATGCTCCCTAAGCTGTGTTTTTTCGATGTTTCAGGACACACCGTACACTTCTCCAGAGTGGCTGTTGGCAATTTACATCCCGCCCATCAGCGTAGCAAGGCTGCCATTTCTCCATGGCCTGTCCTGCATTTCTGGTTTTGACACTTTTTGCAGCATGGCCCTTTTGACCGATGGGAAGCGAGACTTCTTTGTAGCGCTGATTTGCCTTTCCAGGTTGCTTGGTTGGCCAAAAAGGGCGTATGCGTTTTTTCCTGAATATATTCAGGAAAAAACGCATACGCCCTTTTTGGCCAAGGGCATCACTGTCGACGTTTTGCCACTTTTCGTGTGCTTTAAAGGCGATTCGAATCTACCTCCTGAAACCTGTTTCCTGCAATTCTGCCTTGCTTTCAAATCCTCTTCGTTGCCTTCCCTCAATATATTTGTGGACGAGAGTTATCATTTATAACTCAGCAGGTTTGTAAATTGCAGTGCCCCTGAGCTCCATTTTTCAACTGTCTTTTTTGGGAGCTGGCCGCAAAAGCACGGGATTGCCTCAGGCCCTATTCTGGTTCCCTGCGGCAGGCTGAGCCTGTGTTTAATTCTTCTTCCTGATGGGAAAATAGAGTGACCTGTGCCTGTCCCAACACCTAGATCTAGTCTCTCATTGGTTGCCCCTCTTCCCGTTCATCCTCAGGACAAATTGCAACCTGTAGGGAACAGGAGCTTAAAGGTGCTGATTCTCCAAGTAGGGAGATTGCTAGTAAAGTAGCTGGAAAGGTGAACCCTAGCACAAGGAGATGAGAAATGGGGTGCGTTTTAGAAACCTTTCAAAATCACACGGTGTACCATCTTCTGGGTTTCTCATGCATGTTTTCGATGTAGGAAGATGCCCTTGAACCTGGAGATTTGGGACCCATGGGACGGGTACCACGCAGTATTACTTTAAAGGGTCTGAGTTTGCTCACCCAACCTCACCCAACCTCTCAGCCCCAAGAGTGTCCACCCTTATGTCTCATCCAGGTGTGGGTCTAGATATGGTCAATCCAGGTTGCGTCACAGCCTCTGAACGAATTGTGTAAGAATTTCTCTCTCTTTCACTGTCTTTGTTTTACGGGTTTTTAAAAGTAATTTATTTTTATAATGGGGTTTAGCTGCTTTTCACGGCTGTGTTTATGCGGCTTTACACCCACTTGACTCACTTCCAGACAGATATCAATACATAGGTTTTAAGATTCTTACTAGTCACATATATTCTTGTGCGGTGAATACGGGGTGTTGAGTCCTGTTCACTGAGCAAGGAGTAGGTCTTGTCTATTACATATTGGGTGTATGGAACGGTATCTGAGCGAATTTGAAACCCTTGTTTTATGCCTCACCCCACCTCACCTTTCCCGTTAAGCAGCCATAGTGTGTTTTCTAAACGTGTGACTCTGTTCTGTTTTGTAATTCAGTTCAAGTGTAGCGGTTTTTACATTCCCTCTATAAGTGATAGCTTATGATAAGTGTCTTTTTCTGTGTGACTTATTTCACTTAGAATCGTCGTACCTAAATCCACTCATCTTGCTTCTACTAGCCTTATGACATTGATTTCATGTCTGAGTGATATTCCATTGTACATAAGGACCACAACTTCTTTATCCATTTTTCTCTTTCCTGGGATATTTAAGGTGTCATGAAGTGGAGGTTCTTGTCAACAGAGCAGCCCTAAACTTTGGGGTGCCTGTGTCTTGCTGATTTTTAGTTTTCCCAATTTATACGCCCATGAGAGGACGTGCCCTATGCTCCTAGAGCTGTGTTTTTTCGATGTTTCAGGACACACCGTACACTTCTCCAGAGTGGCTGTTGGCAATTTACATCCCGCCCATCAGCGTAGCAAGGCTGCCATTTCTCCATGGCCTGTCCTGCATTTCTGGTTTTGACACTTTTTGCAGCATGGCCCTTTTGACCGATGGGAAGCGAGACTTCTTTGTAGCGCTGATTAGCCTTTCCAGGTTGCTTGGTTGGCCAAACAGGGCGTATGCGTTTTTTCCTGAATATATTCAGGTAAAAACGCATACGCCCTGTTTGGCCAAGGGCATCATTGTCGACGTTTTGCGACTTTTCATGTGCTTTAAAGGCGATTCGAATCTACCTCCTGAAACCTGTTTCCTGCAATTCTGCCTTGCTTTCAAATCCTCTTCGTTGCCTTCCCTCAATATATCTGTGGATGAGAGTTATCATTTATAGCTCTGCGGGTTTGTGAATTGCAGTGTCCCTGAGCTCCATTTTTCAACTGGCTTTTTTGGGAGCTGGCCGCAAAAGCGCGGGATTGCCTCAGGCCCTATTCTTCTTCTGGCCGGCAGGCTGAGCCTGTGGTTAATTCTTCTTCCCGATGGGAAAATAGAGTGACCTGTGCCTCTCCCAACACCTAGATCTAGTCTCTCATTGGTTTCCCCTCTTCTCGTTCATCCTCAGGACAAATTGCAACCTGTAGGGAACAGGAGCTTAAAGGTGCTGATTCTCCAAGTAGGGAGATTGCTAGTAAAGTAGCTGGAAAGGCGAACCCGAGCACAAGGAGATGAGAAATGAGGTGCGTATTAGAAACCTTTCAAAATCACACGGTGTACCATCTTCTGGGTTTCTCATGCATGTTTTCGATGTAGGAAGATGCCCTTGAACCTGGAGATTTGGGACCCATGGGATGGGTACCACGCAGTATTACTTTAAAGGGTCTGCATTTGCTCACCCAACCTCACCCAAACTCTCAGCCCCAAGAGTGTCCACCCTTATGTCTCATCCAGCTGTGGGTCTAGATATGGTCAATCCAGGTTGCATCACAGCCTCTGAACGAATTGTGTAAGAATTTCTCTCTCTTTCACTGTCTTTGTTTTACGGGTTTTTAAAAGTAATTTATTTTTATAATGGGGTTTAGCTGCTTTTCACGGCTGTGTTTATGCGGCTTTACACCCACTTGACTCACTTCCAGACAGATATCAATACATAGGTTTTAAGATTCTTACTAGTCACATATATTCTTGTGCGGTGAATAGGGGGTGTTGAGTCCAGTTCACTGAGCAAGGAGTAGGTCTTGTCTATTACATATTGGGTGTATGGAACGGTATCTGAGCGAATTTGAAACCCTTGTTTTATGCATCACCCCACCTCACCTTTCCCGCTCAGCAGCCATAGTGTGTTTTCTAAACGTGTGACTGTGTTCTGATTTGTAATTCAGTTCAAGTGTAGCGGTTTTTACATTCCTTCTATAAGTGATAGCTTATGATAAGTGTCTTTTTCTGTGTGACTTATTTCACTTAGGATCATCGTACCTAAATCCACTCATCTTGCTTCTACTAGCCTTATGACATTGATTTCATGTCTGAGTGATATTCCATTGTACATAAGGACCACAACTTCTTTATCCATTTTTCTCTTTCCTGGGATATTTAAGGTGTCATGAAGTGGAGGTTCTTGTCAACAGAGCAGCCCTAAACTTTGGGGTGCCTGTGTCTTGCTGATTTTTAGTTTTCCCAATTTATACGCCCATGAATGGACGTGCCCTATGCTCCCTAAGCTGTGTTTTTTCGATGTTTCAGGACACACCGTACACTTCTCCAGAGTGGCTGTTTGCAATTTACATCCCGCCCATCAGCGTAGCAAGGCTGCCATTTGTCCATGGCCTGTCCTGCATTTCTGGTTTTGACACTTTTTGCAGCATGGCCCTTTTGACCGATGGGAAGCGAGACTTCTTTGTAGCGCTGATTTGCCTTTCCAGGTTGCTTGGTTGGCCAAAAAGGGCGTATGCGTTTTTTCCTGAATATATTCAGGAAAAAACGCATACGCCCTTTTTGGCCAAGGGCATCACTGTCGACGTTTTGCCACTTTTCATGTGCTTTAAATGCGATTCGAATCTACCTCCTGAAACCTGTTTCCTGCAATTCTGCCTTGCTTTCAAATCCTCTTCGTTGCCTTCCCTCAATATATTTGTGGACGAGAGTTATCATTTATAACTCAGCAGGTTTGTAAATTGCAGTGCCCCTGAGCTCCATTTTTCAACTGTCTTTTTTGGGAGCTGGCCGCAAAAGAACGGGATTGCCTCAGGCCCTATTCTGGTTCCCTGCAGCAGGCTGAGCCTGTGTTTAATTCTTCTTCCTGATGGGAAAATAGAGTAACCTGTGCCTGTCCCAACACCTAGATCTAGTCTCTCATTGGTTGCCCCTCTTCCCGTTCATCCTCAGGACAAATTGCAACCTGTAGGGAACAGGAGCTTAAAGGTGCTGATTCTCCAAGTAGGCAGATTGCTAGTAAAGTAGCTGGAAAGGCGAACCCTAGCACAAGGAGATGAGAAATGGGGTGCGTTTTAGAATCCTTTCAAAATCACACGGTGTACCATCATCTGGGTTTCTCATGCATGTTTTCGATGTAGCAAGATGCCCTTGAACCTGGAGATTTGGGACCCATGGGATGGGTACCACGCAGTATTACTTTAAAGGGTCTGAGTTTGCTCACCCAACCTCACCCAACCTCTCAGCCCCAAGAGTGTCCACCCTTATGTCTCATCCAGGTGTGGGTCTAAATATGGTCAATCCAGGTTGCATCACAGCCCCTGAACGAATTTTGTAAGAATTTCTCTCTCTTTCACTGTCTTTGTTTTACGGGTTTTTAAAAGTAATTTATTTTTATAATGGGGTTTAGCTGCTTTTCACGGCTGTGTTTATGCGGCTTTACACCCACTTGGCTCACTTCCCGACAGATATCAATACATAGGTTTTACGATTCTTACTAGTCAGATATATTCTTGTGCGGTGAATAGGGGGTTTTGAGTCCAGTTCACTGAGCAAGGAGTAGGTCTTGTCTACTACATATTGGGTGTATGGAACGGTATCTGAGCGAATTGGAACCCTTTTTTTATGCATCACCCCACCTCACCTTTCCCGTTAAGCAGCCATAGTGTGTTTTCTAAACGTGTGACTCTGTTCTGTTTTGTAATTCAGTTCAAGTGTAGCGGTTTTTACATTCCCTCTATAAGTGATAGCTTATGATAAGTGTCTTTTTCTGTGTGACTTATTTCACTTAGAATCGTCATACCTAAATCCACTCATCTTGCTTCTACTAGCCTTATGACATTGATTTCATGTCTGAGTGATATTCCTTTGTACATAAGGACCACAACTTCTTTATCCATTTTTCTCTTTCCTGGGATATTTAAGGTGTCATGAAGGGGAGGTTCTTGTCAACAAAGCTGCCCTAAACATTGGGGTGCCTGTGTCTTGCTGATTTTTATTTTTCCCAATTTATACGCCCATGAGTGGACGTGCCCTATGCTCCCTAAGCTGTGTTTTTTCAATGTTTCAGGACACACCGTACACTTCTCCAGAGTGGCTGTTTGCAATTTACATCCCGCCCATCAGCGTAGCAAGGCTGCCATTTGTCCATGGCCTGTCCTGCATTACTGGTTTTGACACTTTTTGCAGCATGGCCCTTTTGACCGATGGGAAGCGAGACTTCTTTGTAGCGCTGATTTGCCTTTCCAGGTTGCTTGCTTGGCCAAAAAGGGCGTATGCGTTTTTTCCTGAATATATTCAGGAAAAAACGCATACGCCCTTTTTGGCCAAGGGCATCACTGTCGACGGTTTGCCACTTTTCATGTGCTTTAAATGCGATTCGAATCTACCTCCTGAAACCTGTTTCCTGCAATTCTGCCTTGCTTTCAAATCCTCTTCGTTGCCTTCCCTCAATATATTTGTGGACGAGAGTTATCATTTATAACTCAGCAGGATTGTAAATTGCAGTGCCCCTGAGCTCCATTTTTCAACTGTCTTTTTTGGGAGCTGGCCGCAAAAGCACGGGATTGCCTCAGGCCCTATTCTGGTTCCCTGCGGCAGGCTGAGCCTGTGTTTAATTCTTCTTCCTGATGGGAAAATAGAGTGACCTGTGCCTGTCCCAACACCTAGATCTAGTCTCTCATTGGTTGCCCCTCTTCCCGTTCATCCTCAGGACAAATTGCAACCTGTAGGGAACAGGAGCTTAAAGGTGCTGATTCTCCAAGTAGGGAGATTGCTAGTAAAGTAGCTGGAATGGCGAACCCCAGCACAAGGAGATGAGAAATGGGGTGCGTTTTAGAAACCTTTCCAAATCACATGGTGTACCATCTTCTGGGTTTCTCATGCATGTTTTCGATGTAGGAAGATGCCCTTGAACCTGGAGATTTGGGACCCATGGGACGGGTACCACGCAGTATTACTTTAAATTGTCTGAGTTTGCTCACCCAACCTCACCCAACCTCTCAGCCCCAAGACTGTCCACCCTTATGTCTCATCCAGGTGTGGGTCTAGATATGGTCAATCCAGGTTGCATCACAGCCTCTGAACGAATTTTGTAAGAATTTCTCTCTCTTTCACTGTCTTTGTTTACGGGTTTTTAAAAGTAATTTATTTTTATAATGGGGTTTAGCTGCTTTTCACGGCTGTGTTTATGCGGCTTTACACCCACTTGACTCACTTCCAGACAGATATCAATACATAGGTTTTAAGATTCTTACTAGTCACATATATTCTTGTGCGGTGAATACGGGGTGTTGAGTCCTGTTCAATGAGCAAGGAGTAGGTCTTGTCTATTACATATTGGGTGTATGGAACGGTATCTGAGCGAATTTGAAACCCTTGTTTTATGCCTCACCCCACCTCACCTTTCCCGTTAAGCAGCCATAGTGTGTTTTCTAAACGTGTGACTCTGTTCTGTTTTGTAATTCAGTTCAAGTGTAGCGGTTTTTACATTCCCTCTATAAGTGATAGCTTATGATAAGTGTCTTTTTCTGTGTGACTTATTTCACTTAGAATCGTCGTACCTAAATCCACTCATCTTGCTTCTACTAGCCTTATGACATTGATTTCATGTCTGAGTGATATTCCATTGTACATAAGGACCACAACTTCTTTATCCATTTTTCTCTTTCCTGGGATATTTAAGGTGTCATGAAGTGGAGGTTCTTGTCAACAGAGCAGCCCTAAACTTTGGGGTGCCTGTGTCTTGCTGATTTTTATTTTTCCCAATTTATACGCCCATGAGAGGACGTGCCCTATGCTCCTAGAGCTGTGTTTTTTCGATGTTTCAGGACACACCGTACACTTCTCCAGAGTGGCTGTTGGCAATTTACATCCCGCCCATCAGCGTAGCAAGGCTGCCATTTCTCCATGGCCTGTCCTGCATTTCTAGTTTTGACACTTTTTGCAGCATGGCCCTTTTGACCGATGGGAAGCGAGACTTCTTTGTAGCGCTGATTAGCCTTTCCAGGTTGCTTGGTTGGCCAAACAGGGCGTATGCGTTTTTTCCTGAATATATTCAGGTAAAAACGCATACGCCCTGTTTGGCCAAGGGCATCATTGTCGACGTTTTGCGACTTTTCATGTGCTTTAAAGGCGATTCGAATCTACCTCCTGAAACCTGTTTCCTGCAATTCTGCCTTGCTTTCAAATCCTCTTCGTTGCCTTCCCTCAATATATCTGTGGATGAGAGTTATCATTTATAGCTCTGTGGGTTTGTGAATTGCAGTGTCCCTGAGCTCCATTTTTCAACTGGCTTTTTTGGGAGCTGGCCGTAAGAGCGTGGGATTGCCTCAGGCCCTATTCTGCTTCTGGGCCGCAGGCTGAGCCTGTGGTTAATTCTTCTTCCTGATGGGAAAATAGAGTGACCTGTGCCTGTCCCAACACCTAGATCTAGTCTCTCATTGGTTTCCCCTCTTCCCGTTCATCCTCAGGACAATTTGCAACCTGTAGGGAACAGGAGCTTAAAGGTGCTGATTCTCCAAGTAGGGAGATTGCTAGTAAAGTAGCTGGCAAGGCGAACCCGAGCACAAGGAGATGAGAAATGGGGTGCGTTTTAGAAACCTTTCAAAATCACACTGTGTACCATCTTCTGGGTTTCTCATGCATGTTTTCGATGTAGCAAGATGCCCTTGAACCTGGAGATTTGGGACCCATGGGATGGGTACCACGCAGTATTACTTTAAAGGGTCTGCATTTGCTCACCCAACCTCACCCAACCTCTCAGCCCCAAGAGTGTCCACCCTTATGTCTCATCCAGGTTTGGGTCGAGATATGGTCAATCCAGGTTGCATCACAGCCCCTGAACGAATTTTGTAAGAATTTCTCTCTCTTTCACTGTCTTTGTTTTACGGGTTTTTAAAAGTAATTTATTTTTATAATGGGGTTTAGCTGCTTTACACGGCTGTGTTTATGCGGCTTTACACCCACTTGGCTCACTTCCAGACAGATATCAATACATAGGTTTTAAGATTCTTACTAGTCACATATATTCTTGTGCGGTGAATAGGGGGTGTTGAGTCCAGTTCACTGAGCAAGGAGTAGGCCTTGTCTATTACATATTGGGTGTATGGAACGGTATCTGAGCGAATTTGAAACCCTTGTTTTATGCCTCACCCCACCTCACCTTTCCCGTTAAGCAGCCATAGTGTGTTTTCTAAACGTGTGACTCTGTTCTGTTTTGTAATTCAGTTCAAGTGTAGCGGTTTTTACATTCCCTCTATAAGTGATAGCTTATGATAAGTGTCTTTTTCTGTGTGACTTATTTCACTTAGAATCGTCGTACCTAAATCCACTCATCTTGCTTCTTCTAGCCTTATGACATTGATTTCATGTCTGAGTGATATTCCATTGTACATAAGGACCACAACTTCTTTATCCATTTTTCTCTTTCCTGGGATATTTAAGGTGTCATGAAGTGGAGGTTCTTGTCAACAGAGCAGCCCTAAACTTTGGGGTGCCTGTGTCTTGCTGATTTTTAGTTTTCCCAATTTATACGCCCATGAGTGGACGTGCCCTATGCTCCATAAGCTGTGTTTTTTCGATGTTTCAGGACACACCGTACACTTCTCCAGAGTGGCTGTTGGCAATTTACATCCCACCCACCAGCGTAGCAAGTCTGCCATTTCTCCATGGCCTGTCCTGCATTTCTGGTTTTGACACTTTTTGCAGCATGACCCTTTTGACCGATGGGAAGCGAAACTTCTTTGTAGCGCTGATTTGCCTTTCCAGGTTGCTTGGTTAGCCAAAAAGGGCGTATGCGTTTTTTCCTGAATATATTCAGGAAAAAACGCATACGCCCTTTTTGGCCAAGGGCATCATTGTCGCCGTTTTGCCGCTTTTCATGTGCTTTAAAGGCGATTCGAATCTACCTCCTGAAATCTGTTTCCTGCAATTCTGCCTTGCTTTCAAATCCTCTTCGTTGCCTTCCCTCAATATATCTGTGGATGACAGTTATCATTTATAACTCTGCGGGTTTGTGAATTGCAGTGTCCCTGAGCTCCATTTTTCAACTGGCTTTTTTGGGAGCTGGCCGCAAAAGCGAGGGATTGCCTCAGGCCCTATTTTGGTTCCTGGCAGCAGGCTGAGCCTGTGGTTAATTCTTCTTCCTGATGGGAAAATAGAGTGACCTGTGCCTGTCCCAACACCTAGATCTAGTCTCTCATTGGTTGCCCCTCTTCCCGTTCATCCTCAGGACAAATTGCAACCTGTAGGGAACAGGAGCTTAAAGGTGCTGATTCTCCAAGTAGGGAGATTGCTAGTAAAGTAGCTGGAAAGGCGAACCCGAGCACTAGGAGATGAGAAATGGGGTGCGTTTTAGAAACCTTTCAAAATCACACTGTGTACCATCTTCTGGGTTTCTCATGCATGGTTTCGATGTAGCAAGATGCCCTTGAACCTGGAGATTTGGGACCCATGGGATGGGTACCACGCAGTATTACTTTAAAGGGTCTGAGTTTGCTCACCCAACCTCACCCAACCTCTCAGCCCCAAGAGTGTCCACCCTTATGTCTCATCCAGGTTTGGGTCGAGATATGGTCAATCCAGGTTGCATCACAGCCCCTGAACGAATTTTGTAAGAATTTCTCTCTCTTTCACTGTCTTTGTTTTACGGGTTTTTAAAAGTAATTTATTTTTATAATGGGGTTTAGCTGCTTTTCACGGCTGTGTTTATGCGGCTTTACACCCACTTGGCTCACTTCCAGACAGATATCAATACATAGGTTTTACGATTCTTACTAGTCAGATATATTCTTGTGCGGTGAATAGGGGGTGTTGAGTCCAGTTCACTGAGCAAGGAGTAGGCCTTGTCTATTACATATTGGGTGTATGGAACGGTATCTGAGCGAATTTGAAACCCTTGTTTTATGCCTCACCCCACCTCACCTTTCCCGTTAAGCAGCCATAGTGTGTTTTCTAAACGTGTGACTCTGTTCTGTTTTGTAATTCAGTTCAAGTGTAGCGGTTTTTACATTCCCTCTATAAGTGATAGCTTATGATAAGTGTCTTTTTCTGTGTGACTTATTTCACTTAGAATCGTCGTACCTAAATCCACTCATCTTGCTTCTTCTAGCCTTATGACATTGATTTCATGTCTGAGTGATATTCCATTGTACATAAGGACCACAACTTCTTTATCCATTTTTCTCTTTCCTGGGATATTTAAGGTGTCATGAAGTGGAGGTTCTTGTCAACAGAGCAGCCCTAAACTTTGGGGTGCCTGTGTCTTGCTGATTTTTAGTTTTCCCAATTTATACGCCCATGAGTGGATGTGCCCTATGCTCCATAAGCTGTGTTTTTTCGATGTTTCAGGACACACCGTACACTTCTCCAGAGTGGCTGTTGGCAATTTACATCCCACCCATCAGCGTAGCAAGTCTGCCATTTCTCCATGGCCTGTCCTGCATTTCTGGTTTTGACACTTTTTGCAGCATGACCCTTTTGACCGATGGGAAGCGAAACTTCTTTGTAGCGCTGATTTGCCTTTCCAGGTTGCTTGGTTGGCCAAAAAGGGCGTATGCGTTTTTTCCTGAATATATTCAGGAAAAAACGCATACGCCCTTTTTGGCCAAGGGCATCATTGTCGCCGTTTTGCCGCTTTTCATGTGCTTTAAAGGCGATTCGAATCTACCTCCTGAAATCTGTTTCCTGCAATTCTGCCTTGCTTTCAAATCCTCTTCGTTGCCTTCCCTCAATATATCTGTGCATGACAGTTATCATTTATGACTCTGCGGGTTTGTGAATTGCAGTGTCCCTGAGCTCCATTTTTCAACTGGCTTTTTTGGGAGCTGGCCGCAAAAGCGAGGGATTGCCTCAGGCCCTATTTTGGTTCCTGGCAGCAGGCTGAGCCTGTGGTTAATTCTTCTTCCTGATGGGAAAATAGAGTGACCTGTGCCTGTCCCAACACCTAGATCTAGTCTCTCATTGGTTGCCCCTCTTCCCGTTCATCCTCAGGACAAATTGCAACCTGTAGGGAACAGGAGCTTAAAGGTGCTGATTCTCCAAGTAGGGAGATTGCTATTAAAGTAGCTGGAAAGGCGAACCCGAGCACAAGGAGATGAGAAATGGGGTGCGTTTTAGAAACCTTTCAAAATCACACTGTGTACCATCTTCTGGGTTTCTCATGCATGTTTTCGATGTAGCAAGATGCCCTTGAACCTGGAGATTTGGGACCCATGGGATGGGTACCACGCAGTATTACTTTAAAGGGTCTGCGTTTGCTCACGCAACCTCACCCAACCTCTCAGCCCCAAGAGTGTCCACCCTTATGTCTCATCCAGGTTTGGGTCGAGATATGGTCAATCCAGGTTGCATCACAGCCCCTGAACGAATTTTGTAAGAATTTCTCTCTCTTTCACTGTCTTTGTTTTACGGGTTTTTAAAAGTAATTTATTTTTATAATGGGGTTTAGCTGCTTTTCACGGCTGTGTTTATGCGGCTTTACACCCACTTGGCTCACTTCCAGACAGATATCAATACATAGGTTTTACGATTCTTACTAGTCAGATATATTCTTGTGCGGTGAATAGGGGGTGTTGAGTCCAGTTCACTGAGCAAGGAGTAGGCCTTGTCTATTACATATTGGGTGTATGGAACGGTATCTGAGCGAATTTGAAACCCTTGTTTTATGCCTCACCCCACCTCACCTTTCCCGTTAAGCAGCCATAGTGTGTTTTCTAAACGTGTGACTCTGTTCTGTTTTGTAATTCAGTTCAAGTGTAGCGGTTTTTACATTCCCTCTATAAGTGATAGCTTATGATAAGTTTCTTTTTCTGTGTGACTTATTTCACTTAGAATCGTCGTACCTAAATCCACTCATCTTGTTTCTTCTAGCCTTATGACATTGATTTCATGTCTGAGTGATATTCCATTGTACATAAGGACCACAACTTCTTTATCCATTTTTCTCTTTCCTGGGATATTTAAGGTGTCATGAAGTGGAGGTTCTTGTCAACAGAGCAGCCCTAAACTTTGGGGTGCCTGTGTCTTGCTGATTTTTAGTTTTCCCAATTTATACGCCCATGAGTGGACGTGCCCTATGCTCCCTAAGCTGTGTTTTTTCGATGTTTCAGGACACACCGTACACTTCTCCTGATTGGCTGTTGGCAATTTACATCCCGCCCATCAGCGTAGCAAGGCTGCCATTTCTCCATGGCCTGTCCTGCATTTCTGGTTTTGACACTTTTTGCAGCAAGGCCCTTTTGACCGATGGGAAGCAAGACTTCTTTGTAGCGCTGATTTGCCTTTCCAGGTTGCTTGGTTGGCCAAAAAGGGCGTATGCGTTTTATCCTGAATATATTCAGAAAAAAACGCATACGCCCTTTTTGGCCAAGGGCATCACTGTCGACGTTTTGCCACTTTTCATGTGCTTTAAAGGCGATTCGAATCTACCTCCTGAAACATGTTTCCTGCAATTCTGCCTTGCTTTCAAATCCTCTTCGTTGCCTTCCCTCAATATATTTGTGGACGAGAGTTATCATTTATAACTCAGCAGGTTTGTGAATTTCAGTGCCCCTGAGCTCCATTTTTCAACTGTCTTTTTTGGGAGCTGGCCGCAAAAGCACGGGATTGCCTCAGGCCCTATTCTGGTTCCCGGCGGCAGGCTGAGCCTGTGTTTAATTCTTCTTCCAGATGGGAAAATAGAGTGACCTGTGCCTGTCCCAACACCTAGATGTAGTCTCTCATTGGTTGCCCCTCTTCCCGTTCATCCTCAGGACAAATTGCAACCTGTAGGGAACAGGAGCTTAAAGGTGCGGATTCTCCAAGTAGGGAGATTGCTAGTAAAGTAGCTGGAAAGGCGAACCCTAGCACAAGGAGATGAGAAATGGGGTGCGTTTTAGAAACCTTTCAAAATCACACGGTGTACCATCTTCTGGGTTTCTCATGCATGTTTTCGATGTAGGAAGATGCCCTTGAACCTGGAGATTTGGGACCCATTGGATGGGTACCACAGAGTATTATTTTAAAGGGTCTGCGTTTGCTCACCCAACCTCACCCAACCTCTAAGCCCCAAGAGTGTCCACCCTTATGTCTCATCCAGCTGTGGGTCTAGATATGGTCAATCCAGGTTGCATCACAGCCTCTGAACGAATTTTGTAAGAATTTCTCTCTGTTTCACTGTCTTTGTTTTACGGGTTTTTAAAAGTAATTTATTTTTATAATGGGGTTTAGCTGCTTTTCACGGATGTGTTTATGCGGCTTTACACCCACTTGGCTCACTTCCAGACAGATATCAATACATAGTTTTTAAGATTCTTACTAGTTTCATATATTCTTGTGCGGTGAATAGGGGGTGTTGAGTCCAGTTCACTGAGCAAGAAGTAGGTCTTGTCTATTACATATTGGGTGTATGGAACGGTATCTGAGCGAATTTGAAACCCTTGTTTTATGCATCACCCCACCTCACCTTTCCCGTTAAGCAGCCATAGTGTGTTTTCTAAACGTGTGACTCTGTTCTGTTTTGTAATTCAGTTCAAGTGTAGCGGTTTTTACATTCCCTCTATAAGTGATAGCTTATGATAAGTGTCTTTTTCTGTGTGACTTATTTCACTTAGAATCGTCGTACCTAAATCCACTCATCTTGCTTCTTCTAGCCTTATGACATTGATTTCATGTCTGAGTGATATTCCATTGTACATAAGGACCACAACTTCTTTATCCATTTTTCTCTTTCCTGGGATATTTAAGGTGTCATGAAGTGGAGGTTCTTGTCAACAGAGCAGCCCTAAACTTTGGGGTGCCTGTGTCTTGCTGATTTTTCTTTTTCCCAATTTATATGCCCATGAGTGGACGTGCCCTATGCTCCCTAAGCTGTGTTTTTTAGATGTTTCAGGACACACCGTACACTTCTCCAGAGTGGCTGCTGGCAATTAACATCCCGCCCATCAGCGTAGCAAGGCTGCCATTTCTCCATGGCCTGTCCTGCATTTCTGGTTTTGACACTTTTTGCAGCATGACCCTTTTGACCGATGGGAAGCGAAACTTCTTTGTAGCGCTGATTTGCCTTTCCAGGTTGCTTGGTTGGCCAAAAAGGGCGTATGCGTTTTTTCCTGAATATATTCAGGAAAAAACGCATACGCCCTTTTTGGCCAAGGGCATCACTGTCGACGTTTTGCCGCTTTTCATGTGCTTTAAAGGCGACTCGAATCTACCTCCTGAAATCTGTTTCCTGCAATTCTGCCTTGCTTTCAAATCCTCTTCGTTGCCTTCCGTCAATATATCTGTGGTTGACAGTTATCATTTATAACTCTGCGGGTTTGTGAATTGCAGTGTCCCAGAGCTCCATTTTTCAACTAGCTTTTTTGGGAGCTGGCCGCAAAAGCGAGGGATTGCCTCAGGCCCTATTCTGGTTCCTGGCAGCAGGCTGAGCCTGTGGTTAATTCTTCTTCCTGATGGGAAAATAGAGTGACCTGTGCCTGTCCCAACAACTAGATCTAGTCTCTCTTTGGTTGCTCCTCTTCCCGTTCATCCTCAGGACAAATTGCAACCTGTAGGGAACAGGAGCTTAAAGGTGCTGATTCTCCAAGTAGGGAGATTGCTAGTAAAGTAGCTGGAAAGGCGAACCCTAGCACAAGGAGATGAGAAATGGGGTGCGTTTTAGAAACCTTTCAAAATCACACGGTGTACCATCTTCTGGGTTTCTCATGCATGTTTTCGATGTAGCAAGATGCCCTTGAACCTGGAGATTTGGGACCCATGGGATGGGTACCACGCAGTATTACTTTAAAGGGTCTGAGTTTGCTCACCCAACCTCACCCAACCTCTCAGCCCCAAGAGTGTCCACCCTTATGTCTCATCCAGGTTTGGGTCGAGATATAGTCAATCCAGGTTTCATCACAGCCCCTGAACGAATTTTGTAAGAATTTCTCTCTCTTTCACTGTCTTTGTTTTACTGGTTTTTAAAAGTAATTTATTTTTATAATGGGGTTTAGCTGCTTTTCACGGCTGTGTTTATGCGGCTTTACACCCACTTGGCTCACTTCCAGAGAGATATCAATACATAGGTTTTACGATTCTTACTAGTCAGATATATTCTTGTGCGGTGAATAGGGGGTGTTGAGTCCACTTCACTGAGCAAGGATTAGGCCTTGTCTATTACATATTGGGTGTATGGAACGGTATCTGAGCGAATTTGAAACCCTTGTTTTATGCATCACCCCACCTCACCTTTCCCGTTAAGCAGCCATAGTGTGTTTTCTAAACGTGTGACTCTGTTCTGTTTTGTAATTCAGTTCAAGTGTTGCGGTTTTTACATTCCCTCTATAAGTGATAGCTTATGATAAGGGTCTTTTTCTGTGTGACTTATTTCACTTAGAATCGTCATACCTAATTCCACTCATCTTGCTTCTACTAGCCTTATGACATTGATTTCATGTCTGAGTGATATTCCTTTGTACATAAGGACCACAACTTCTTTATCCATTTTTCTCTTTCCTGGGATATTTAAGGTGTCATGAAGTGGAGGTTCTTGTCAACATAGCAGCCCTAAACATTGGGGTGCCTGTGTCTTGCTGATTTTTAATTTTCCCAATTTATACGCCCATGAGTGGACGTGCCCTATGCTCCCTAACCTGTGTGTTTTAGATGTTTCAGGACACACTGTACACTTCTCCAGAGTGGCTGTTGGCAATTTACATCCCGCCCATCAGCGTAGCAAGGCTGCCATTTCTCCATGGCCTGTCCTGCATTTCTGGTTTTGACACTTTTTGCAGCATGGCCCTTTTGACCGATGGGAAGCGAGACTTCTTTGTAGTGCTGATTTGCCTTTCCCGGTTGCTTGGTTGGCCAAAAAGGGCGTATGCGTTTTTTCCTGAATATATTCAGGAAAAAACGCATACGCCCTTTTTGGCCAAGGGCATCACTGTCGACGTTTTGCCACTTTTCATGTGCTTTAAAGGCGATTTGAATCTACCTCCTGAAACCTGTTTCCTTCAATACTGCCTTGTTTTCAAATCCTCTTCGTTGCCTTCCCTCAATATATTTGTGGACGAGAGTTATCATTTATAACTCAGCAGGTTTGTGAATTGCAGTGTCCCTGAGCTCCATTTTTCAACTGTCTTTTTTGGGAGCTGGCCGCAAAAGCACGGGATTGCCTCAGGCCCTATTCTGGTTCCCGTTGGCAGGCTGAACCTGTGTTTAATTCTTCTTCCTGATGGGAAAATAGAGTGACCTGTGCCTGTCCCAACACCTAGATCTAGTCTCTCATTGGTTGCCCCTCTTCCCGTTCATCCTCAGGACAAATTGCAACCTGTAGGGAACAGGAGCTTAAAGGTGCTGATTCTCCAAGTAGGGAGATTGCTAGTAAAGTAGCTGGAAAGGCGAACCCTAGCACAAGGAGATGAGAAATGGGGTGCGTATTAGAAACCTTTCAAAATCACACGGTGTACCATCTTCTGGGTTTCTCATGCATGTTTTCGATGTAGGAAGATGCCCTTGAACCTGGAGATTTGGAACCCATGGGATGGGTACCACGCAGTATTACTTTAAAGGGTCTGAGTTTGCTCACCCAACCTCACCCAACCTCTCAGCCCCAAGAGTGTCCACCCTTATGTCTCATCCAGGTTTGGGTCGAGATATGGTCAATCCAGGTTGCATCACAGCCCCTGAACGAATTTTGTAAGAATTTCTCTCTCTTTCACTGTCTTTGTTTTACGGGTTTTTAAAAGTAATTTATTTTTATAATGGGGTTTAGCTGCTTTTCACGGCTGTGTTTATGCGGCTTTACACCCACTTGGCTCACTTCCAGAGAGATATCAATACATAGGTTTTACGATTCTTACTAGTCAGATATATTCTTGTGCGGTGAATAGGGGGTGTTGAGTCCACTTCACTGAGCAAGGAGTAGGCCTTGTCTATTACATATTGGGTGTATGGAACGGTATCTGAGCGAATTTGAAACCCTTGTTTTATGCATCACCCCACCTCACCTTTCCCGTTAAGCAGCCATAGTGTGTTTTCTAAACGTGTGACTCTGTTCTCTTTTGTAATTCAGTTCAAGTGTTGCGGTTTTTACATTCCCTCTATAAGTGATAGCTTATGATAAGGGTCTTTTTCTGTGTGACTTATTTCACTTAGAATCGTCATACCTAAATCCACTCATCTTGCTTCTACTAGCCTTATGACATTGATTTCATGTCTGAGTGATATTCCTTTGTACATAAGGACCACAACTTCTTTATCCATTTTTCTCTTTCCTGGGATATTTAAGGTGTCATGAAGTGGAGGTTCTTGTCAACAGAGCAGCCTTAAACTTTGGGGTGCCTGTGTCTTGCTGATTTTTAGTTTTCCCAATTTATACGCCCATGAGTGCACGTGCCCTATGCTCCCTAAGCTGTTTTTTCGATGTTTCAGGACACACCATACACTTCTCCAGAGTGGCTGTTGGCAATTTACATCCCGCCCACCAGCGTAGCAAGGCTGCCATTTCTCCATGGCCTGTCCTGCATTTCTGGTTTTGACACTTTTTGCAGCAAAGCCCTTTTGACCGATGGGAAGCGAGACTTCTTTGTAGCGCTGATTTGCCTTTCCAGGTTGCTTGGTTGGCCAAAAAGGGCGTATGCGTTTTATCCTGAATATATTCAGAAAAAAACGCATACGCCCTTTTTGGCCAAGGGCATCACTGTCGACGTTTTTCCACTTTTCATGTGCTTTAAAGGCGATTCGAATCTACCTCCTGAAACATGTTTCCTGCAATTCTGCCTTGCTTTCAAATCCTCTTCGTTGCCTTCCCTCAATATATTTGTGGACGAGAGTTATCATTTATAACTCTGCGGGTTTGTGAATGGCAGTGCCCCTGAACTCCATTTTTCAACTGTCTTTTTTGGGAGCTGGCCGCAAAAGCACGGGATTGCCTCAGGCCCTATTCAGGTTCCGGGGGGCAGGCTGAGCCTGTGGTTAATTCTTCTTCCTGATGGGAAAATAGAGTGACCTGTGCCTGTCCCAACACCTAGATCTAGTCTCTCATTGGTTGCCCCTCTTCCCGTTCATCCTCAGGACAAATTGCAACCTGTAGGGAACAGGAGCTTAAAGGTGCTGATTCTCCAAGTAGGGAGATTTCTAGTAAAGTAGCTGGAATGGCGAACCCGAACACAAGGAGATGAGAAATGAGGTGCGTTTTAGAAACCTTTCAAAATCACACGGTGTACCATCTTCTGGGTTTCTCATGCATGTTTTCGATGTAGGAATATGCCCTTGAACTTGGAGATTTGGGACCCATGGGATGGGTACCAGGCAGTATTACTTTAAAGGGTCTGTGTTTGCTCACCCAACCTCACCCAACCTCTCAGCCCCAAGAGTGTCCACCCTTATGTCTCATCCAGGTTTGGGTCGAGATATGGTCAATCCAGGTTGCATCACAGCCCCTGAACGAATTTTGTAAGAATTTCTCTCTCTTTCACTGTCTTTGTTTTACGGGTTTTTAAAAGTAATTTATTTTTATAATGGGGTTTAGCTGCTTTTCACGGCTGTGTTTATGCGGCTTTACACCCACTTGGCTCACTTCCAGACAGATATCAATACATAGGTTTTACGATTCTTACTAGTCAGATATATTCTTGTGCGGTGAATAGGGGGTGTTGAGTCCAGTTCACTGAGCAAGGAGTAGGCCTTGTCTATTACATATTGGGTGTATGGAACGGTATCTGAGCGAATTTGAAACCCTTGTTTTATGCCTCACCCCACCTCACCTTTCCCGTTAAGCAGCCATAGTGTGTTTTCTAAACGTGTGACTCTGTTCTGTTTTGTAATTCAGTTCAAGTGTAGCGGTTTTTACATTCCCTCTATAAGTGATAGCTTATGATAAGTGTCTTTTTCTGTGTGACTTATTTCACTTAGAATCGTCGTACCTAAATCCACTCATCTTGCTTCTTCTAGCCTTATGACATTGATTTCATGTCTGAGTGATATTCCATTGTACATAAGGACCACAACTTCTTTATCCATTTTTCTCTTTCCTGGGATATTTAAGGTGTCATGAAGTGGAGGTTCTTGTCAACAGAGCAGCCCTAAACTTTGGGGTGCCTGTGTCTTGCTGATTTTTAGTTTTCCCAATTTATACGCCCATGAGTGGATGTGCCCTATGCTCCATAAGCTGTGTTTTTTCGATGTTTCAGGACACACCGTACACTTCTCCAGAGTGGCTGTTGGCAATTTACATCCCACCCATCAGCGTAGCAAGTCTGCCATTTCTCCATGGCCTGTCCTGCATTTCTGGTTTTGACACTTTTTGCAGCATGACCCTCTTGACCGATGGGAAGCGAAACTTCTTTGTAGCGCTGATTTGCCTTTCCAGGTTGCTTGGTTGGCCAAAAAGGGCGTATGCGTTTTTTCCTGAATATATTCAGGAAAAAACGCATACGCCCTTTTTGGCCAAGGGCATCATTGTCGCCGTTTTGCCGCTTTTCATGTGCTTTAAAGGCGATTCGAATCTACCTCCTGAAATCTGTTTCCTGCAATTCTGCCTTGCTTTCAAATCCTCTTCGTTGCCTTCCCTCAATATATCTGTGGATGACAGTTATCATTTATGACTCTGCGGGTTTGTGAATTGCAGTGTCCCTGAGCTCCATTTTTCAACTGGCTTTTTTGGGAGCTGGCCGCAAAAGCGAGGGATTGCCTCAGGCCCTATTTTGGTTCCTGGCAGCAGGCTGAGCCTGTGGTTAATTCTTCTTCCTGATGGGAAAATAGAGTGACCTGTGCCTGTCCCAACACCTAGATCTAGTCTCTCATTGGTTGCCCCTCTTCCCGTTCATCCTCAGGACAAATTGCAACCTGTAGGGAACAGGAGCTTAAAGGTGCTGATTCTCCAAGTAGGGAGATTGCTAGTAAAGTAGCTGGAAAGGCGAACCCGAGCACAAGGAGATGAGAAATGGGGTGCGTTTTAGAAACCTTTCAAAATCACACTGTGTACCATCTTCTGGGTTTCTCATGCATGTTTTCGATGTAGCAAGATGCCCTTGAACCTGGAGATTTGGGACCCATGGGATGGGTACCACGCAGTATTACTTTAAAGGGTCTGCGTTTGCTCACGCAACCTCACCCAACCTCTCAGCCCCAAGAGTGTCCACCCTTATGTCTCATCCAGGTTTGGGTCGAGATATGGTCAATCCAGGTTGCATCACAGCCCCTGAACGAATTTTGTAAGAATTTCTCTCTCTTTCACTGTCTTTGTTTTACGGGTTTTTAAAAGTAATTTATTTTTATAATGGGGTTTAGCTGCTTTTCACGGCTGTGTTTATGCGGCTTTACACCCACTTGGCTCACTTCCAGACAGATATCAATACATAGGTTTTACGATTCTTACTAGTCAGATATATTCTTGTGCGGTGAATAGGGGGTGTTGAGTCCAGTTCACTGAGCAAGGAGTAGGCCTTGTCTATTACATATTGGGTGTATGGAACGGTATCTGAGCGAATTTGAAACCCTTGTTTTATGCCTCACCCCACCTCACCTTTCCCGTTAAGCAGCCATAGTGTGTTTTCTAAACGTGTGACTCTGTTCTGTTTTGTAATTCAGTTCAAGTGTAGCGGTTTTTACATTCCCTCTATAAGTGATAGCTTATGATAAGTTTCTTTTTCTGTGTGACTTATTTCACTTAGAATCGTCGTACCTAAATCCACTCATCTTGTTTCTTCTAGCCTTATGACATTGATTTCATGTCTGAGTGATATTCCATTGTACATAAGGACCACAACTTCTTTATCCATTTTTCTCTTTCCTGGGATATTTAAGGTGTCATGAAGTGGAGGTTCTTGTCAACAGAGCAGCCCTAAACTTTGGGGTGCCTGTGTCTTGCTGATTTTTAGTTTTCCCAATTTATACGCCCATTAGTGGACGTGCCCTATGCTCCCTAAGCTGTGTTTTTTCGATGTTTCAGGACACACCGTACACTTCTCCTGATTGGCTGTTGGCAATTTACATCCCGCCGATCAGCGTAGCAAGGCTGCCATTTCTCCATGGCCTGTCCTGCATTTCTGGTTTTGACACTTTTTGCAGCAAGGCCCTTTTGACCGATGGGAAGCAAGACTTCTTTGTAGCGCTGATTTGCCTTTCCAGGTTGCTTGGTTGGCCAAAAAGGGCGTATGCGTTTTATCCTGAATATATTCAGAAAAAAACGCATACGCCCTTTTTGGCCAAGGGCATCACTGTCGACGTTTTGCCACTTTTCATGTGCTTTAAAGGCGATTCGAATCTACCTCCTGAAACATGTTTCCTGCAATTCTGCCTTGCTTTCAAATCCTCTTCGTTGCCTTCCCTCAATATATTTGTGGACGAGAGTTATCATTTATAACTCAGCAGGTTTGTGAATTTCAGTGCCCCTGAGCTCCATTTTTCAACTGTCTTTTTTGGGAGCTGGCCGCAAAAGCACGGGATTGCCTCAGGCCCTATTCTGGTTCCCGGCGGCAGGCTGAGCCTGTGTTTAATTCTTCTTCCAGATGGGAAAATAGAGTGACCTGTGCCTGTCCCAACACCTAGATGTAGTCTCTCATTGGTTGCCCCTCTTCCCGTTCATCCTCAGGACAAATTGCAACCTGTAGGGAACAGGAGCTTAAAGGTGCGGATTCTCCAAGTAGGGAGATTGCTAGTAAAGTAGCTGGAAAGGCGAACCCTAGCACAAGGAGATGAGAAATGGGGTGCGTTTTAGAAACCTTTCAAAATCACACGGTGTACCATCTTCTGGGTTTCTCATGCATGTTTTCGATGTAGGAAGATGCCCTTGAACCTGGAGATTTGGGACCCATTGGATGGGTACCACAGAGTATTATTTTAAAGGGTCTGCGTTTGCTCACCCAACCTCACCCAACCTCTAAGCCCCAAGAGTGTCCACCCTTATGTCTCATCCAGCTGTGGGTCTAGATATGGTCAATCCAGGTTGCATCACAGCCTCTGAACGAATTTTGTAAGAATTTCTCTCTGTTTCACTGTCTTTGTTTTACGGGTTTTTAAAAGTAATTTATTTTTATAATGGGGTTTAGCTGCTTTTCACGGATGTGTTTATGCGGCTTTACACCCACTTGACTCACTTCCAGACAGATATCAATACATAGTTTTTAAGATTCTTACTAGTTTCATATATTCTTGTGCGGTGAATAGGGGGTGTTGAGTCCAGTTCACTGAGCAAGAAGTAGGTCTTGTCTATTACATATTGGGTGTATGGAACGGTATCTGAGCGAATTTGAAACCCTTGTTTTATGCATCACCCCACCTCACCTTTCCCGTTAAGCAGCCATAGTGTGTTTTCTAAACGTGTGACTCTGTTCTGTTTTGTAATTCAGTTCAAGTGTAGCGGTTTTTACATTCCCTCTATAAGTGATAGCTTATGATAAGTGTCTTTTTCTGTGTGACTTATTTCACTTAGAATCGTCGTACCTAAATCCACTCATCTTGCTTCTTCTAGCCTTATGACATTGATTTCATGTCTGAGTGATATTCCATTGTACATAAGGACCACAACTTCTTTATCCATTTTTCTCTTTCCTGGGATATTTAAGGTGTCATGAAGTGGAGGTTCTTGTCAACAGAGCAGCCCTAAACTTTGGGGTGCCTGTGTCTTGCTGATTTTTCTTTTTCCCAATTTATACGCCCATGAGTGGACGTGCCCTATGCTCCCTAAGCTGTGTTTTTTAGATGTTTCAGGACACACCGTACACTTCTCCAGAGTGGCTGCTGGCAATTAACATCCCGCCCATCAGCGTAGCAAGGCTGCCATTTCTCCATGGCCTGTCCTGCATTTCTGGTTTTGACACTTTTTGCAGCATGACCCTTTTGACCGATGGGAAGCGAAACTTCTTTGTAGCGCTGATTTGCCTTTCCAGGTTGCTTGGTTGGCCAAAAAGTGCGTATGCGTTTTTTCCTGAATATATTCAGGAAAAAACGCATACGCCCTTTTTGGCCAAGGGCATCACTGTCGACGTTTTGCCGCTTTTCATGTGCTTTAAAGGCGACTCGAATCTACCTCCTGAAATCTGTTTCCTGCAATTCTGCCTTGCTTTCAAATCCTCTTCGTTGCCTTCCGTCAATATATCTGTGGTTGACAGTTATCATTTATAACTCTGCGGGTTTGTGAATTGCAGTGTCCCAGAGCTCCATTTTTCAACTAGCTTTTTTGGGAGCTGGCCGCAAAAGCGAGGGATTGCCTCAGGCCCTATTCTGGTTCCTGGCAGCAGGCTGAGCCTGTGGTTAATTCTTCTTCCTGATGGGAAAATAGAGTGACCTGTGCCTGTCCCAACAACTAGATCTAGTCTCTCATTGGTTGCTCCTCTTCCCGTTCATCCTCAGGACAAATTGCAACCTGTAGGGAACAGGAGCTTAAAGGTGCTGATTCTCCAAGTAGGGAGATTGCTAGTAAAGTAGCTGGAAAGGCGAACCCTAGCACAAGGAGATGAGAAATGGGGTGCTTTTTAGAAACCTTTCAAAATCACACGGTGTACCATCTTCTGGGTTTCTCATGCATGTTTTCGATGTAGCAAGATGCCCTTGAACCTGGAGATTTGGGACCCATGGGATGGGTACCACGCAGTATTACTTTAAAGGGTCTGAGTTTGCTCACCCAACCTCACCCAACCTCTCAGCCCCAAGAGTGTCCACCCTTATGTCTCATCCAGGTTTGGGTCGAGATATAGTCAATCCAGGTTTCATCACAGCCCCTGAACGAATTTTGTAAGAATTTCTCTCTCTTTCACTGTCTTTGTTTTACTGGTTTTTAAAAGTAATTTATTTTTATAATGGGGTTTAGCTGCTTTTCACGGCTGTGTTTATGCGGCTTTACACCCACTTGGCTCACTTCCAGAGAGATATCAATACATAGGTTTTACGATTCTTACTAGTCAGATATATTCTTGTGCGGTGAATAGGGGATGTTGAGTCCACTTCACTGAGCAAGGAGTAGGCCTTGTCTATTACATATTGGGTGTATGGAACGGTATCTGAGCGAATTTGAAACCCTTGTTTTATGCATCACCCCACCTCACCTTTCCCGTTAAGCAGCCATAGTGTGTTTTCTAAACGTGTGACTCTGTTCTGTTTTGTAATTCAGTTCAAGTGTTGCGGTTTTTACATTCCCTCTATAAGTGATAGCTTATGATAAGGGTCTTTTTCTGTGTGACTTATTTCACTTAGAATCGTCATACCTAATTCCACTCATCTTGCTTCTACTAGCCTTATGACATTGATTTCATGTCTGAGTGATATTCCTTTGTACATAAGGACCACAACTTCTTTATCCATTTTTCTCTTTCCTGGGATATTTAAGGTGTCATGAAGTGGAGGTTCTTGTCAACATAGCAGCCCTAAACATTGGGGTGCCTGTGTCTTGCTGATTTTTAATTTTCCCAATTTATACGCCCATGAGTGGACGTGCCCTATGTTCCCTAAGCTGTTTTTTCGATGTTTCAGGACACACCGTACACTTCTCCAGAGTGGCTGTTGGCAATTTACATCCCGCCCATCAGCGTAGCAAGGCTGCCATTTCTCCATGGCCTGTCCTGCATTTCTGGTTTTGACACTTTTTGCAGCATGGCCCTTTTGACCGATGGGAAGCGAGACTTCTTTGTAGTGCTGATTTGCCTTTCCCGGTTGCTTGGTTGGCCAAAAAGGGCGTATGCGTTTTTTCCTGAATATATTCAGGAAAAAACGCATACGCCCTTTTTGGCCAAGGGCATCACTGTCGACGTTTTGCCACTTTTCATGTGCTTTAAAGGCGATTTGAATCTACCTCCTGAAACCTGTTTCCTTCAATACTGCCTTGCTTTCAAATCCTCTTCGTTGCCTTCCCTCAATATATTTGTGGACGAGAGTTATCATTTATAACTCAGCAGGTTTGTGAATTGCAGTGTCCCTGAGCTCCATTTTTCAACTGTCTTTTTTGGGAGCTGGCCGCAAAAGCACGGGATTGCCTCAGGCCCTATTCTGGTTCCCGTCGGCAGGCTGAACCTGTGTTTAATTCTTCTTCCTGATGGGAAAATAGAGTGACCTGTGCCTGTCCCAACACCTAGATCTAGTCTCTCATTGGTTGCCCCTCTTCCCGTTCATCCTCAGGACAAATTGCAACCTGTAGGGAACAGGAGCTTAAAGGTGCTGATTCTCCAAGTAGGGAGATTGCTAGTAAAGTAGCTGGAAAGGCGAACCCTAGCACAAGGAGATGAGAAATGGGGTGCGTATTAGAAACCTTTCAAAATCACACGGTGTACCATCTTCTGGGTTTCTCATGCATGTTTTCGATGTAGGAAGATGCCCTTGAACCTGGAGATTTGGAACCCATGGGATGGGTACCACGCAGTATTACTTTAAAGGGTCTGAGTTTGCTCACCCAACCTCACCCAACCTCTCAGCCCCAAGAGTGTCCACCCTTATGTCTCATCCAGGTTTGGGTCGAGATATGGTCAATCCAGGTTGCATCACAGCCCCTGAACGAATTTTGTAAGAATTTCTCTCTCTTTCACTGTCTTTGTTTTACGGGTTTTTAAAAGTAATTTATTTTTATAATGGGGTTTAGCTGCTTTTCACGGCTGTGTTTATGCGGCTTTACACCCACTTGGCTCACTTCCAGAGAGATATCAATACATAGGTTTTACGATTCTTACTAGTCAGATATATTCTTGTGCGGTGAATAGGGGGTGTTGAGTCCACTTCACTGAGCAAGGAGTAGGCCTTGTCTATTACATATTGGGTGTATGGAACGGTATCTGAGCGAATTTGAAACCCTTGTTTTATGCATCACCCCACCTCACCTTTCCCGTTAAGCAGCCATAGTGTGTTTTCTAAACGTGTGACTCTGTTCTCTTTTGTAATTCAGTTCAAGTGTTGCGGTTTTTACATTCCCTCTATAAGTGATAGCTTATGATAAGGGTCTTTTTCTGTGTGACTTATTTCACTTAGAATCCTCATACCTAAATCCACTCATCTTGCTTCTACTAGCCTTATGACATTGATTTCATGTCTGAGTGATATTCCTTTGTACATAAGGACCACAACTTCTTTATCCATTTTTCTCTTTCCTGGGATATTTAAGGTGTCATGAAGTGGAGGTTCTTGTCAACAGAGCAGCCTTAAACTTTGGGGTGCCTGTGTCTTGCTGATTTTTAGTTTTCCCAATTTATACGCCCATGAGTGCACGTGCCCTATGCTCCCTAAGCTGTTTTTTCGATGTTTCAGGACACACCATACACTTCTCCAGAGTGGCTGTTGGCAATTTACATCCCGCCCACCAGCGTAGCAAGGCTGCCATTTCTCCATGGCCTGTCCTGCATTTCTGGTTTTGACACTTTTTGCAGCAAAGCCCTTTTGACCGATGGGAAGCGAGACTTCTTTGTAGCGCTGATTTGCCTTTCCAGGTTGCTTGGTTGGTCAAAAAGGGCGTATGCGTTTTATCCTGAATATATTCAGAAAAAAACGCATACGCCCTTTTTGGCCAAGGGCATCACTGTCGACGTTTTTCCACTTTTCATGTGCTTTAAAGGCGATTCGAATCTACCTCCTGAAACATGTTTCCTGCAATTCTGCCTTGCTTTCAAATCCTCTTCGTTGCCTTCCCTCAATATATTTGTGGACGAGAGTTATCATTTATAACTCTGCGGGTTTGTGAATGGCAGTGCCCCTGAACTCCATTTTTCAACTGTCTTTTTTGGGAGCTGGCCGCAAAAGCACGGGATTGCCTCAGGCCCTATTCAGGTTCCGGGGGGCAGGCTGAGCCTGTGGTTAATTCTTCTTCCTGATGGGAAAATAGAGTGACCTGTGCCTGTCCCAACACCTAGATCTAGTCTCTCATTGGTTGCCCCTCTTCCCGTTCATCCTCAGGACAAATTGCAACCTGTAGGGAACAGGAGCTTAAAGGTGCTGATTCTCCAAGTAGGGAGATTTCTAGTAAAGTAGCTGGAATGGCGAACCCGAACACAAGGAGATGAGAAATGAGGTGCGTTTTAGAAACCTTTCAAAATCACACGGTGTACCATCTTCTGGGTTTCTCATGCATGTTTTCGATGTAGGAATATGCCCTTGAACTTGGAGATTTGGGACCCATGGGATGGGTACCAGGCAGTATTACTTTAAAGGGTCTGTGTTTGCTCACCCAACCTCACCCAAGCTCTCAGCCCCAAGTGTGTCCACCCTTATGTCTCATCCAGCTGTGGGTCTAGATATGGTCAATCCAGGTTGCATCACAGCCCCTGAACGAATTTTGTAAGAATTTCTCTCTCTTTCACTGTCTTTGTTTTACGGGTTTTTAAAAGTAATTTATTTTTATAATGGGGTTTAGCTGCTTTTCACGGCTGTGTTTATGCGGCTTTACACCCACTTGACTCACTTCCAGACAGATATCAATACATAGGTTTTAAGATTCTTACTAGTCAGATATAGTCTTGTGCGGTGAATAGCGGGTGTTGAGTCCAGTTCACTGAGCAAGGAGTAGGTCTTGTCTATTACATATTGGGTGTATGGAACGGTATCTGAGCGAATTTGAAACCCTTGTTTTATGCATCACCCCACCTCACCTTTCCCGTTAAGCAGCCATAGTGTGTTTTCTAAACGTGTGACTCTGTTCTGTTTTGTAATTCAGTTCAAGTGTAGCGGTTTTTACATTCCCTCTCTAAGTGATAGCTTATGATAAGTGTCTTTTTCTGTGTGACTTATTTCACTTAGAATCGTCGTACCTAAATCCACTCATCTTGCTTCTTCTAGCCTTATGACATTGATTTCATGTCTGAGTGATATTCCATTGTACATAAGGACCACAACTTGTTTATCCATTTTTCTCTTTCCTCGGATATTTAAGGTGTCATGAAGTGGAGGTTCTTGTCAACAGAGCAGCCCTAAACTTTGGGGTGCCTGTGTCTTGCTGATTTTTAGTTTTCCCAATTTATACGCCCATGAGTGGACGTGCCCTATGCTCCCAAAGCTGTGTGTTTTAGATATTTCAGGACACACCGTACACTTCTCCAGAGTGGCTGTTGGCAATTTACATCCCGCCCATCAGCGTAGCAAGGCTGCCATTTCTCCATGGCCTGTCCTGCATTTCTGGTTTTGCCACTTTTTGCAGCATGGCCCTTTTGACCGATGGGAAGCGAGACTTCTTTGTAGCACTGATTTGCCTTTCCAGGTTGCTTGGTTGGCCAAAAAGGGCGTATGCGTTTTTTCCTGAATATATTCAGGAAAAAACGCATACGCCCTTTTTGGCCAAGGGCATCACTGTCGACGTTTTGCCACTTTTCATGTGCTGTAAAGGCGATTCGAATCTACCTCCTGAAACATGTTTCCTGCAATTCTGCCTTGCTTTCAAATCCTCTTCGTTGCCTTCCCTCAATATATTTGTGGACGAGAGTTATCATTTATAACTCTGCGGGTTTGTGAATGGCAGTGTCCCTGAGCTCCATTTTTCAACTGTCTTTTTTGTGAGCTGGCCGCAAAAGCACGGGATTGCCTCAGGCCCTATTCAGGTTCCGGGGGGGGCTGAGCCTGTGGTTAATTCTTCTTCCTGATGGGAAAAGAGAGTGACCTGTGCCTGTCCCAACACCTAGATCTAGTCTCTCATTGGTTGCCCCTCTTCCCGTTCATCCTCAGGACAAATTGCAACCTGTAGAGAACAGGAGGTTAAAGGTGCTGATTCTCCAAGTACGGAGATTTCTAGTAAAGTAGCTGGAATGGCGAACCCGAACACAAGGAGATGAGAAATGAGGTGCGTTTTAGAAACCTTTCAAAATCACACGGTGTACCATCTTCTGGGTTTCTCATGCATGTTTTCAATGTAGGAATATGCCCTTGAACTTGGAGATTTGGGACCCATGGGATGGGTACCAGGCAGTATTACTTTACAGGGTCTGTGTTTGCTCACCCAACCTCACCCAACCTCTCAGCCCCAAGTGTGTCCACCCTTATGTCTCATCCAGCTGTGGGTCTAGTTATGGTCAATCCAGGTTGCATCACAGCCCCTGAACGAATTTTGTAAGAATTTCTCTCTCTTTCACTGTCTTTGTTTTACGGGTTTTTAAAAGTAATTTATTTTTATAATGGGGTTTAGCTGCTTTTCACGGCTGTGTTTATGCGGCTTTACACACACTTGACTCACTTCCAGAGAGATATCAATACATAGGTTTTATGATTCTTACTAGTCAGACATATTATTGTGCGGTGAATAGAGCGTGTTGTGTCCAGTTCACTGAGCAAGGAGTTGGTCTTGTCTATTACATATTGGGTGTATGGAACGGTATCTGAGTGAATTTGAAACCCTTGTTTTATGCATCACCCCAACTCACCTTTCCCGTTAAGCAGGCATAGTGTGTTTTCTAAACGTGTGACTCTGTTCTGTTTTGTAATTCAGTTCAAGTGTAGCGGTTATTACATTCCCTCTATAAGTGATAGCTTATGATAAGTGTCTTTTTCTGTGTGACTTATTTCACTTAGAATCGTCGTACCTAAATCCACTCATCTTGCTTCTACTAGCCTTATGACATTGATTTCATGTCTGAGTGATATTCCATTGTACATAAGGACCACAACTTCTTTATCTATTTTTCTCTTTCCTGGGATATTTAAGGTGTCATGAAGTGGAGGTTCTTGTCAACAGAGCAGCCCTAAACTTTGGGGTGCCTGTGTCTTGCTGATTTTTAGTTTTCCCAATTTATACGCCCATGAGTGGACGTGCCCTATGCTCCCTAAGCTGTGTTTTTTCGATGTTTCAGGACACACCGTACACTTCTCCAGAGTGGCTGTTGGCAATTTACATCCCTCCCATCAGCGTAGCAAGGCTGCCATTTCTCCATGGCCTGTCCTGCATTTCTGGTTTTGAAAATTTTTGCAGCATGGCCCTTTTGACCGATGGGAAGCGAGAATTCTTGGTAGCGCTTATTTGCCTTTCCAGGTTGCTTGGTTGGCCAAAAAGGGCGTATGCGTTTTTTCCTGAATATATTCAGGAAACAACGCATACGACCTTTTTGGCCAAGGTCATCTTTGTCGACGTTTTGCCACATTTCATGTGCTTTAAAGGCGATTCGAATCTACCTCCTGAAACCTGTTTCCTGCAATTCTGCCTTGCTTTCAAATCCTCTTCGTTGCCTTCCCTCAATATATTTGTGGACGAGAGTTATCATTTATAACTCTGCGGGTTTGTGAATTGCAGTGTCCCTGAGCTCCATTTTTCAACTCGCTTTTTTGGGAGCTGGCCGCAAAAGCACGGGATTGCCTCAGGCCCTATTCTGGTTCCCGGCGGCAGGCTGAACCTGTGGTTAATTCTTCTTCCTGATGGGAAAATAGAGTGACCTGTGCCTGTCCCAGCACCTAGATCTAGTCTCTCATTGGTTGCCCCTCTTCCCGTTCATCCTCAGGACAAATTGCAACCTGTAGGGAACAGGAGCTTAAAGGTGCTGATTCTCCAAGTAGGGAGATTGCTAGTAAAGTAGCTGGAAAGGCGAACCCTAGCACAAGGAGATGAGAAATGGGGTGCGTTTTAGAAACCTTTCAAAATCACACGGTGTACCATCTTCTGGGTTTCTCATGCATGTTTTCGATGTAGGAAGATGCCCTTGATCCTGGAGATTTGGAACCCATGGGATGGGTACCACGCAGTATTACTTTAAAGGGTCTGAGTTTGCTCACCCAACCTCACCCAACCTCTCAGCCCCAAGAGTGTCCACCCTTATGTCTCATCCAGGTTTGGGTCGAGATATGGTCAATCCAGGTTGCATCACAGCCCCTGAACGAATTTTGTAAGAATTTCTCTCTCTTTCACTGTCTTTGTTTTACGGGTTTTTAAAAGTAATTTATTTTTATAATGGGGTTTAGCTGCTTTTCACGGCTGTGTTTATGCGGCTTTACACCCACTTGGCTCACTTCCAGAGAGATATCAATACATAGGTTTTACGATTCTTACTAGTCAGATATATTCTTGTGCGGTGAATAGGGGGTGTTGAGTCCACTTCACTGAGCAAGGAGTAGGCCTTGTCTATTACATATTGGGTGTATGGAACGGTATCTGAGCGAATTTGAAACCCTTGTTTTATGCATCACCCCACCTCACCTTTCCCGTTAAGCAGCCATAGTGTGTTTTCTAAACGTGTGACTCTGTTCTCTTTTGTAATTCAGTTCAAGTGTTGCGGTTTTTACATTCCCTCTATAAGTGATAGCTTATGATAAGGGTCTTTTTCTGTGTGACTTATTTCACTTAGAATCGTCATACCTAAATCCACTCATCTTGCTTCTACTAGCCTTATGACATTGATTTCATGTCTGAGTGATATTCCTTTGTACATAAGGACCACAACTTCTTTATCCATTTTTCTCTTTCCTGGGATATTTAAGGTGTCATGAAGTGGAGGTTCTTGTCAACAGAGCAGCCTTAAACTTTGGGGTGCCTGTGTCTTGCTGATTTTTAGTTTTCCCAATTTATACGCCCATGAGTGCACGTGCCCTATGCTCCCTAAGCTGTTTTTTCGATGTTTCAGGACACACCGTACACTTCTCCAGAGTGGCTGTTGGCAATTTACATCCCGCCCATCAGCGTAGCAAGGCTGCCATTTCTCCATGGCCTGTCCTGCATTTCTGGTTTTGACACTTTTTGCAGCAAGGCCCTTTTGACCGATGGGAAGCGAGACTTCTTTGTAGCGCTGATTTGCCTTTCCAGGTTGCTTGGTTGGCCAAAAAGGGCGTATGCGTTTTATCCTGAATATATTCAGAAAAAAACGCATACGCCCTTTTTGGCCAAGGGCATCACTGTCGACGTTTTGCCACTTTTCATGTGCTTTAAAGGCGATTCGAATCTACCTCCTGAAACATGTTTCCTGCAATTCTGCCTTGCTTTCAAATCCTCTTCGTTGCCTTCCCTCAATATATTTGTGGACGAGAGTTATCATTTATAACTCTGCGGGTTTGTGAATGGCAGTGACCCTGAACTCCATTTTTCAACTGTCTTTTTTGGGAGCTGGCCGCAAAAGCACGGGATTGCCTCAGGCCCTATTCAGGTTCCGGGGGGCAGGCTGAGCCTGTGGTTAATTCTTCTTCCTGATGGGAAAATAGAGTGACCTGTGCCTGTCCCAACACCTAGATCTAGTCTCTCATTGGTTGCCCCTCTTCCCGTTCATCCTCAGGACAAATTGCAACCTGTAGGGAACAGGAGCTTAAAGGTGCTGATTCTCCAAGTAGGGAGATTTCTAGTAAAGTAGCTGGAATGGCGAACCCGAACACAAGGAGATGAGAAATGAGGTGCGTTTTAGAAACCTTTCAAAATCACACGGTGTACCATCTTCTGGGTTTCTCATGCATGTTTTCGATGTAGGAATATGCCCTTGAACTTGGAGATTTGGGACCCATGGGATGGGTACCAGGCAGTATTACTTTAAAGGGTCTGTGTTTGCTCACCCAACCTCACCCAAGCTCTCAGCCCCAAGTGTGTCCACCCTTATGTCTCATCCAGCTGTGGGTCTAGATATGGTCAATCCAGGTTGCATCACAGCCCCTGAACGAATTTTGTAAGAATTTCTCTCTCTTTCACTGTCTTTGTTTTACGGGTTTTTAAAAGTAATTTATTTTTATAATGGGGTTTAGCTGCTTTTCACGGCTGTGTTTATGCGGCTTTACACCCACTTGACTCACTTCCAGACAGATATCAATACATAGGTTTTAAGATTCTTACTAGTCAGATATAGTCTTGTGCGGTGAATAGCGGGTGTTGAGTCCAGTTCACTGAGCAAGGAGTAGGTCTTGTCTATTACATATTGGGTGTATGGAACGGTATCTGAGCGAATTTGAAACCCTTGTTTTATGCATCACCCCACCTCACCTTTCCCGTTAAGCAGCCATAGTGTGTTTTCTAAACGTGTGACTCTGTTCTGTTTTGTAATTCAGTTCAAGTGTAGCGGTTTTTACATTCCCTCTCTAAGTGATAGCTTATGATAAGTGTCTTTTTCTGTGTGACTTATTTCACTTAGAATCGTCGTACCTAAATCCACTCATCTTGCTTCTTCTAGCCTTATGACATTGATTTCATGTCTGAGTGATATTCCATTGTACATAAGGACCACAACTTGTTTATCCATTTTTCTCTTTCCTCGGATATTTAAGGTGTCATGAAGTGGAGGTTCTTGTCAACAGAGCAGCCCTAAACTTTGGGGTGCCTGTGTCTTGCTGATTTTTAGTTTTCCCAATTTATACGCCCATGAGTGGACGTGCCCTATGCTCCCAAAGCTGTGTGTTTTAGATGTTTCAGGACACACCGTACACTTCTCCAGAGTGGCTGTTGGCAATTTACATCCCGCCCATCAGCGTAGCAAGGCTGCCATTTCTCCATGGCCTGTCCTGCATTTCTGGTTTTGCCACTTTTTGCAGCATGGCCCTTTTGACCGATGGGAAGCGAGACTTCTTTGTAGCACTGATTTGCCTTTCCAGGTTGCTTGGTTGGCCAAAAAGGGCGTATGCGTTTTTTCCTGAATATATTCAGGAAAAAACGCATACGCCCTTTTTGGCCAAGGGCATCACTGTCGACGTTTTGCCACTTTTCATGTGCTGTAAAGGCGATTCGAATCTACCTCCTGAAACATGTTTCCTGCAATTCTGCCTTGCTTTCAAATCCTCTTCGTTGCCTTCCCTCAATATATTTGTGGACGAGAGTTATCATTTATAACTCTGCGGGTTTGTGAATGGCAGTGTCCCTGAGCTCCATTTTTCAACTGTCTTTTTTGTGAGCTGGCCGCAAAAGCACGGGATTGCCTCAGGCCCTATTCAGGTTCCGGGGGGGGCTGAGCCTGTGGTTAATTCTTCTTCCTGATGGGAAAAGAGAGTGACCTGTGCCTGTCCCAACACCTAGATCTAGTCTCTCATTGGTTGCCCCTCTTCCCGTTCATCCTCAGGACAAATTGCAACCTGTAGAGAACAGGAGGTTAAAGGTGCTGATTCTCCAAGTACGGAGATTTCTAGTAAAGTAGCTGGAATGGCGAACCCGAACACAAGGAGATGAGAAATGAGGTGCGTTTTAGAAACCTTTCAAAATCACACGGTGTACCATCTTCTGGGTTTCTCATGCATGTTTTCAATGTAGGAATATGCCCTTGAACTTGGAGATTTGGGACCCATGGGATGGGTACCAGGCAGTATTACTTTACAGGGTCTGTGTTTGCTCACCCAACCTCACCCAACCTCTCAGCCCCAAGTGTGTCCACCCTTATGTCTCATCCAGCTGTGGGTCTAGTTATGGTCAATCCAGGTTGCATCACAGCCCCTGAACGAATTTTGTAAGAATTTCTCTCTCTTTCACTGTCTTTGTTTTACGGGTTTTTAAAAGTAATTTATTTTTATAATGGGGTTTAGCTGCTTTTCACGGCTGTGTTTATGCGGCTTTACACACACTTGACTCACTTCCAGAGAGATATCAATACATAGGTTTTATGATTCTTACTAGTCAGACATATTATTGTGCGGTGAATAGAGCGTGTTGTGTCCAGTTCACTGAGCAAGGAGTTGGTCTTGTCTATTACATATTGGGTGTATGGAACGGTATCTGAGTGAATTTGAAACCCTTGTTTTATGCATCACCCCAACTCACCTTTCCCGTTAAGCAGGCATAGTGTGTTTTCTAAACGTGTGACTCTGTTCTGTTTTGTAATTCAGTTCAAGTGTAGCGGTTATTACATTCCCTCTATAAGTGATAGCTTATGATAAGTGTCTTTTTCTGTGTGACTTATTTCACTTAGAATCGTCGTACCTAAATCCACTCATCTTGCTTCTACTAGCCTTATGACATTGATTTCATGTCTGAGTGATATTCCATTGTACATAAGGACCACAACTTCTTTATCTATTTTTCTCTTTCCTGGGATATTTAAGGTGTCATGAAGTGGAGGTTCTTGTCAACAGAGCAGCCCTAAACTTTGGGGTGCCTGTGTCTTGCTGATTTTTAGTTTTCCCAATTTATACGCCCATGAGTGGACGTGCCCTATGCTCCCTAAGCTGTGTTTTTTCGATGTTTCAGGACACACCGTACACTTCTCCAGAGTGGCTGTTGGCAATTTACATCCCTCCCATCAGCGTAGCAAGGCTGCCATTTCTCCATGGCCTGTCCTGCATTTCTGGTTTTGAAAATTTTTGCAGCATGGCCCTTTTGACCGATGGGAAGCGAGAATTCTTGGTAGCGCTTATTTGCCTTTCCAGGTTGCTTGGTTGGCCAAAAAGGGCGTATGCGTTTTTTCCTGAATATATTCAGGAAACAACGCATACGACCTTTTTGGCCAAGGTCATCTTTGTCGACGTTTTGCCACATTTCATGTGCTTTAAAGGCGATTCGAATCTACCTCCTGAAACCTGTTTCCTGCAATTCTGCCTTGCTTTCAAATCCTCTTCGTTGCCTTCCCTCAATATATTTGTGGACGAGAGTTATCATTTATAACTCTGCGGGTTTGTGAATTGCAGTGTCCCTGAGCTCCATTTTTCAACTCGCTTTTTTGGGAGCTGGCCGCAAAAGCACGGGATTGCCTCAGGCCCTATTCTGGTTCCCGGCGGCAGGCTGAACCTGTGGTTAATTCTTCTTCCTGATGGGAAAATAGAGTGACCTGTGCCTGTCCCAGCACCTAGATCTAGTCTCTCATTGGTTGCCCCTCTTCCCGTTCATCCTCAGGACAAATTGCAACCTGTAGGGAACAGGAGCTTAAAGGTGCTGATTCTCCAAGTAGGGAGATTGCTAGTAAAGTAGCTGGAAAGGCGAACCCTAGCACAAGGAGATGAGAAATGGGGTGCGTTTTAGAAACCTTTCAAAATCACACGGTGTACCATCTTCTGGGTTTCTCATGCATGTTTTCGATGTAGGAAGATGCCCTTGATCCTGGAGATTTGGAACCCATGGGATGGGTACCACGCAGTATTACTTTAAAGGGTCTGAGTTTGCTCACCCAACCTCACCCAACCTCTCAGCCCCAAGAGTGTCCACCCTTATGTCTCATCCAGGTTTGGGTCGAGATATGGTCAATCCAGGTTGCATCACAGCCCCTGAACTAATTTTGTAAGAATTTCTCTCTCTTTCACTGTCTTTGTTTTACGGGTTTTTAAAAGTAATTTATTTTTATAATGGGGTTTAGCTGCTTTTCACGGCTGTGTTTATGCGGCTTTACACCCACTTGGCTCACTTCCAGAGAGATATCAATACATAGGTTTTACGATTCTTACTAGTCAGATATATTCTTGTGCGGTGAATAGGGGGTGTTGAGTCCACTTCACTGAGCAAGGAGTAGGCCTTGTCTATTACATATTGGGTGTATGGAACGGTATCTGAGCGAATTTGAAACCCTTGTTTTATGCATCACCCCACCTCACCTTTCCCGTTAAGCAGCCATAGTGTGTTTTCTAAACGTGTGACTCTGTTCTCTTTTGTAATTCAGTTCAAGTGTTGCGGTTTTTACATTCCCTCTATAAGTGATAGCTTATGATAAGGGTCTTTTTCTGTGTGACTTATTTCACTTAGAATCGTCATACCTAAATCCACTCATCTTGCTTCTACTAGCCTTATGACATTGATTTCATGTCTGAGTGATATTCCTTTGTACATAAGGACCACAACTTCTTTATCCATTTTTCTCTTTCCTGGGATATTTAAGGTGTCATGAAGTGGAGGTTCTTGTCAACAGAGCAGCCTTAAACTTTGGGGTGCCTGTGTCTTGCTGATTTTTAGTTTTCCCAATTTATACGCCCATGAGTGCACGTGCCCTATGCTCCCTAAGCTGTTTTTTCGATGTTTCAGGACACACCGTACACTTCTCCAGAGTGGCTGTTGGCAATTTACATCCCGCCCATCAGCGTAGCAAGGCTGCCATTTCTCCATGGCCTGTCCTGCATTTCTGGTTTTGACACTTTTTGCAGCAAGGCCCTTTTGACCGATGGGAAGCGAGACTTCTTTGTAGCGCTGATTTGCCTTTCCAGGTTGCTTGGTTGGCCAAAAAGGGCGTATGCGTTTTATCCTGAATATATTCAGAAAAAAACGCATACGCCCTTTTTGGCCAAGGGCATCACTGTCGACGTTTTGCCACTTTTCATGTGCTTTAAAGGCGATTCGAATCTACCTCCTGAAACATGTTTCCTGCAATTCTGCCTTGCTTTCAAATCCTCTTCGTTGCCTTCCCTCAATATATTTGTGGACGAGAGTTATCATTTATAACTCTGCGGGTTTGTGAATGGCAGTGACCCTGAACTCCATTTTTCAACTGTCTTTTTTGGGAGCTGGCCGCAAAAGCACGGGATTGCCTCAGGCCCTATTCAGGTTCCGGGGGGCAGGCTGAGCCTGTGGTTAATTCTTCTTCCTGATGGGAAAATAGAGTGACCTGTGCCTGTCCCAACACCTAGATCTAGTCTCTCATTGGTTGCCCCTCTTCCCGTTCATCCTCAGGACAAATTGCAACCTGTAGGGAACAGGAGCTTAAAGGTGCTGATTCTCCAAGTAGGGAGATTTCTAGTAAAGTAGCTGGAATGGCGAACCCGAACACAAGGAGATGAGAAATGAGGTGCGTTTTAGAAACCTTTCAAAATCACACGGTGTACCATCTTCTGGGTTTCTCATGCATGTTTTCGATGTAGGAATATGCCCTTGAACTTGGAGATTTGGGACCCATGGGATGGGTACCAGGCAGTATTACTTTAAAGGGTCTGTGTTTGCTCACCCAACCTCACCCAAGCTCTCAGCCCCAAGTGTGTCCACCCTTATGTCTCATCCAGCTGTGGGTCTAGATATGGTCAATCCAGGTTGCATCACAGCCCCTGAACGAATTTTGTAAGAATTTCTCTCTCTTTCACTGTCTTTGTTTTACGGGTTTTTAAAAGTAATTTATTTTTATAATGGGGTTTAGCTGCTTTTCACGGCTGTGTTTATGCGGCTTTACACCCACTTGACTCACTTCCAGACAGATATCAATACATAGGTTTTAAGATTCTTACTAGTCAGATATAGTCTTGTGCGGTGAATAGCGGGTGTTGAGTCCAGTTCACTGAGCAAGGAGTAGGTCTTGTCTATTACATATTGGGTGTATGGAACGGTATCTGAGCGAATTTGAAACCCTTGTTTTATGCATCACCCCACCTCACCTTTCCCGTTAAGCAGCCATAGTGTGTTTTCTAAACGTGTGACTCTGTTCTGTTTTGTAATTCAGTTCAAGTGTAGCGGTTTTTACATTCCCTCTCTAAGTGATAGCTTATGATAAGTGTCTTTTTCTGTGTGACTTATTTCACTTAGAATCGTCGTACCTAAATCCACTCATCTTGCTTCTTCTAGCCTTATGACATTGATTTCATGTCTGAGTGATATTCCATTGTACATAAGGACCACAACTTGTTTATCCATTTTTCTCTTTCCTCGGATATTTAAGGTGTCATGAAGTGGAGGTTCTTGTCAACAGAGCAGCCCTAAACTTTGGGGTGCCTGTGTCTTGCTGATTTTTAGTTTTCCCAATTTATACGCCCATGAGTGGACGTGCCCTATGCTCCCAAAGCTGTGTGTTTTAGATGTTTCAGGACACACCGTACACTTCTCCAGAGTGGCTGTTGGCAATTTACATCCCGCCCATCAGCGTAGCAAGGCTGCCATTTCTCCATGGCCTGTCCTGCATTTCTGGTTTTGCCACTTTTTGCAGCATGGCCCTTTTGACCGATGGGAAGCGAGACTTCTTTGTAGCACTGATTTGCCTTTCCAGGTTGCTTGGTTGGCCAAAAAGGGCGTATGCGTTTTTTCCTGAATATATTCAGGAAAAAACGCATACGCCCTTTTTGGCCAAGGGCATCACTGTCGACGTTTTGCCACTTTTCATGTGCTGTAAAGGCGATTCGAATCTACCTCCTGAAACATGTTTCCTGCAATTCTGCCTTGCTTTAAAATCCTCTTCGTTGCCTTCCCTCAATATATTTGTGGACGAGAGTTATCATTTATAACTCTGCGGGTTTGTGAATGGCAGTGTCCCTGAGCTCCATTTTTCAACTGTCTTTTTTGTGAGCTGGCCGCAAAAGCACGGGATTGCCTCAGGCCCTATTCAGGTTCCGGGGGGGGCTGAGCCTGTGGTTAATTCTTCTTCCTGATGGGAAAAGAGAGTGACCTGTGCCTGTCCCAACACCTAGATCTAGTCTCTCATTGGTTGCCCCTCTTCCCGTTCATCCTCAGGACAAATTGCAACCTGTAGAGAACAGGAGGTTAAAGGTGCTGATTCTCCAAGTAGGGATATTTCTAGTAAAGTAGCTGGAATGGCGAACCCGAACACAAGGAGATGAGAAATGAGGTGCGTTTTAGAAACCTTTCAAAATCACACGGTGTACCATCTTCTGGGTTTCTCATGCATGTTTTCGATGTAGGAATATGCCCTTGAACTTGGAGATTTGGGACCCATGGGATGGGTATCAGGCAGTATTACTTTAAAGGGTCTGTGTTTGCTCACCCAACCTCACCCAACCTCTCAGCCCCAAGTGTGTCCACCCTTATGTCTCATCCAGCTGTGGGTCTAGTTATGGTCAATCCAGGTTGCATCACAGCCCCTGAACGAATTTTGTAAGAATTTCTCTCTCTTTCACTGTCTTTGTTTTACGGGTTTTTAAAAGTAATTTATTTTTATAATGGGGTTTAGCTGCTTTTCACGGCTGTGTTTATGCGGCTTTACACACACTTGACTCACTTCCAGAGAGATATCAATACATAGGTTTTATGATTCTTACTAGTCAGACATATTATTGTGCGGTGAATAGAGCGTGTTGAGTCCAGTTCACTGAGCAAGGAGTTGGTCTTGTCTATTACATATTGGGTGTATGGAACGGTATCTGAGTGAATTTGAAACCCTTGTTTTATGCATCACCCCAACTCACCTTTCCCGTTAAGCAGCCATAGTGTGTTTTCTAAACGTGTGACTCTGTTCTGTTTTGTAATTCAGTTCAAGTGTAGCGGTTTTTACATTCCCTCTATAAGTGATAGCTTATGATAAGTGTCTTTTTCTGTGTGACTTATTTCACTTAGAATCGTCGTTCCTATATCCACTCATCTTGCTTCTACTAGCCTTATGACATTGATTTCATGTCTGAGTGATATTCCATTGTACATAAGGACCACAACTTCTTTATCTATTTTTCTCTTTCCTGGGATATTTAAGGTGTCATGAAGTGGAGGTTCTTGTCAACAGAGCAGCCCTAAACTTTGGGGTGCCTGTGTCTTGCTGATTTTTAGTTTTCCCAATTTATACGCCCATGAGTGCACGTGCCCTATGCTCCCTAAGCTGTTTTTTCGATGTTTCAGGACACACCGTACACTTCTCCAGAGTGGCTGTTGGCAATTTACATCCCGCCCATCAGCGTAGCAAGGCTGCCATTTCTCCATGGCCTGTCCTGCATTTCTGGTTTTGACACTTTTTGCAGCAAGGCCCTTTTGACCGATGGGAAGCGAGACTTCTTTGTAGCGCTGATTTGCCTTTCCAGGTTGCTTGGTTGGCCAAAAAGGGCGTATGCGTTTTATCCTGAATATATTCAGAAAAAAACGCATACGCCCTTTTTGGCCAAGGGCATCACTGTCGACGTTTTGCCACTTTTCATGTGCTTTAAAGGCGATTCGAATCTACCTCCTGAAACATGTTTCCTGCAATTCTGCCTTGCTTTCAAATCCTCTTCGTTGCCTTCCTTCAATATATTTGTGGACGAGAGTTATCATTTATAACTCTGCGGGTTTGTGAATGGCAGTGCCCCTGAACTCCATTTTTCAACTGTCTTTTTTGGGAGCTGGCCGCAAAAGCACGGGATTGCCTCAGGCCCTATTCAGGTTCCGGGGGGCAGGCTGAGCCTGTGGTTAATTCTTCTTCCTGATGGGAAAATAGAGTGACCTGTGCCTGTCCCAACACCTAGATCTAGTCTCTCATTGGTTGCCCCTCTTCCCGTTCATCCTCAGGACAAATTGCAACCTGTAGGGAACAGGAGCTTAAAGGTGCTGATTCTCCAAGTAGGGAGATTTCTAGTAAAGTAGCTGGAATGGCGAACCCGAACACAAGGAGATGAGAAATGAGGTGCGTTTTAGAAACCTTTCAAAATCACACGGTGTACCATCTTCTGGGTTTCTCATGCATGTTTTCGATGTAGGAATATGCCCTTGAACTTGGAGATTTGGGACCCATGGGATGGGTACCAGGCAGTATTACTTTAAAGGGTCTGTGTTTGCTCACCCAACCTCACCCAAGCTCTCAGCCCCAAGTGTGTCCACCCTTATGTCTCATCCAGCTGTGGGTCTAGATATGGTCAATCCAGGTTGCATCACAGCCCCTGAACGAATTTTGTAAGAATTTCTCTCTCTTTCACTGTCTTTGTTTTACGGGTTTTTAAAAGTAATTTATTTTTATAATGGGGTTTAGCTGCTTTTCACGGCTGTGTTTATGCGGCTTTACACCCACTTGACTCACTTCCAGACAGATATCAATACATAGGTTTTAAGATTCTTACTATTCAGATATAATCTTGTGCGGTGAATAGCGGGTGTTGAGTCCAGTTCACTGAGCAAGGAGTAGGTCTTGTCTATTACATATTGGGTGTATGGAACGGTATCTGAGCGAATTTGAAACCCTTGTTTTATGCATCACCCCACCTCACCTTTCCCGTTAAGCAGCCATAGTGTGTTTTCTAAACGTGTGACTCTGTTCTGTTTTGTAATTCAGTTCAAGTGTAGCGGTTTTTACATTCCCTCTCTAAGTGATAGCTTATGATAAGTGTCTTTTTCTGTGTGACTTATTTCACTTAGAATCGTCGTACCTAAATCCACTCATCTTGCTTCTTCTAGCCTTATGACATTGATTTCATGTCTGAGTGATATTCCATTGTACATAAGGACCACAACTTGTTTATCCATTTTTCTCTTTCCTCGGATATTTAAGGTGTCATGAAGTGGAGGTTCTTGTCAACAGAGCAGCCCTAAACTTTGGGGTGCCTGTGTCTTGCTGATTTTTAGTTTTCCCAATTTATACGCCCATGAGTGGACGTGCCCTATGCTCCCAAAGCTGTGTGTTTTAGATGTTTCAGGACACACCGTACACTTCTCCAGAGTGGCTGTTGGCAATTTACATCCCGCCCATCAGCGTAGCAAGGCTGCCATTTCTCCATGGCCTGTCCTGCATTTCTGGTTTTGCCACTTTTTGCAGCATGGCCCTTTTGACCGATGGGAAGCGAGACTTCTTTGTAGCACTGATTTGCCTTTCCAGGTTGCTTGGTTGGCCAAAAAGGGCGTATGCGTTTTTTCCTGAATATATTCAGGAAAAAACGCATACGCCCTTTTTGGCCAAGGGCATCACTGTCGACGTTTTGCCACTTTTCATGTGCTGTAAAGGCGATTCGAATCTACCTCCTGAAACATGTTTCCTGCAATTCTGCCTTGCTTTCAAATCCTCTTCGTTGCCTTCCCTCAATATATTTGTGGACGAGAGTTATCATTTATAACTCTGCGGGTTTGTGAATGGCAGTGTCCCTGAGCTCCATTTTTCAACTGTCTTTTTTGTGAGCTGGCCGCAAAAGCACGGGATTGCCTCAGGCCCTATTCAGGTTCCGGGGGGGGCTGAGCCTGTGGTTAATTCTTCTTCCTGATGGGAAAAGAGAGTGACCTGTGCCTGTCCCAACACCTAGATCTAGTCTCTCATTGGTTGCCCCTCTTCCCGTTCATCCTCAGGACAAATTGCAACCTGTAGAGAACAGGAGGTTAAAGGTGCTGATTCTCCAAGTAGGGAGATTTCTAGTAAAGTAGCTGGAATGGCGAACCCGAACACAAGGAGATGAGAAATGAGGTGCGTTTTAGAAACCTTTCAAAATCACACGGTGTACCATCTTCTGGGTTTCTCATGCATGTTTTCGATGTAGGAATATGCCCTTGAACTTGGAGATTTGGGACCCATGGGATGGGTACCAGGCAGTATTACTTTAAAGGGTCTGTGTTTGCTCACCCAACCTCACCCAACCTCTCAGCCCCAAGTGTGTCCACCCTTATGTCTCATCCAGCTGTGGGTCTAGTTATGGTCAATCCAGGTTGCATCACAGCCCCTGAACGAATTTTGTAAGAATTTCTCTCTCTTTCACTGTCTTTGTTTTACGGGTTTTTAAAAGTAATTTATTTTTATAATGGGGTTTAGCTGCTTTTCACGGCTGTGTTTATGCGGCTTTACACCCACTTGGCTCACTTCCAGAGAGATATCAATACATAGGTTTTACGATTCTTACTAGTCATATATATTCTTGTGCGGTGAATAGGGGGTGTTGAGTCCACTTCACTGAGCAAGGAGTAGGCCTTGTCTATTACATATTGGGTGTATGGAACGGTATCTGAGCGAATTTGAAACCCTTGTTTTATGCATCACCCCACCTCACCTTTCCCGTTAAGCAGCCATAGTGTGTTTTCTAAACGTGTGACTCTGTTCTCTTTTGTAATTCAGTTCAAGTGTTGCGGTTTTTACATTCCCTCTATAAGTGATAGCTTATGATAAGGGTCTTTTTCTGTGTGACTTATTTCACTTAGAATCGTCATACCTAAATCCACTCATCTTGCTTCTACTAGCCTTATGACATTGATTTCATGTCTGAGTGATATTCCTTTGTACATAAGGACCACAACTTCTTTATCCATTTTTCTCTTTCCTGGGATATTTAAGGTGTCATGAAGTGGAGGTTCTTGTCAACAGAGCAGCCTTAAACTTTGGGGTGCCTGTGTCTTGCTGATTTTTATTTTTCCCAATTTATACGCCCATGAGTGCACGTGCCCTATGCTCCCTAAGCTGTTTTTTCGATGTTTCAGGACACACCGTACACTTCTCCAGAGTGGCTGTTGGCAATTTACATCCCGCCCATCAGCGTAGCAAGGCTGCCATTTCTCCATGGCCTGTCCTGCATTTCTGGTTTTGACACTTTTTGCAGCAAGGCCCTTTTGACCGATGGGAAGCGAGACTTCTTTGTAGCGCTGATTTGCCTTTCCAGGTTGCTTGGTTGGCCAAAAAGGGCGTATGCGTTTTATCCTGAATATATTCAGAAAAAAACGCATACGCCCTTTTTGGCCAAGGGCATCACTGTCGACGTTTTGCCACTTTTCATGTGCTTTAAAGGCGATTCGAATCTACCTCCTGAAACATGTTTCCTGCAATTCTGCCTTGCTTTCAAATCCTCCTCGTTGCCTTCCTTCAATATATTTGTGGACGAGAGTTATCATTTATAACTCTGCGGGTTTGTGAATGGCAGTGCCCCTGAACTCCATTTTTCAACTGTCTTTTTTGGGCGCTGGCCGCAAAAGCACGGGATTGCCTCAGGCCCTATTCAGGTTCCGGGTGGCAGGCTGAGCCTGTGGTTAATTCTTCTTCCTGATGGGAAAATAGAGTGACCTGTGCCTGTCCCAACACCTAGATCTAGTCTCTCATTGGTTGCCCCTCTTCCCGTTCATCCTCAGGACAAATTGCAACCTGTAGGGAACAGGAGGTTAAAGGTGCTGATTCTCCAAGTAGGGAGATTTCTAGTAAAGTAGCTGGAATGGCGAACCCGAACACAAGGAGATGAGAAATGAGGTGCGTTTTAGAAACCTTTCAAAATCACACGGTGTACCATCTTCTGGGTTTCTCATGCATGTTTTCGATGTAGGAATATGCCCTTGAATTTGGAGATTTGGGACCCATGGGATGGGTACCAGGCAGTATTACTTTAAAGGGTCTGTGTTTGCTCACCCAACCTCACCCAACCTCTCAGCCCCAAGTGTGTCCACCCTTATGTCTCATCCAGCTGTGGGTCTAGTTATGGTCAATCCAGGTTGCATCACAGCCCCTGAACGAATTTTGTAAGAATTTCTCTCTCTTTCACTGTCTTTGTTTTACGGGTTTTTAAAAGTAATTTATTTTTATAATGGGGTTTAGCTGCTTTTCACGGCTGTGTTTATGCGGCTTTACACCCACTTGACTCACTTCCAGAGAGATATCAATACATAGGTTTTATGATTCTTACTAGTCAGACATATTATTGTGCGGTGAATAGAGCGTGTTGAGTCCAGTTCACTGAGCAAGGAGTTGGTCTTGTCTATTACATATTGGGTGTATGGAACGGTATCTGAGTGAATTTGAAACCCTTGTTTTATGCATCACCCCAACTCACCTTTCCCGTTAAGCAGCCATAGTGTGTTTTCTAAACGTGTGACTCTGTTCTGTTTTGTAATTCAGTTCAAGTGTAGCGGTTTTTACATTCCCTCTATAAGTGATAGCTTATGATAAGTGTCTTTTTCTGTGTGACTTATTTCACTTAGAATCGTCGTTCCTATATCCACTCATCTTGCTTCTACTAGCCTTATGACATTGATTTCATGTCTGAGTGATATTCCATTGTACATAAGGACCACAACTTCTTTATCTATTTTTTTTTTCCTGGGATATTTAAGGTGTCATGAAGTGGAGGTTCTTGTCAACAGAGCAGCCCTAAACTTTGGGGTGCCTGTGTCTTGCTGATTTTTAGTTTTCCCAATTTATACGCCCATGAGTGGACGTGCCCTATGCTCCCTAAGCTGTGTTTTTTCGATGTTTCAGGACACACCGTACACTTCTCCAGAGTGGCTGTTGGCAATTTACATCCCTCCCATCAGCGTAGCAAGGCTGCCATTTCTCCATGGCCTGTCCTGCATTTCTGGTTTTGAAAATTTTTGCAGCATGGCCCTTTTGACCGATGGGAAGCGAGAATTCTTGGTAGCGCTGATTTGCCTTTCCAGGTTGCTTGGTTGGCCAAAAAGGGCGTATGCGTTTTTTCCTGAATATATTCAGGAAACAACGCATACGACCTTTTTGGCCAAGGTCATCTTTGTCGACGTTTTGCCACCTTTCATGTGCTTTAAAGGCGATTCGAATCTACCTCCTGAAACCTGTTTCCTGCAATTCTGCCTTGCTTTCAAATCCTCTTCGTTGCCTTCCCTCAATATATTTGTGGACGAGAGTTATCATGTATAACTCTGTGGGTTTGTGAATTGCAGTGTCCCTGAGCTCCATTTTTCAACTCGCTTTTTTGGGAGCTGGCCGCAAAAGCACGGGATTGCCTCAGGCCCTATTCTGGTTCCCGGCGGCAGGCTGAACCTGTGGTTAATTCTTCTTCCTGATGGGAAAATAGAGTGACCTGTGCCTGTCCCAGCACCTAGATCTAGTCTCTCATTGGTTGCCCGTCTTCCCGTTCATCCTCAGGACAAATTGCAACCTGTAGGGAACAGGAGCTTAAAGGTGCTGATTCTCCAAGTAGGGAGATTGCTAGTAAAGTAGCTGGAAAGGCGAACCCTAGCACAAGGAGATGAGAAATGGGGTGCGTTTTAGAAACCTTTCAAAATCACACGGTGTACCATCGTCTGGGTTTCTCATGCATGTTTTCGATGTAGCAAGATGCCCTTGAACCTGGAGATTTGGGACCCATGGGATGGGTACCACGCAGTATTACTTTAAAGGGTCTGAATTTGCTCACCCAACCTCACCCAACCTCTCAGCCCCAAGAGTGTCCACCCTTATGTCTCATCCAGGTTTGGGTCGAGATATGGTCAATCCAGGTTGCATCACAGCCCCTGAACGAATTTTGTAAGAATTTCTCTCTCTTTCACTGTCTTTGTTTTACGGGTTTTTAAAAGTAATTTATTTTTATAATGGGGTTTAGCTGCTTTTCACGGCTGTGTTTATGCGGCTTTACACCCACTTGGCTCACTTCCAGAGAGATATCAATACATAGGTTTTACGATTCTTACTAGTCAGATATATTCTTGTGCGGTGAATAGGGGGTGTTGAGTCCACTTCACTGAGCAAGGAGTAGGCCTTGTCTATTACATATTGGGTGTATGGAACGGTATCTGAGCGAATTTGAAACCCTTGTTTTATGCATCACCCCACCTCACCTTTCCCGTTAAGCAGCCATAATGTGTTTTCTAAACGTGTGACTCTGTTCTCTTTTGTAATTCAGTTCAAGTGTTGCGGTTTTTACATTCCCTCTATAAGTGATAGCTTATGATAAGGGTCTTTTTCTGTGTGACTTATTTCACTTAGAATCGTCATACCTAAATCCACTCATCTTACTTCTACTAGCCTTATGACATTGATTTCATGTCTGAGTGATATTCCTTTGTACATAAGGACCACAACTTCTTTATCCATTTTTCTCTTTCCTGGGATATTTAAGGTGTCATGAAGTGGAGGTTCTTGTCAACAGAGCAGCCTTAAACTTTGGGGTGCCTGTGTCTTGCTGATTTTTAGTTTTCCCAATTTATACGCCCATGAGTGCACGTGCCCTATGCTCCCTAAGCTCTTTTTTCGATGTTTCAGGACACACCGTACACTTCTCCAGAGTGGCTGTTGGCAATTTACATCCCGCCCATCAGCATAGCAAGGCTGCCATTTCTCCATGGCCTGTCCTGCATTTCTGGTTTTGACACTTTTTGCAGCAAGGCCCTTTTGACCGATGGGAAGCGAGACTTCTTTGTAGCGCTGATTTGCCTTTCCAGGTTGCTTGGTTGGCCAAAAAGGGCGTATGCGTTTTATCCTGAATATATTCAGAAAAAAACGCATACGCCCTTTTTGGCCAAGGGCATCACTGTCGAAGTTTTGCCACTTTTCATGTGCTTTAAAGGCGATTCGAATCTACCTCCTGAAACATGTTTCCTGCAATTCTGCCTTGCTTTCAAATCCTCTTCGTTGCCTTCCCTCAATATATTTGTGGACGAGAGTTATCATTTATAACTCTGCGGGTTTGTGAATGGCAGTGCCCCTGAACTCCATTTTTCAACTGTCTTTTTTGGGAGCTGGCCGCAAAAGCACGGGATTGCCTCAGGCCCTATTCAGGTTCCGGGGGGCAGGCTGAGCCTGTGGTTAATTCTTCTTCCTGATGGGAAAATAGAGTGACCTGTGCCTTTCCCAACACCTAGATCTAGTCTCTCATTGGTTGCCCCTCTTCCCGTTCATCCTCAGGACAAATTGCAACCTGTAGGGAACAGGAGGTTAAAGGTGCTGATTCTCCAAGTAGGGAGATTTCTAGTAAAGTAGCTGGAATGGCGAACCCGAACACAAGGAGATGAGAAATGAGGTGCGTTTTAGAAACCTTTCAAAATCACACGGTGTACCATCTTCTGGGATTCTCATGCATGTTTTCGATGTAGGAATATGCCCTTGAACTTGGAGATTTGGGACCCATGGGATGGGTACCAGGCAGTATTAATTTAAAGGGTCTGTGTTTGCTCACCCAACCTCACCCAACCTCTCAGCCCCAAGAGTGTCCACCCTTATGTCTCATCCAGCTGTGGGTCTAGATATGGTCAATCCAGGTTGCATCACAGCCCCTGAACGAATTTTGTAAGAATTTCTCTCTCTTTCACTGTCTTTGTTTTACGGGTTTTTAAAAGTAATTTATTTTTATAATGGGGTTTAGCTGCTTTTCACGGCTGTGTTTATGCGGCTTTACACCCACTTGACTCACTTCCAGACAGATATCAATACATAGGTTTTAAGATTCTTACTAGTCAGATATAGTCTTGTGCGGTGAATAGCGGGTGTTGAGTCCAGTTCACTGAGCAAGGAGTAGGTCTTGTCTATTACATATTGGGTGTATGGAACGGTATCTGAGCGAATTTGAAACCCTTGTTTTATGCATCACCCCACCTCACCTTTCCCATTAAGCAGCCATAGTGTGTTTTCTAAACGTGTGACTCTGTTCTGTTTTGTAATTCAGTTCAAGTGTAGCGGTTTTTACATTCCCTCTATAAGTGATAGCTTATGATAAGTGTCTTTTTCTGTGTGACTTATTTCACTTAGAATCGTCGTACCTAACTCCCCTCATCTTGCTTCTACTAGCCTTATGACATTGATTTCATGTCTGAGTGATATTCCATTGTACATAAGGACCACAACTTCTTTATCTGTTTTTCTCTTTCCTGGGATATTAAAGGTGTCATGAAGTGGAGGTTCTTGTCAACAGAGCAGCCCTAAACTTTGGGGTGCCTGTGTCTTGCTGATTTTTAGTTTTCCCAATTTATACGCCCATGAGTGGACGTGCCCTATGCTCCCTAAGCTGTGTTTTTTCGATGTTTCAGGACACACCGTACACTTCTCCAGAGTGGCTGTTGGCAATTTACATCCCTCCCATCAGCGTAGCAAGGCTGCCATTTCTCCATGGCCTGTCCTGCATTTCTGGTTTTGAAAATTTTTGCAGCATGGCCCTTTTGACCGATGGGAAGCGAGAATTCTTGGTAGCGCTGATTTGCCTTTCCAGGTTGCTTGGTTGGCCAAAAAGGGCGTATGCGTTTTTTCCTGAATATATTCAGGAAACAACGCATACGACCTTTTTGGCCAAGGTCATCTTTGTCGACGTTTTGCCACCTTTCATGTGCTTTAAAGGCGATTCGAATCTACCTCCTGAAACCTGTTTCCTGCAATTCTGCCTTGCTTTCAAATCCTCTTCGTTGCCTTCCCTCAATATATTTGTGGACGAGAGTTATCATGTATAACTCTGCGGGTTTGTGAATTGCAGTGTCCCTGAGCTCCATTTTTCAACTCGCTTTTTTGGGAGCTGGCCGCAAAAGCACGGGATTGCCTCAGGCCCTATTCTGGTTCCCGGCGGCAGGCTGAACCTGTGGTTAATTCTTCTTCCTGATGGGAAAATAGAGTGACCTGTGCCTGTCCCAGCACCTAGATCTAGTCTCTCATTGGTTGCCCCTCTTCCCGTTCATCCTCAGGACAAATTGCAACCTGTAGGGAACAGGAGCTTAAAGGTGCTGATTCTCCAAGTAGGGAGATTGCTAGTAAAGTAGCTGGAAAGGCGAACCCTAGCACAAGGAGATGAGAAATGGGGTGCGTTTTAGAAACCTTTCAAAATCACACGGTGTACCATCGTCTGGGTTTCTCATGCATGTTTTCGATGTAGCAAGATGCCCTTGAACCTGGAGATTTGGGACCCATGGGATGGGTACCACGCAGTATTACTTTAAAGGGTCTGAGTTTTCTCACCCAACCTCACCCAACCTCTCAGCCCCAAGAGTGTCCAGCCTTATGTCTCATCCAGGTTTGGGTCGAGATATGGTCAATCCAGGTTGCATCACAGCCCCTGAACGAATTTTGTAAGAATTTCTCTCTCTTTCACTGTCTTTGTTTTACGGGTTTTTAAAAGTAATTTATTTTTATAATGGGGTTTAGCTGCTTTTCACGGCTGTGTTTATGCGGCTTTACACCCACTTGGCTCACTTCCAGAGAGATATCAATACATAGGTTTTACGATTCTTACTAGTCATATATATTCTTGTGCGGTGAATAGGGGGTGTTGAGTCCACTTCACTGAGCAAGGAGTAGGCCTTGTCTATTACATATTGGGTGTATGGAACGGTATCTGAGCGAATTTGAAACCCTTGTTTTATGCATCACCCCACCTCACCTTTCCCGTTAAGCAGCCATAGTGTGTTTTCTAAACGTGTGACTCTGTTCTCTTTTGTAATTCAGTTCAAGTGTTGCGGTTTTTACATTCCCTCTATAAGTGATAGCTTATGATAAGGGTCTTTTTCTGTGTGACTTATTTCACTTAGAATCGTCATACCTAAATCCACTCATCTTGCTTCTACTAGCCTTATGACATTGATTTCATGTCTGAGTGATATTCCTTTGTACATAAGGACCACAACTTCTTTATCCATTTTTCTCTTTCCTGGGATATTTAAGGTGTCATGAAGTGGAGGTTCTTGTCAACAGAGCAGCCTTAAACTTTGGGGTGCCTGTGTCTTGCTGATTTTTAGTTTTCCCAATTTATACGCCCATGAGTGCACGTGCCCTATGCTCCCTAAGCTGTTTTTTCGATGTTTCAGGACACACCGTACACTTCTCCAGAGTGGCTGTTGGCAATTTACATCCCGCCCATCAGCGTAGCAAGGCTGCCATTTCTCCATGGCCTGTCCTGCATTTCTGGTTTTGACACTTTTTGCAGCAAGGCCCTTTTGACCGATGGGAAGCGAGACTTCTTTGTAGCGCTGATTTGCCTTTCCAGGTTGCTTGGTTGGCCAAAAAGGGCGTATGCGTTTTATCCTGAATATATTCAGAAAAAAACGCATACGCCCTTTTTGGCCAAGGGCATCACTGTCGACGTTTTTCCACTTTTCATGTGCTTTAAAGGCGATTCGAATCTACCTCCTGAAACATGTTTCCTGCAATTCTGCCTTGCTTTCAAATCCTCCTCGTTGCCTTCCCTCAATATATTTGTGGACGAGAGTTATCATTTATAACTCTGCGGGTTTGTGAATGGCAGTGCCCCTGAACTCCATTTTTCAACTGTCTTTTTTGGGCGCTGGCCGCAAAAGCACGGGATTGCCTCAGGCCCTATTCAGGTTCCGGGGGGCAGGCTGAGCCTGTGGTTAATTCTTCTTCCTGATGGGAAAATAGAGTGACCTGTGCCTGTCCCAACACCTAGATCTAGTCTCTCATTGGTTGCCCCTCTTTCCGTTCATCCTCAGGACAAATTGCAACCTGTAGGGAACAGGAGGTTAAAGGTGCTGATTCTCCAAGTAGGGAGATTTCTAGTAAAGTAGCTGGAATGGCGAACCCGAACACAAGGAGATGAGAAATGAGGTGCGTTTTAGAAACCTTTCAAAATCACACGGTGTACCATCTTCTGGGTTTCTCATGCATGTTTTCGATGTAGGAATATGCCCTTGAATTTGGAGATTTGGGACCCATGGGATGGGTACCAGGCAGTATTACTTTAAAGGGTCTGTGTTTGCTCACCCAACCTCACGCAACCTCTCAGCCCCAAGTGTGTCCACCCTTATGTCTCATCCAGGTGTGGGTCTAGATATGGTCAATCCAGGTTGCATCACAGCCCCTGAACGAATTTTGTAAGAATTTCTCTCTCTTTCACTGTCTTTGTTTTACGGGTTTTTAAAAGTAATTTATTTTTATAATGGGGTTTAGCTGCTTTTCACGGCTGTGTTTATGCGGCTTTACACCCACTTGGCTCACTTCCAGAGAGATATCAATACATAGGTTTTACGATTCTTACTAGTCAGATATATTCTTGTGCGGTGAATAGGGGGTGTTGAGTCCACTTCACTGAGCAAGGAGTAGGCCTTGTCTATTACATATTGGGTGTATGGAACGGTATCTGAGCGAATTTGAAACCCTTGTTTTATGCATCAACCCACCTCACCTTTCCCGTTAAGCAGCCATAGTGTGTTTTCTAAACGTGTGACTCTGTTCTCTTTTGTAATTCAGTTCAAGTGTTGCGGTTTTTACATTCCCTCTATAAGTGATAGCTTATGATAAGGGTCATTTTCTGTGTGACTTATTTCACTTAGAATCGTCATACCTAAATCCAGTCATCTTGCTTCTACTAGCCTTATGACATTGATTTCATGTCTGAGTGATATTCCTTTGTACATAAGGACCACAACTTCTTTATCCATTTTTCTCTTTCCTGGGATATTTAAGGTGTCATGAAGTGGAGGTTCTTGTCAACAGAGCAGCCTTAAACTTTGGGGTGCCTGTGTCTTGCTGATTTTTAGTTTTCCCAATTTATACGCCCATGAGTGCACGTGCCCTATGCTCCCTAAGCTGTTTTATCGATGTTTCAGTACACACCGTACACTTCTCCAGAGTGGCTGTTGGCAATTTACATCCCGCCCATCAGCGTAGCAAGGCTGCCATTTCTCCATGGCCTGTCCTGCATTTCTGGTTTTGACACTTTTTGCAGCAAGGCCCTTTTGACCGATGGGAAGCGAGACTTCTTTGTAGCGCTGATTTGCCTTTCCAGGTTGCTTGGTTGGCCAAAAAGGGCATATGCGTTTTATCCTGAATATATTCAGAAAAAAACGCATACGCCCTTTTTGGCCAAGGGCATCACTGTCGACGTTTTGCCACTTTTCATGTGCTTTAAAGGCGATTCGAATCTACCTCCTGAAACATGTTTCCTGCAATTCTGCCTTGCTTTCAAATCCTCTTCGTTGCCTTCCCTCAATATATTTGTGGACGAGAGTTATCATTTATAACTCTGCGGGTTTGTGAATGGCAGTGCCCCTGAACTCCATTTTTCAACTGTCTTTTTTGGGAGCTGGCCGCAAAAGCACGGGATTGCCTCAGGCCCTATTCAGGTTCCGGGGGGCAGGTTGAGCCTGTGGTTAATTCTTCTTCCTGATGGGAAAATAGAGTGACCTGTGCCTGTCCCAACACCTAGATCTAGTCTCTCATTGGTTGCCCCTCTTCCCGTTCATCCTCAGGACAAATTGCAACCTGTAGGGAACAGGAGGTTAAAGGTGCTGATTCTCCAAGTAGGGAGATTTCTAGTAAAGTAGCTGGAATGGCGAACCCGAACACAAGGAGATGAGAAATGAGGTGCGTTTTAGAAACCTTTCAAAATCACACGGTGTACCATCTTCTGGGATTCTCATGCATGTTTTCGATGTAGGAATATGCCCTTGAACTTGGAGATTTGGGACCCATGGGATGGGTACCAGGCAGTATTACTTTAAAGGGTCTGTGTTTGCTCACCCAACCTCACCCAACCTCTCAGCCCCAAGTGTGTCCACCCTTATGTCTCATCCAGCTGTGGGTCTAGATATGGTCAATCCAGGTTGCATCACAGCCCCTGAACGAATTTTGTAAGAATTTCTCTCTCTTTCACTGTCTTTGTTTTACGGGTTTTTAAAAGTAATTTATTTTTATAATGGGGTTTAGCTGCTTTTCACGGCTGTGTTTATGCGGCTTTACACCCACTTGACTCACTTCCAGACAGATATCAATACATAGGTTTTAAGATTCTTACTAGTCAGATATAGTCTTGTGCGGTGAATAGCGGGTGTTGAGTCCAGTTCACTGAGCAAGGAGTAGGTCTTGTCTATTACATATTGGGTGTATGGAACGGTATCTGAGCGAATTTGAAACCCTTGTTTTATGCATCACCCCACCTCACCTTTCCCATTAAGCAGCCATAGTGTGTTTTCTAAACGTGTGACTCTGTTCTGTTTTGTAATTCAGTTCAAGTGTAGCGGTTTTTACATTCCCTCTATAAGTGATAGCTTATGATAAGTGTCTTTTTCTGTGTGACTTATTTCACTTAGAATCGTCGTACCTAACTCCCCTCATCTTGCTTCTACTAGCCTTATGACATTGATTTCATGTCTGAGTGATATTCCATTGTACATAAGGACCACAACTTCTTTATCTGTTTTTCTCTTTCCTGGGATATTAAAGGTGTCATGAAGTGGAGGTTCTTGTCAACAGAGCAGCCCTAAACTTTGGGGTGCCTGTGTCTTGCTGATTTTTAGTTTTCCCAATTTATACGCCCATGAGTGGACGTGCCCTATGCTCCCTAAGCTGTGTTTTTTCGATGTTTCAGGACACACCGTACACTTCTCCAGAGTGGCTGTTGGCAATTTACATCCCTCCCATCAGCGTAGCAAGGCTGCCATTTCTCCATGGCCTGTCCTGCATTTCTGGTTTTGAAAATTTTTGCAGCATGGCCCTTTTGACCGATGGGAAGCGAGAATTCTTGGTAGCGCTGATTTGCCTTTCCAGGTTGCTTGGTTGGCCAAAAAGGGCGTATGCGTTTTTTCCTGAATATATTCAGGAAACAACGCATACGACCTTTTTGGCCAAGGTCATCTTTGTCGACGTTTTGCCACCTTTCATGTGCTTTAAAGGCGATTCGAATCTACCTCCTGAAACCTGTTTCCTGCAATTCTGCCTTGCTTTCAAATCCTCTTCGTTGCCTTCCCTCAATATATTTGTGGACGAGAGTTATCATGTATAACTCTGCGGGTTTGTGAATTGCAGTGTCCCTGAGCTCCATTTTTCAACTCGCTTTTTTGGGAGCTGGCCGCAAAAGCACGGGATTGCCTCAGGCCCTATTCTGGTTCCCGGCGGCAGGCTGAACCTGTGGTTAATTCTTCTTCCTGATGGGAAAATAGAGTGACCTGTGCCTGTCCCAGCACCTAGATCTAGTCTCTCATTGGTTGCCCCTCTTCCCGTTCATCCTCAGGACAAATTGCAACCTGTAGGGAACAGGAGCTTAAAGGTGCTGATTCTCCAAGTAGGGAGATTGCTAGTAAAGTAGCTGGAAAGGCGAACCCTAGCACAAGGAGATGAGAAATGGGGTGCGTTTTAGAAACCTTTCAAAATCACACGGTGTACCATCGTCTGGGTTTCTCATGCATGTTTTCGATGTAGCAAGATGCCCTTGAACCTGGAGATTTGGGACCCATGGGATGGGTACCACGCAGTATTACTTTAAAGGGTCTGAGTTTTCTCACCCAACCTCACCCAACCTCTCAGCCCCAAGAGTGTCCAGCCTTATGTCTCATCCAGGTTTGGGTCGAGATATGGTCAATCCAGGTTGCATCACAGCCCCTGAACGAATTTTGTAAGAATTTCTCTCTCTTTCACTGTCTTTGTTTTACGGGTTTTTAAAAGTAATTTATTTTTATAATGGGGTTTAGCTGCTTTTCACGGCTGTGTTTATGCGGCTTTACACCCACTTGGCTCACTTCCAGAGAGATATCAATACATAGGTTTTACGATTCTTACTAGTCATATATATTCTTGTGCGGTGAATAGGGGGTGTTGAGTCCACTTCACTGAGCAAGGAGTAGGCCTTGTCTATTACATATTGGGTGTATGGAACGGTATCTGAGCGAATTTGAAACCCTTGTTTTATGCATCACCCCACCTCACCTTTCCCGTTAAGCAGCCATAGTGTGTTTTCTAAACGTGTGACTCTGTTCTCTTTTGTAATTCAGTTCAAGTGTTGCGGTTTTTACATTCCCTCTATAAGTGATAGCTTATGATAAGGGTCTTTTTCTGTGTGACTTATTTCACTTAGAATCGTCATACCTAAATCCACTCATCTTGCTTCTACTAGCCTTATGACATTGATTTCATGTCTGAGTGATATTCCTTTGTACATAAGGACCACAACTTCTTTATCCATTTTTCTCTTTCCTGGGATATTTAAGGTGTCATGAAGTGGAGGTTCTTGTCAACAGAGCAGCCTTAAACTTTGGGGTGCCTGTGTCTTGCTGATTTTTAGTTTTCCCAATTTATACGCCCATGAGTGCACGTGCCCTATGCTCCCTAAGCTGTTTTTTCGATGTTTCAGGACACACCGTACACTTCTCCAGAGTGGCTGTTGGCAATTTACATCCCGCCCATCAGCGTAGCAAGGCTGCCATTTCTCCATGGCCTGTCCTGCATTTCTGGTTTTGACACTTTTTGCAGCAAGGCCCTTTTGACCGATGGGAAGCGAGACTTCTTTGTAGCGCTGATTTGCCTTTCCAGGTTGCTTGGTTGGCCAAAAAGGGCGTATGCGTTTTATCCTGAATATATTCAGAAAAAAACGCATACGCCCTTTTTGGCCAAGGGCATCACTGTCGACGTTTTTCCACTTTTCATGTGCTTTAAAGGCGATTCGAATCTACCTCCTGAAACATGTTTCCTGCAATTCTGCCTTGCTTTCAAATCCTCCTCGTTGCCTTCCCTCAATATATTTGTGGACGAGAGTTATCATTTATAACTCTGCGGGTTTGTGAATGGCAGTGCCCCTGAACTCCATTTTTCAACTGTCTTTTTTGGGCGCTGGCCGCAAAAGCACGGGATTGCCTCAGGCCCTATTCAGGTTCCGGGGGGCAGGCTGAGCCTGTGGTTAATTCTTCTTCCTGATGGGAAAATAGAGTGACCTGTGCCTGTCCCAACACCTAGATCTAGTCTCTCATTGGTTGCCCCTCTTTCCGTTCATCCTCAGGACAAATTGCAACCTGTAGGGAACAGGAGGTTAAAGGTGCTGATTCTCCAAGTAGGGAGATTTCTAGTAAAGTAGCTGGAATGGCGAACCCGAACACAAGGAGATGAGAAATGAGGTGCGTTTTAGAAACCTTTCAAAATCACACGGTGTACCATCTTCTGGGTTTCTCATGCATGTTTTCGATGTAGGAATATGCCCTTGAATTTGGAGATTTGGGACCCATGGGATGGGTACCAGGCAGTATTACTTTAAAGGGTCTGTGTTTGCTCACCCAACCTCACGCAACCTCTCAGCCCCAAGTGTGTCCACCCTTATGTCTCATCCAGGTGTGGGTCTAGATATGGTCAATCCAGGTTGCATCACAGCCCCTGAACGAATTTTGTAAGAATTTCTCTCTCTTTCACTGTCTTTGTTTTACGGGTTTTTAAAAGTAATTTATTTTTATAATGGGGTTTAGCTGCTTTTCACGGCTGTGTTTATGCGGCTTTACACCCACTTGGCTCACTTCCAGAGAGATATCAATACATAGGTTTTACGATTCTTACTAGTCAGATATATTCTTGTGCGGTGAATAGGGGGTGTTGAGTCCACTTCACTGAGCAAGGAGTAGGCCTTGTCTATTACATATTGGGTGTATGGAACGGTATCTGAGCGAATTTGAAACCCTTGTTTTATGCATCAACCCACCTCACCTTTCCCGTTAAGCAGCCATAGTGTGTTTTCTAAACGTGTGACTCTGTTCTCTTTTGTAATTCAGTTCAAGTGTTGCGGTTTTTACATTCCCTCTATAAGTGATAGCTTATGATAAGGGTCATTTTCTGTGTGACTTATTTCACTTAGAATCGTCATACCTAAATCCAGTCATCTTGCTTCTACTAGCCTTATGACATTGATTTCATGTCTGAGTGATATTCCTTTGTACATAAGGACCACAACTTCTTTATCCATTTTTCTCTTTCCTGGGATATTTAAGGTGTCATGAAGTGGAGGTTCTTGTCAACAGAGCAGCCTTAAACTTTGGGGTGCCTGTGTCTTGCTGATTTTTAGTTTTCCCAATTTATACGCCCATGAGTGCACGTGCCCTATGCTCCCTAAGCTGTTTTATCGATGTTTCAGTACACACCGTACACTTCTCCAGAGTGGCTGTTGGCAATTTACATCCCGCCCATCAGCGTAGCAAGGCTGCCATTTCTCCATGGCCTGTCCTGCATTTCTGGTTTTGACACTTTTTGCAGCAAGGCCCTTTTGACCGATGGGAAGCGAGACTTCTTTGTAGCGCTGATTTGCCTTTCCAGGTTGCTTGGTTGGCCAAAAAGGGCATATGCGTTTTATCCTGAATATATTCAGAAAAAAACGCATACGCCCTTTTTGGCCAAGGGCATCACTGTCGACGTTTTGCCACTTTTCATGTGCTTTAAAGGCGATTCGAATCTACCTCCTGAAACATGTTTCCTGCAATTCTGCCTTGCTTTCAAATCCTCTTCGTTGCCTTCCCTCAATATATTTGTGGACGAGAGTTATCATTTATAACTCTGCGGGTTTGTGAATGGCAGTGCCCCTGAACTCCATTTTTCAACTGTCTTTTTTGGGAGCTGGCCGCAAAAGCACGGGATTGCCTCAGGCCCTATTCAGGTTCCGGGGGGCAGGTTGAGCCTGTGGTTAATTCTTCTTCCTGATGGGAAAATAGAGTGACCTGTGCCTGTCCCAACACCTAGATCTAGTCTCTCATTGGTTGCCCCTCTTCCCGTTCATCCTCAGGACAAATTGCAACCTGTAGGGAACAGGAGGTTAAAGGTGCTGATTCTCCAAGTAGGGAGATTTCTAGTAAAGTAGCTGGAATGGCGAACCCGAACACAAGGAGATGAGAAATGAGGTGCGTTTTAGAAACCTTTCAAAATCACACGGTGTACCATCTTCTGGGATTCTCATGCATGTTTTCGATGTAGGAATATGCCCTTGAACTTGGAGATTTGGGACCCATGGGATGGGTACCAGGCAGTATTACTTTAAAGGGTCTGTGTTTGCTCACCCAACCTCACCCAACCTCTCAGCCCCAAGTGTGTCCACCCTTATGTCTCATCCAGCTGTGGGTCTAGATATGGTCAATCCAGGTTGCATCACAGCCCCTGAACGAATTTTGTAAGAATTTCTCTCTCTTTCACTGTCTTTGTTTTACGGGTTTTTAAAAGTAATTTATTTTTATAATGGGGTTTAGCTGCTTTTCACGGCTGTGTTTATGCGGCTTTACACACACTTGACTCACTTCCAGACAGATATCAATACATAGGTTTTAAGATTCTTACTAGTCAGATATAGTCTTGTGCGGTGAATAGCGGGTGTTGAGTCCAGTTCACTGAGCAAGGAGTAGGTATGGTCTATTACATATTGGGTGTATGGAACGGTATCTGAGCGAATTTGAAACCCTTGTTTTATGCATCACCCCACCTCACCTTTCCCGTTAAGCAGCCATAGTGTGTTTTCTAAACGTGTGACTCTGTTCTGTTTTGTAATTCAGTTCAAGTGTAGCGGTTTTTACATTCCCTCTATAAGTGATAGCTTATGATAAGTGTCTTTTTCTGTGTGACTTATTTCACTTAGAATCGTCGTACCTAACTCCACTCATCTTGCTTCTACTAGCCTTATGACATTGATTTCATGTCTGAGTGATATTCCATTGTACATAAGGACCACAACTTCTTTATCTGTTTTTCTCTTTCCTGGGATATTTAAGGTGTCATGAAGTGGAGGTTTTTGTCAACAGAGCAGCCCTAAACTTTGGGGTGCCTGTGTCTTGCTGATTTTTAGTTTTCCCAATTTATACGCCCATGAGTGGACGTGCCCTATGCTCCCTAAGCTGTGTTTTTTCGATGTTTCAGGACACACCGTACACTTCTCCAGAGTGGCTGTTGGCAATTTACATCCCTCCCATCAGCGTAGCAAGGCTGCCATTTCTCCATGGCCTGTCCTGCATTTCTGGTTTTGAAAATTTTTGCAGCATGGCCCTTTTGACCGATGGGAAGCGAGAATTCTTGGTAGCGCTGATTTGCCTTTCCAGGTTGCTTGGTTGGCCAAAAAGGGCGTATGCGTTTTTTCCTGAATATATTCAGGAAACAACGCATACGAATTTTTTGGCCAAGGTCATCTTTGTCGACGTTTTGCCACCTTTCATGTGCTTTAAAGGCGATTCGAATCTACCTCCTGAAACCTGTTTCCTGCAATTCTGCCTTGCTTTCATATCCTCTTCGTTGCCTTCCCTCAATATATTTGTGGACGAGAGTTATCATGTATAACTCTGCGGGTTTGTGAATTGCAGTGTCCCTGAGCTCCATTTTTCAACTCGCTTTTTTGGGAGCTGGCCGCAAAAGCACGGGATTGCCTCAGGCCCTATTCTGGTTCCCGGCGGCAGGCTGAACCTGTGGTTAATTCTTCTTCCTGATGGGAAAATAGAGTGACCTGTGCCTGTCCCAGCACCTAGATCTAGTCTCTCATTGGTTGCCCCTCTTCCCGTTCATCCTCAGGACAAATTGCAACCTGTTGGGAACAGGAGCTTAAAGGTGCTGATTCTCCAAGTAGGGAGATTGCTAGTAAAGTAGCTGGAAAGGCGAACCCTAGCACAAGGAGATGAGAAATGGGGTGCGTTTTAGAAACCTTTCAAAATCACACGGTGTACCATCGTCTGGGTTTCTCATGCATGTTTTCGATGTAGCAAGATGCCCTTGAACCTGGAGATTTGGGACCCATGGGATGGGTACCACGCAGTATTACTTTAAAGGGTCTGAGTTTGCTCACCCAACCTCACCCAACCTCGCAGCCCCAAGAGTGTCCAGCCTTATGTCTCATCCAGGTTTGGGTCAAGATATGGTCAATCCAGGTTGCATCACAGCCCCTGAACGAATTTTGTAAGAATTTCTCTCTCTTTCACTGTCTTTGTTTTACGGGTTTTTAAAAGTAATTTATTTTTATAATGGGGTTTAGCTGCTTTTCACGGCTGTGTTTATGCGGCTTTACACCCACTTGGCTCACTTCCAGAGAGATATCAATACATAGGTTTTACGATTCTTACTAGTCAGATATATTCTTGTGCGGTGAATAGGGGGTGTTGAGTCCACTTCACTGAGCAAGGAGTAGGCCTTGTCTATTACATATTGGGTGTATGGAACGGTATCTGAGCGAATTTGAAACCCTTGTTTTATGCATCACCCCACCTCACCTTTCCCGTTAAGCAGCCATAGTGTGTTTTCTAAACGTGTGACTCTGTTCTCTTTTGTAATTCAGTTCAAGTGTTGCGGTTTTTACATTCCCTCTATAAGTGATAGCTTATGATAAGGGTCTTTTTCTGTGTGACTTATTTCACTTAGAATCGTCATACCTAAATCCACTCCTCTTGCTTCTACTAGCCTTATGACATTGATTTCATGTCTGAGTGATATTCCTTTGTACATAAGGACCACAACTTCTTTATCCATTTTTCTCTTTCCTGGGATATTTAAGGTGTCATGAAGTGGAGGTTCTTGTCAACAGAGCAGCCTTAAACTTTGGGGTGCCTGTGTCTTGCTGATTTTTAGTTTTCCCAATTTATACGCCCATGAGTGCACGTGCCCTATGCTCCCTAAGCTGTTTTTTCGATGTTTCCGGACACACCGTACACTTCTCCAGAGTGGCTGTTGGCAATTTACATCCCGCCCATCAGCGTAGCAAGGCTGCCATTTCTCCATGGCCTGTCCTGCATTTCTGGTTTTGACACTTTTTGTAGCAAGGCCCTTTTGACCGATGGGAAGCGAGACTTCTTTGTAGCGCTGATTTGCCTTTCCAGGTTGCTTGGTTGGCCAAAAAGGGCGTATGCGTTTTATCCTGAATATATTCAGAAAAAAACGCATACGCCCTTTTTGGCCAAGGGCATCACTGTCGACGTTTTGCCACTTTTCATGTGCTTTAAAGGCGATTCGAATCTACCTCCTGAAACATGTTTCCTGCAATTCTGCCTTGCTTTCAAATCCTCCTCGTTGCCTTCCCTCAATATATTTGTGGACAAGAGTTATCATTTATAACTCTGCGGGTTTGTGAATGGCAGTGCCCCTGAACTCCATTTTTCAACTGTCTTTTTTGGGCGCTGGCCGCAAAAGCACGGGATTGCCTCAGGCCCTATTCAGGTTCCGGGGGGCAGGCTGAGCCTGTGGTTAATTCTTCTTCCTGATGGGAAAATAGAGTGACCTGTGCCTGTCCCAACACCTAGATCTAGTCTCTCATTGGTTGCCCCTCTTCCCGTTCATCCTCAGGACAAATTGCAACCTGTAGGGAACAGGAGGTTAAAGGTGCTGATTCTCCAAGTAGGGAGATTTCTAGTAAAGTAGCTGGAATGGCGAACCCGAACACAAGGAGATGAGAAATGAGGTGCGTTTTAGAAACCTTTCAAAATCACACGGTGTACCATCTTCTGGTTTTCTCATGCATGTTTTCGATGTAGGAATATGCCCTTGAATTTGGAGATTTGGGACCCATGGGATGGGTACCAGGCAGTATTACTTTAAAGGGTCTGTGTTTGCTCACCCAACCTCACCCAACCTCTCAGCCCCAAGTGTGTCCACCCTTATGTCTCATCCAGCTGTGGGTCTAGTTATGGTCAATCCAGGTTGCATCACAGCCCCTGAACGAATTTTGTAAGAATTTCTCTCTCTTTCACTGTCTTTGTTTTACGGGTTTTTAAAAGTAATTTATTTTTATAATGGGGTTTAGCTGCTTTTCACGGCTGTGTTTATGCGGCTTTACACCCACTTGACTCACTTCCAGAGAGATATCAATACATAGGTTTTATGATTCTTACTAGTCAGACATATTATTGTGCGGTGAATAGAGCGTGTTGAGTCCAGTTCACTGAGCAAGGAGTTGGTCTTGTCTATTACATATTGGGTGTATGGAACGGTATCTGAGTGAATTTGAAACCCTTGTTTTATGCATCACCCCAACTCACCTTTCCCGTTAAGCAGCCATAGTGTGTTTTCTAAACGTGTGACTCTGTTCTGTTTTGTAATTCAGTTCAAGTGTAGCGGTTTTTACATTCCCTCTATAAGTGATAGCTTATGATAAGTGTCTTTTTCTGTGTGACTTATTTCACTTAGAATCGTCGTACCTAACTCCACTCATCTTGCTTCTACTAGCCTTATGACATTGATTTCATGTCTGAGTGATATTCCATTGTACATAAGGACCACAACTTCTTTATCTGTTTTTCTCTTTCCTGGGATATTTAAGGTGTCATGAAGTGGAGGTTCTTGTCAACAGAGCAGCCCTAAACTTTGGGGTGCCTGTGTCTTGCTGATTTTTAGTTTTCCCAATTTATACGCCCATGAGTGGACGTGCCCTATGCTCCCTAAGCTGTGTTTTTTCGATGTTTCAGGACACACCGTACACTTCTCCAGAGTGGCTGTTGGCAATTTACATCCCTCCCATCAGCGTAGCAAGGCTGCCATTTCTCCATGGCCTGTCCTGCATTTCTGGTTTTGAAAATTTTTGCAGCATGGCCCTTTTGACCGATGGGAAGCGAGAATTCTTGGTAGCGCTGATTTGCCTTTCCAGGTTGCTTGGTTGGCCAAAAAGGGCGTATGCGTTTTTTCCTGAATATATTCAGGAAACAACGCATACGACCTTTTTGGCCAAGGTCATCTTTGTCGACGTTTTGCCACCTTTCATGTGCTTTAACGGCGATTCGTATCTACCTCCTGAAACCTGTTTCCTGCAATTCTGCCTTGCTTTCAAATCCTCTTCGTTGCCTTCCCTCAATATATTTGTGGACGAGAGTTATCATGTATAACTCTGCGGGTTTGTGAATTGCAGTGTCCCTGAGCTCCATTTTTCAACTCGCTTTTTTGGGAGCTGGCCGCAAAAGCACGGGATTGCCTCAGGCCCTATTCTGGTTCCCGGCGGCAGGCTGAACCTGTGGTTAATTCTTCTTCCTGATGGGAAAATAGAGTGACCTGTGCCTGTCCCAGCACCTAGATCTAGTCTCTCATTGGTTGCCCCTCTTCCCGTTCATCCTCAGGACAAATTGCAACCTGTAGGGAACAGGAGCTTAAAGGTGCTGATTCTCCAAGTAGGGAGATTGCTAGTAAAGTAGCTGGAAAGGCGAACCCTAGCACAAGGAGATGAGAAATGGGGTGCGTTTTAGAAACCTTTCAAAATCACACGGTGTACCATCGTCTGGGTTTCTCATGCATGTTTTCGATGTAGCAAGATGCCCTTGAACCTGGAGATTTGGGACCCATGGGATGGGTACCACGCAGTATTACTTTAAAGGGTCTGAGTTTGCTCACCCAACCTCACCCAACCTCTCAGCCCCAAGAGTGTCCACCCTTATGTCTCATCCAGGTTTGGGTCGAGATATGGTCAATCCAGGTTGCATCACAGCCCCTGAACGAATTTTGTAAGAATTTCTCTCTCTTTCACTGTCTTTGTTTTACGGGTTTTTAAAAGTAATTTATTTTTATAATGGGGTTTAGCTGCTTTTCACGGCTGTGTTTATGCGTCTTTACACCCACTTGGCTCACTTCCAGAGAGATATCAATACATAGGTTTTACGATTCTTACTAGTCAGATATATTCTTGTGCGGTGAATAGGGGGTGTTGAGTCCACTTCACTGAGCAAGGAGTAGGCCTTGTCTATTACATATTGGGTGTATGGAACGGTATCTGAGCGAATTTGAAACCCTTGTTTTATGCATCACCCCACCTCACCTTTCCCGTTAAGCAGCCATAGTGTGTTTTCTAAACGTGTGACTCTGTTCTCTTTTGTAATTCAGTTCAAGTGTTGCGGTTTTTACATTCCCTCTATAAGTGATAGCTTATGATAAGGGTCTTTTTCTGTGTGACTTATTTCACTTAGAATCGTCATACCTAAATCCACTCATCTTGCTTCTACTAGCCTTATGACATTGATTTCATGTCTGAGTGATATTCCTTTGTACATAAGGACCACAACTTCTTTATCCATTTTTCTCTTTCCTGGGATATTTAAGGTGTCATGAAGTGGAGGTTCTTGTCAACAGAGCAGCCTTAAACTTTGGGGTGCCTGTGTCTTGCTGATTTTTAGTTTTCCCAATTTATACGCCCATGAGTGCACGTGCCCTATGCTCCCTAAGCTGTTTTTTCGATGTTTCCGGACACACCGTACACTTCTCCAGAGTGGCTGTTGGCAATTTACATCCCGCCCATCAGCGTAGCAAGGCTGCCATTTCTCCATGGCCTGTCCTGCATTTCTGGTTTTGACACTTTTTGCAGCAAGGCCCTTTTGACCGATGGGAAGCGAGACTTCTTTGTAGCGCTGATTTGCCTTTCCAGGTTGCTTGGTTGGCCAAAAAGGGCGTATGCGTTTTATCCTGAATATATTCAGAAAAAAACGCATACGCCCTTTTTGGCCAAGGGCATCACTGTCGACGTTTTGCCACTTTTCATGTGCTTTAAAGGCGATTCGAATCTACCTCCTGAAACATGTTTCCTGCAATTCTGCCTTGCTTTCAAATCCTCTTCGTTGCCTTCCCTCAATATATTTGTGGACGAGAGTTATCATTTATAACTCTGCGGGTTTGTGAATGGCAGTGCCCCTGAACTCCATTTTTCAACTGTCTTTTTTGGGAGCTGGCCGCAAAAGCACGGGATTGCCTCAGGCCCTATTCAGGTTCCGGGGGGCAGGCTGAGCCTGTGGTTAATTCTTCTTCCTGATGGGAAAATAGAGTGACCTGTGCCTGTCCCAACACCTAGATCTAGTCTCTCATTGGTTGCCCCTCTTCCCGTTCATCCTCAGGACAAATTGCAACCTGTAGGGAACAGGAGGTTAAAGGTGCTGATTCTCCAAGTAGGGAGATTTCTAGTAAAGTAGCTGGAATGGCGAACCCGAACACAAGGAGATGAGAAATGAGGTGCGTTTTAGAAACCTTTCAAAATCACACGGTGTACCATCATCTGGGTTTCTCATGCATGTTTTCGATGTAGGAATATGCCCTTGAACTTGGAGATTTGGGACCCATGGGATGGGTACCAGGCAGTATTACTTTAAAGGGTCGGTGTTTGCTCACACAACCTCACCCAACCTCTCAGCCCCAAGTGTGTCCACCCTCATGTCTCATCCAGCTGTGGGTCTAGATATGGTCAATCCAGGTTGCATCACAGCCCCTGAACGAATTTTGTAAGAATTTCTCTCTCTTTCACTGTCTTTGTTTTACGGGTTTTTAAAAGTAATTTATTTTTATAATGGGGTTTAGCTGCTTTTCACGGCTGTGTTTATGCGGCTTTACACCCACTTGACTCACTTCCAGACAGATATCAATACATAGGTTTTACGATTCTTACTAGTCAGATATAGTCTTGTGCGGTGAATAGCGGGTGTTGAGTCCAGTTCACTGAGCAAGGAGTAGGTCTTGTCTATTACATGTTGGGTGTATGGAACGGTATCTGAGCGAATTTGAAACCCTTGTTTTATGCATCACCCCACCTCACCTTTCCCGTTAAGCAGCCATAGTGTGTTTTCTAAACGTGTGACTCTGTTCTGTTTTGTAATTCAGTTCAAGTGTAGCGGTTTTTACATTCCCTCTATAAGTGATAGCTTATGATAAGTGTCTTTTTCTGTGTGACTTATTTCACTTAGAATCGTCGTACCTAAATCCACTCATCTTGCTTCTTCTAGCCTTATGACATTGATTTCATGTCTGAGTGATATTCCATTGTACATAAGGACCACAACTTCTTTATCTATTTTTCTCTTTCCTGGGATATTTAAGGTGTCATGAAGTGGAGGTTCTTGTCAACAGAGCAGCCCTAAACTTTGGGGTGCCTGTGTCTTGCTGATTTTTAGTTTTCCCAATTTATACGCCCATGAGTGGACGTGCCCTATGCTCCCAAAGCTGTGTGTTTTAGATGTTTCAGGACACACCGTACACTTCTCCAGAGTGGCTGTTGGCAATTTACATCCCGCCCATCAGCGTAGCAAGGCTGCCATTTCTCCATGGCCTGTCCTGCATTTCTGGTTTTGCCACTTTTTGCAGCATGGCCCTTTTGACCGATGGGAAGCGAGACTTCTTTGTAGCACTGATTTGCCTTTCCAGGTTGCTTGGTTGGCCAAAAAGGGCGTATGCGTTTTTTCCTGAATATATTCAGGAAAAAACGCATACGCCCTTTTTGGCCAAGGGCATCACTGTCGACGTTTTGCCACTTTTCATGTGCTGTAAAGGCGATTCGAATCTACCTCCTGAAACCTGTTTCCTGCAATTCTGCCTTGCTTTCAAATCCTCTTCGTTGCCTTCCCTCAATATATTTGTGGACGAGAGTTATCATTTATAACTCAGCAGGTTTGTAAATTGCAGTGCCCCTGAGCTCCATTTTTCAACTGTCTTTTTTGGGAGCTGGCCGCAAAAGCGCAGGATTGCCTCAGGCCCTATTCTGCTTCTGGGCGGCAGGCTGAGCCTGTGGTTAATTCTTCTTCCTGATGGGAAAATAGAGTGACCTGTGCCTTTCCCAACACCTAGGTCTAGTCTCTCATTGGTTTCCCCTCTTCCCGTTCATCCTCAGGACAAATTGCAACCTGTAGGGAACAGGAGCTTAAAGGTGCTGATTCTCCAAGTAGGGAGATTGCTAGTAAAGTAGCTGGAAAGGCGAACCCGAGCACAAGGAGATGAGAAATGAGGTGCGTATTAGAAACCTTTCAAAATCACACGGTGTACCATCTTCTGGGTTTCTCATGCATGTTTTCGATGTAGGAAGATGCCCTTGAACCTGGAGAATTGGGACCCATGGGATGGGTACCAGGCAGTATTACTTTAAAGGGTCTGCGTTTGCTCACTCAACCTCACCCAACCTTTCAGCCCCAAGAGTGTCCACCCTTATGTCTCATCCAGCTGTGGGTCTAGATATGGTCAATCCAGGTTGCATCACAGCCTCTGAACGAATTTTGTAAGAATTTCTCTCTATTTCACTGTCTTTGTTTTACGGGTTTTTAAAAGTAATTTATTTTTATAATGGGGTTTAGCTGCTTTTCACGGCTGTGTTTATGCGGCTTTACACCCACTTGGCTCACTTCCAGAGAGATATCAATACATAGGTTTTACGATTCTTACTAGTCAGATATATTCTTGTGCGGTGAATAGGGGGTGTTGAGTCCACTTCACTGAGCAAGGAGTAGGCCTTGTCTATTACATATTGGGTGTATGGAACGGTATCTGAGCGAATTTGAAACCCTTGTTTTATGCATCACCCCACCTCACTTTTCCCGTTAAGCAGCCATAGTGTGTTTTCTAAACGTGTGACTCTGTTCTCTTTTGTAATTCAGTTCAAGTGTTGCGGTTTTTACATTCCCTCTATAAGTGATAGCTTATGATAAGGGTCTTTTTCTGTGTGACTTATTTCACTTAGAATCGTCATACCTAAATCCACTCATCTTGCTTCTACTAGCCTTATGACATTGATTTCATGTCTGAGTGATATTCCTTTGTACATAAGGACCACAACTTCTTTATCCATTTTTCTCTTTCCTGGGATATTTAAGGTGTCATGAAGTGGAGGTTCTTGTCAACAGAGCAGCCTTAAACTTTGGGGTGCCTGTGTCTTGCTGATTTTTAGTTTTCCCAATTTATACGCCCATGAGTGCACGTGCCCTATGCTCCCTAAGCTGTTTTTTCGATGTTTCAGGACACACCGTACACTTCTCCAGAGTGGCTGTTTGCAATTTACATCCCGCCCATCAGCGTAGCAAGGCTGCCATTTCTCCATGGCCTGTCCTGCATTTCTGGTTTTGACACTTTTTGCAGCAAGGCCCTTTTGACCGATGGGAAGCGAGACTTCTTTGTAGTGCTGATTTGCCTTTCCAGGTTGCTTGGTTGGCCAAAAAGGGCGTATGCGTTTTATCCTGAATATATTCAGAAAAAAACGCATACGCCCTTTTTGGCCAAGGGCATCACTGTCGACGTTTTGCCACTTTTCATGTGCTTTAAAGGCGATTCGAATCTACCTCCTGAAACATGTTTCCTGCAATTCTGCCTTGCTTTCAAATCCTCTTCGTTGCCTTCCCTCAATATATTTGTGGACGAGAGTTATCATTTATAACTCTGCGGGTTTGTGAATGGCAGTGCCCCTGAACTCCATTTTTCAACTGTCTTTTTTGGGAGCTGGCCGCAAAAGCACGGGATTGCCTCAGGCCCTATTCAGGTTCCGGGGGGCAGGCTGAGCCTGTGGTTAATTCTTCTTCCTGATGGGAAAATAGTGTGACCTGTGCCTGTCCCAACACCTAGATCTAGTCTCTCATTGGTTGCCCCTCTTCCCGTTCATCCTCAGGACAAATTGCAACCTGTAGGGAACAGGAGGTTAAAGGTGCTGATTCTCCAAGTAGGGAGATTTCTAGTAAAGTAGCTGGAATGGCGAACCCGAACACAAGGAGATGAGAAATGAGGTGCGTTTTAGAAACCTTTCAAAATCACACGGTGTACCATCTTCTGGGTTTCTCATGCATGTATTCGATGTAGGAATATGCCCTTGAACTTGGAGATTTGGGACCCATGGGATGGGTACCAGGCAGTATTACTTTAAAGGGTCTGTTTTTGCTCACCCAACCTCACCCAACCTCTCAGCCCCAAGTGTGTCCACCCTTATGTCTCATCCAGCTGTGGGTCTAGATATGGTCAATCCAGGTTGCATCACAGCCCCTGAACGAATTTTGTAAGAATTTCTCTCTCTTTCACTGTCTTTGTTTTACGGGTTTTTAAAAGTAATTTATTTTTATAATGGGGTTTAGCTGCTTTTCACGGCTGTGTTTATGCGGCTTTACACCCACTTGACTCACTTCCAGACAGATATCAATACATAGGTTTTAAGATTCTTACTAGTCAGATATAGTCTTGTGCGGTGAATAGCGGGTGTTGAGTCCAGTTCACTGAGCAAGGAGTAGGTCTTGTCTATTACATATTGGGTGTATGGAACGGTATCTGAACGAATTTGAAACCCTTGTTTTATGCATCACCCCACCTCACCTTTCCCGTTAAGCAGCCATAGTGTGTTTTCTAAACGTGTGACTCTGTTCTGTTTTGTAATTCAGTTCAAGTGTAGCGGTTTTTACATTCCCTCTATAAGTGATAGCTTATGATAAGTGTCTTTTTCTGTGTGACTTATTTCACTTAGAATCGTCGTACCTAACTCCACTCATCTTGCTTCTACTAGCCTTATGACATTGATTTCATGGCTGAGTGATATTCCATTGTACATAAGGACCACAACTTCTTTATCCATTTTTCTCTTTCCTGGGATATTTAAGGTGTCATGAAGTGGAGGTTCTTGTCAACAGAGCAGCCCTAAACTTTGGGGTGCCTGTGTCTTGCTGATTTTTAGTTTTCCCAATTTATACGCCCATGAGTGGACGTGCCCTATGCTCCCTAAGCTGTGTTTTTTCGATGTTTCAGGACACACCGTACACTTCTCCAGAGTGGCTGTTGGCAATTTACATCCCTCCCATCAGCGTAGCAAGGCTGCCATTTCTCCATGGCCTGTCCTGCATTTCTGGTTTTGCCACTTTTTGCAGCATGGCCCTTTTGACCGATGGGAAGCGAGACTTCTTTGTAGCACTGATTTGCCTTTCCAGGTTGCTTGGTTGGCCAAAATGTGCGTATGCGTTTTTTCCTGAATATATTCAGGAAAAAACGCATACGCCCTTTTTGGCCAAGGGCATCACTGTCGACGTTTTGCCACTTTTCATGTGCTGTAAAGGCGATTCGAATCTACCTCCTGAAACCTGTTTCCTGCAATTCTGCCTTGCTTTCAAATCCTCTTCGTTGCCTTCCCTCAATATATTTGTGGACGAGAGTTATCATTTATAACTCAGCAGGTTTGTAAATTGCAGTGCCCCTGAGCTCCATTTTTCAACTGTCTTTTTTGGGAGCTGGCCGCAAAAGCGCAGGATTGCCTCAGGCCCTATTCTGCTTCTGGGCGGCAGGCTGAGCCTGTGGTTAATTCTTCTTCCTGATGGGAAAATAGAGTGACCTGTGCCTTTCCCAACACCTAGGTCTAGTCTCTCATTGGTTTCCCCTCTTCCCGTTCATCCTCAGGACAAATTGCAACCTGTAGGGAACAGGAGCTTAAAGGTGCTGATTCTCCAAGTAGGGAGATTGCTAGTAAAGTAGCTGGAAAGGCGAACCCGAGCACAAGGAGATGAGAAATGAGGTGCGTATTAGAAACCTTTCAAAATCACACGGTGTACCATCTTCTGGGTTTCTCATGCATGTTTTCGATGTAGGAAGATGCCCTTGAACCTGGAGAATTGGGACCCATGGGATGGGTACCAGGCAGTATTACTTTAAAGGGTCTGCGTTTGCTCACTCAACCTCACCCAACCTTTCAGCCCCAAGAGTGTCCACCCTTATGTCTCATCCAGCTGTGGGTCTAGATATGGTCAATCCAGGTTGCATCACAGCCTCTGAACGAATTTTGTAAGAATTTCTCTCTCTTTCACTGTCTTTGTTTTACGGGTTTTTAAAAGTAATTTATTTTTATAATGGGGTTTAGCTGCTTTTCACGGCTGTGTTTATGCGGCTTTACACCCACTTGGCTCACTTCCAGAGAGATATCAATACATAGGTTTTACGATTCTTACTAGTCAGATATATTCTTGTGCGGTGAATAGGGGGTGTTGAGTCCACTTCACTGAGCAAGGAGTAGGCCTTGTCTATTACATATTGGGTGTATGGAACGGTATCTGAGCGAATTTGAAACCCTTGTTTTATGCATCACCCCACCTCACCTTTCCCGTTAAGCAGCCATAGTGTGTTTTCTAAACGTGTGACTCTGTTCTCTTTTGTAATTCAGTTCAAGTGTTGCGGTTTTTACATTCCCTCCATAAGTGATAGCTTATGATAAGGGTCTTTTTCTGTGTGACTTATTTCACTTAGAATCGTCATACCTAAATCCACTCATCTTGCTTCTACTAGCCTTATGACATTGATTTCATGTCTGAGTGATATTCCTTTGTACATAAGGACCACAACTTCTTTATCCATTTTTCTCTTTCCTGGGATATTTAAGGTGTCATGAAGTGGAGGTTCTTGTCAACAGAGCAGCCTTAAACTTTGGGGTGCCTGTGTCTTGCTGATTTTTAGTTTTCCCAATTTATACGCCCATGAGTGCACGTGCCCTATGCTCCCTAAGCTGTTTTTTCGATGTTTCAGGACACACCGTACACTTCTCCAGAGTGGCTGTTGGCAATTTACATCCCGCCCATCAGCGTAGCAAGGCTGCCATTTCTCCATGGCCTGTCCTGCATTTCTGGTTTTGACACTTTTTGCAGCAAGGCCCTTTTGACCGATGGGAAGCGAGACTTCTTTGTAGCGCTGATTTGCCTTTCCAGGTTGCTTGGTTGGCCAAAAAGGGCGTATGCGTTTTATCCTGAATATATTCAGAAAAAAACGCATACGCCCTTTTTGGCCAAGGGCATCACTGTCGACGTTTTGCCACTTTTCATGTGCTTTAAAGGCGATTCGAATCTACCTCCTGAAACATGTTTCCTGCAATTCTGCCTTGCTTTCAAATCCTCTTCGTTGCCTTCCCTCAATATATTTGTGGACGAGAGTTATCATTTATAACTCTGCGGGTTTGTGAATGGCAGTGCCCCTGAACTCCATTTTTCAACTGTCTTTTTTGGGAGCTGGCCGCAAAAGCACGGGATTGCCTCAGGCCCTATTCAGGTTCCGGGGGGCAGGCTGAGCCTGTGGTTAATTCTTCTTCCTGATGGGAAAATAGAGTGACCTGTGCCTGTCCCAACACCTAGATCTAGTCTCTCATTGGTTGCCCCTCTTCCCGTTCATCCTCAGGACAAATTGCAACCTGTAGGGAACAGGAGGTTAAAGGTGCTGATTCTCCAAGTAGGGAGATTTCTAGTAAAGTAGCTGGAATGGCGAACCCGAACACAAGGAGATGAGAAATGAGGTGCGTTTTAGAAACCTTTCAAAATCACACGGTGTACCATCTTCTGGGTTTCTCATGCATGTTTTCGATGTAGGAATATGCCCTTGAACTTGGAGATTTGGGACCCATGGGATGGGTACCAGGCAGTATTACTTTAAAGGGTCTGTTTTTGCTCACCCAACCTCACCCAACCTCTCAGCCCCAAGTGTGTCCACCCTTATGTCTCATCCAGCTGTGGGTCTAGATATGGTCAATCCAGGTTGCATCACAGCCCCTGAACGAATTTTGTAAGAATTTCTCTCTCTTTCACTGTCTTTGTTTTACGGGTTTTTAAAAGTAATTTATTTTTATAATGGGGTTTAGCTGCTTTTCACGGCTGTGTTTATGCGGCTTTACACCCACTTGACTCACTTCCAGACAGATATCAATACATAGGTTTTAAGATTCTTACTAGTCAGATATAGTCTTGTGCGGTGAATAGCGGGTGTTGAGTCCAGTTCACTGAGCAAGGAGTAGGTATTGTCTATTACATATTGGGTGTATGGAACGGTATCTGAACGAATTTGAAACCCTTGTTTTATGCATCACCCCACCTCACCTTTCCCGTTAAGCAGCCATAGTGTGTTTTCTAAACGTGTGACTCTGTTCTGTTTTGTAATTCAGTTCAAGTGTAGCGGTTTTTACATTCCCTCTATAAGTGATAGCTTATGATAAGTGTCTTTTTCTGTGTGACTTATTTCACTTAGAATCGTTGTACCTAAATCCACTCATCTTGCTTCTTCTAGCCTTATGACATTGATTTCATGTCTGAGTGATATTCCATTGTACATAAGGACCACAACTTCTTTATCCATTTTTCTCTTTCCTGGGATATTTAAGGTGTCATGAAGTGGAGGTTCTTGTCAACAGAGCAGCCCTAAACTTTGGGGTGCCTGTGTCTTGCTGATTTTTAGTTTTCCCAACTTATACGCCCATGAGTGGACGTGCCCTATGCTCCCAAAGCTGTGTGTTTTAGATGTTTCAGGACACACCGTACACTTCTCCAGAGTGGCTGTTGGCAATTTACATCCCGCCCATCAGCGTAGCAAGGCTGCCATTTCTCCATGGCCTGTCCTGCATTTCTGGTTTTGAAAATTTTTGCAGCATGGCCCTTTTGACCGATGGGAAGCGAGACTTCTTTGTAGCGCTGATTTGCCTTTCCAGGTTGCTTGGTTGGCCAAAAAGGGCGTATGCGTTTTATCCTGAATATATTCAGGAAAAAACGCATACGCCCTTTTTGGCCAAGGGCATCACTGTCGACGTTTTGCCACTTTTCATGTGCTTTAAAGGCGATTCGAATCTACCTCCTGAAACATGTTTCCTGCAATTCTGCCTTGCTTTCAAATACTCTTCGTTGCCTTCCCTCAATATATTTGTGGACGAGAGTTATCATTTATAACTCTGCGGGTTTGTGAATGGCAGTGCCCCTGAACTCCATTTTTCAACTGTCTTTTTTGGGTGCTGGCCGCAAAAGCACGGGATTGCCTCAGGCCCTATTCAGGTTCCGGTGGGCAGGCTGAGCCTGTGGTTAATTCTTCTTCCTGATGGGAAAATAGAGTGACCTGTGCCTGTCCCAGCACCTAGATCTAGTCTCTCATTGGTTGCCCCTCTTCCCGTTCATGCTCAGGACAAATTGCAACCTGTAGGGAACAGGAGGTTAAAGGTGCTGATTCTCCAAGTAGGGAGATTGCTAGTAAAGTAGCTGGAAAGGCGAACCCTAGCACAAGGAGATGAGAAATGGGGTGCGTTTTAGAAACCTTTCAAAATCACATGGTGTACCATCGTCTGGGTTTCTCATGCATGTTTTCGATGTAGCAAGATGCCCTTGAACCTGGAGATTTGGGACCCATGGGATGGGTACCACGCAGTATTACTTTAAAGGGTCTGAGTTTGCTCACCCAACCTCACCCAACCTCTCAGCCCCAAGAGTGTCCACCCTTATGTCTCATCCAGGTTTGGGTCGAGATATGGTCAATCCAGGTTGCATCACAGCCCCTGAACGAATTTTGTAAGAATTTCTCTCTCTTTCACTGTCTTTGTTTTACGGGTTTTTAAAAGTAATTTATTTTTATAATGGGGTTTAGCTGCTTTTCACGGCTGTGTTTATGCGGCTTTACACCCACTTGGCTCACTTCCAGAGAGATATCAATACATAGGTTTTACGATTCTTACTAGTCAGATATATTCTTCTGCGGTGAATAGGGGGTGTTGAGTCCACTTCACTGAGCAAGGAGTAGGCCTTGTCTATTACATATTGGGTGTATGGAACGGTATCTGAGCGAATTTGAAACCCTTGTTTTATGCATCACCCCACCTCACCTTTCCCGTTAAGCAGCCATAGTGTGTTTTCTAAACGTGTGACTCTGTTCTCTTTTGTAATTCAGTTCAAGGGTTGCGGTTTTTACATTCCCTCTATAAGTGATAGCTTACGATAAGTGTCTTTTTCTGTGTGATTTATTTCACTTAGAATCGTCATACCTAAATCCACTCATCTTGCTTCTACTAGCCTTATGACATTGATTTCATGTCTGAGTGATATTCTTTGTACATAAGGACCACAACTTCTTTATCCATTTTTCTCTTTCCTGGGATATTTAAGGTGTCATGAAGTGGAGGTTCTTGTCAACATAGCAGCCCTAAATATTGGGGTGCCTGTGTCTTGCTGATTTTTAGTTTTCCCAATTTATACGCCCATGAGTGCACGTGCCCTATGCTCCCTAAGCTGTTTTTTCGATGTTTCAGGACACACCGTACACTTCTCCAGAGTGGCTGTTGGCAATTTACATCCCGCCCATCAGCGTAGCAAGGCTGCCATTTCTCCATGGCCTGTCCTGCATTTCTGGTTTTGACACTTTTTGCAGCATGGCCCTTTTGACCGATGGGAAGCGAGACTTCTTTGTAGCGCTGATTTGCCTTTCCGGGTTGCTTGGTTGGCCAAAAAGGGTGTATGCGTTTTATCCTGAATATATTCAGGAAAAAACGCATACGCCCTTTTTGGCCAAGGGCATCACTGTCGACGTTTTGCCACTTTTCATGTGCTTTAAAGGCGATTCGAATCTACCTCCTGAAACATGTTTCCTGCAATTCTGCCTTGCTTTCAAATCCTCTTCGTTGCCTTCCCTCAATATATTTGTGGACGAGAGTTATCATTTATAACTCTGCGGGTTTGTGAATGGCAGTGCCCCTGAACTCCATTTTTCAACTGTCTTTTTTGGGTGCTGGCCGCAAAAGCACGGGATTGCCTCAGGCCCTATTCAGGTTCCGGGGGGCAGGCTGAGCCTGTGGTTAATTCTTCTTCCTGATGGGAAAATAGAGTGACCTGTGCCTGTCCCAACACCTAGATCTAGTCTCTCATTGGTTGCTTCTTTTCCCGTTCATCCTCAGGACAAATTGCAACCTGTAGGGAACAGGAGGTTAAAGATGCTGATTCTCCAAGTAGGGAGATTTCTAGTAAAGTAGCTGGAATGGCGAACCCGAACACAAGGAGATGAGAAATGAGGTGCGTTTTAGAAACCTTTCAAAATCACACGGTGTACCATCTTCTGGGTTTCTCATGCATGTTTTCGATGTAGGAATATGCCCTTGAACTTGGAGATTTGGGACCCATGGGATGGGTACCAGGCAGTATTACTTTAAAGGGTCTGTGTTTGCTCACCCAACCTCACCCAACCTCTCAGCCCCAAGTGTGTCCACCCTTATGTCTCATCCAGCTGTGGGTCTAGATATGGTCAATCCAGGTTGCATCACAGCCCATGAACGAATTTTGTAAGAATTTCTCTCTCTTTCACTGTCTTTGTTTTACGGGTTTTTAAAAGTAATTTATTTTTATAATGGGGTTTAGCTGCTTTTCACGGCTGTGTTTATGCGGCTTTACACCCAGTTGACTCACTTCCAGAGAGATATCAATACATAGGTTTTATGATTCTTACTATTCAGACATATTATTGTGCGGTGAATAGAGCGTGTTGAGTCCAGTTCACTGAGCAAGGAGTTGGTCTTGTCTATTACATATTGGTTGTATGGAACGGTATCTGAGTGAATTTGAAACCATTGTTTTATGCATCACCCCAACTCACCTTTCCCGTTAAGCAGCCATAGTGTGTTTTCTAAACGTGTGACTCTGTTCTGTTTTGTAATTCAGTTCAAGTGTAGCGGTTTTTACATTCCCTCTATAAGTGATAGCTTATGATAAGTGTCTTTTTCTGTGTGACTTATTTCACTTAGAATCGTCGTTCCTAAATCCACTCATCTTGCTTCTACTAGCCTTATGACATTGATTTCATGTCTGAGTGATATTCCATTGTACATAAGGACCACAACTTCTTTATCTATTTTTCTCTTTCCTGAAATATTTAAGGTGTCATGAAGTGGAGGTTCTTGTCAACAGAGCAGCCCTAAACTTTGGGGTGCCTGTGTCTTGCTGATTTTTAGTTTTCCCAATTTATACGCCCATGAGTGGACGTGCCCTATGCTCCCTAAGCTGTGTTTTTTCGATGTTTCAGGACACACCGTACACTTCTCCAGAGTGGCTGTTGGCAATTTACATCCCGCCCATCAGCGTAGCAAGGCTGCCATTTCTCCATGGCCTGTCCTGCATTTCTGGTTTTGAAAATTTTTGCAGCATGGCCCTTTTGACAGATGGGAAGCGAGAATTCTTGGTAGCGCTGATTTGCTTTTCCAGGTTGCTTGGTTGGCAAAACAGGGCGTATGCGTTTTTTCCTGAATATATTCAGGAAACAACGCATACGACCTTTTTGACCAAGGTCATCTTTGTCGACGTTTTGCCACCTTTCATGTGCTTTAAAGGCGATTCGAATCTACCTCCTGAAACCTGTTTCCTGCAATTCTGCCTTGCTTTCAAATCCTCTTCGTTGCCTTCCCTCAATATATTTGTGGACGAGAGTTATCATGTATAACTCTGCGGGTTTGTGAATTGCAGTGTCCCTGAGCTCCATTTTTCAACTCGCTTTTTTGGGAGCTGGCCGCAAAAGCACGGGATTGCCTCAGGCCCTATTCTGGTTCCCGGCGGCAGGCTGAACCTGTGGTTAATTCTTCTTCCTGATGGGAAAATAGAGTGACCTGTGCCTGTCCCAGCACCTAGATCTAGTCTCTCATTGGTTGCCCCTCTTCCCGTTCATCCTCAGGACAAATTGCAACCTGTAGGGAACAGGAGCTTAAAGGTGCTGATTCTCCAAGTAGGGAGATTGCTAGTAAAGTAGCTGGAAAGGCGAACCCTAGCACAAGGAGATGAGAAATGGGGTGCGTTTTAGAAACCTTTCAAAATCACACGGTGTACCATCGTCTGGGTTTCTCATGCATGTTTTCGATGTAAGACGATGCCCTTGAACCTGGAGATTTGGGACCCATGGGATGGGTACCACGCAGTATTACTTTAAAGGGTCTGAGTTTCCTCACCCAACCTCACCCAACCTCTCAGCCCCAAGAGTGTCCACCCTTATGTCTCATCCAGGTTTGGGTCGAGATATGGTCAATCCAGGTTGCATCACAGCCCCTGAACGAATTTTGTAAGAATTTCTCTCTCTTTCACTGTCTTTGTTTTACGGGTTTTTAAAAGTAATTTATTTTTATAATGGGGTTTAGCTGCTTTTCACGGCTGTGTTTATGCGGCTTTACACCCACTTGGCTCACTTCCAGAGAGATATCAATACATAGGTTTTACGATTCTTACTAGTCAGATATATTCTTGTGCGGTGAATAGGGGGTGTTGAGTCCACTTCACTGAGCAAGGAGTAGGCCTTGTCTATTACATATTGGGTGTATGGAACGGTATCTGAGCGAATTTGAAACCCTTGTTTTATGCATCACCCCACCTCACCTTTCCCGTTAAGCAGCCATAGTGTGTTTTCTAAACGTGTGACTCTGTTCTCTTTTGTAATTCAGTTCAAGGGTTGCGATTTTTACATTCCCTCTATAAGTGATAGCTTACGATAAGTGTCTTTTTCTGTGTGATTTATTTCACTTAGAATCGTCATACCTAAATCCACTCATCTTGCTTCTACTAGCCTTATGACATTGATTTCATGTCTGAGTGATATTCCTTTGTACATAAGGACCACAACTTCTTTATCCATTTTTCTCTTTCCTGGGATATTTAAGGTGTCATGAAGTGGAGGTTCTTGTCAACATAGCAGCCCTAAACATTGGGGTGCCTGTGTCTTGCTGATTTTTAGTTTTCCCAATTTATACGCCCATGAGTGCACGTGCCCTATGCTCCCTAATCTGTTTTTTCGGTGTTTCAGGACACACCGTACACTTCTCCAGAGTGGCTGTTGGCAATTTACATCCCGCCCATCAGCGTAGCAAGCCTGCCATTTCTCCATGGCCTGTCCTGCATTTCTGGTTTTGACACTTTTTGCAGCATGGCCCTTTTGACCGATGGGAAGCGAGACTTCTTTGTAGGGCTGATTTGCCTTTCCAGGTTGCTTGGTTGGCCAAAAAGGGCTTATGCGTTTTATCCTGAATATATTCAGGAAAAAACGCATACGCCCTTTTTGGCCAAGGGCATCACTGTCGACGTTTTGCCACTTTTCATGTGCTTTAAAGGCGATTCGAATCTACCTCCTGAAACATGTTTCCTGCAATTCTGCCTTGCTTTCAAATCCTCTTCGTTGCCTTCCCTCAATATATTTGTGGACGAGAGTTATCATTTATAACTCTGCGGGTTTGTGAATGGCAGTGCCCCTGAACTCCATTTTTCAACTGTCTTTTTTGGGAGCTGGCCGCAAAAGCACGGGATTGCCTCAGGCCCTATTCAGGTTCCGGGGGGCAGGCTGAGCCTGTGGTTAATTCTTCTTCCTGATGGGAAAATAGAGTGACCTGTGCCTGTCCCGACACCTAGATCTAGTCTCTCATTGGTTGCCCCTCTTCCCGTTCATCCTCAGGACAAATTGCAACCTGTAGGGAACAGGAGGTTAAAGGTGCTGATTCTCCAAGTAGGGAGATTTCTAGTAAAGTAGCTGGAATGGCGAACCCGAACACAAGGAGATGAGAAATGAGGTGCGTTTTAGAAACCTTTCAAAATCACACGGTGTACCATCTTCTGGGTTTCTCATGCATGTTTTCGATGTAGGAATATGCCCTTGAACTTGGAGATTTGGGACCCATGGGATGGGTACCAGGCAGTATTACTTTAAAGGGTCTGTGTTTGCTCACCCAACCTCACCCAACCTCTCAGCCCCAAGAGTGTCCACCCTTATGTCTCATCCAGCTGTGGGTCTAGATATGTCAATCCAGGTTGCATCACAGCCTCTGAACGAATTTTGTAAGAATTTCTCTCTCTTTCACTGTCTTTGTTTTACGGGTTTTTAAAAGTAATTTATTTTTATAATGGGGTTTAGCTGCTTTTCACGGCTGTGTTTATGCGGCTTTACACCCACTTGACTCACTTCCAGACAGATATCAATACATAGGTTTTATGATTCTTACTAGTCAGACATATTATTGTGCGGTGAATAGAGCGTGTTGAGTCCAGTTCACTGAGCAAGGAGTTGGTCTTGTCTATTACATATTGGGTGTATGGAACGGTATCTGAGTGAATTTGAAACCCTTGTTTTATGCATCACCCCAACTCACCTTTCCCGTTAAGCAGCCATAGTGTGTTTTCTAAACGTGTGACTCTGTTCTGTTTGGTAATTCACTTCAAGTGTAGCGGTTTTTACATTCCCTCTATAAGTGATAGCTTATGATAAGTGTCTTTTTCTGTGTGACTTATTTCACTTAGAATTGTCGTTCCTAAATCCACTCATCTTGCTTCTACTAGCCTTATGACATTGATTTCATGTCTGAGTGATATTCCATTGTACATAAGGACCACAACTTCTTTATCTATTTTTCTCTTTCCTGGGATATTTAAGGTGTCATGAAGTGGAGGTTCTTGTCAACAGAGCAGCCCTAAACTTTGGGGTGCCTGTGTCTTGCTGATTTTTAGTTTTCCCAATTTATACGCCCATGAGTGGACGTGCCCTATGCTCCCTAAGCTGTGTTTTTTCGATGTTTCAGGACACACCGTACACTTCTCCAGAGTGGCTGTTGGCAATTTACATCCCTCCCATCAGCGTAGCAAGGCTGCCATTTCTCCATGGCCTGTCCTGCATTTCTGGTTTTGAAAATTTTTGCAGCATGGCCCTTTTGACCGATGGGAAGCGAGAATTCTTGGTAGCGCTGATTTGCCTTTCCAGGTTGCTTGGTTGGCCAAAAAGGGCGTATGCGTTCTTTCCTGAATATATTCAGGAAACAACGCATACGACCTTTTTGGCCAAGGTCATCTTTGTCGACGTTTTGCCACCTTTCATGTGCTTTAAAGGCGATTCGAATCTACCTCCTGAAACCTGTTTCCTGCAATTCTGCCTTGCTTTCAAATCCTCTTCGTTGCCTTCCCTCAATATATTTGTGGACGAGAGTTATCATGTATAACTCTGCGGGTTTGTGAATTGCAGTGTCCCTGAGCTCCATTTTTCAACTCGCTTTTTTGGGAGCTGGCCGCAAAAGCACGGGATTGCCTCAGGCCTTATTCTGGTTCCCGGCGGCAGGCTGAACCTGTGGTTAATTCTTCTTCCTGATGGGAAAATAGAGTGACCTGTGCCTGCCCCAGCACCTAGATCTAGTCTCTCATTGGTTGCCCCTCTTCCCGTTCATCCTCAGGACAAATTGCAACCTGTAGGGAACAGGAGCTTAAAGGTGCTGATTCTCCAAGTAGGGAGATTGCTAGTAAAGTAGCTGGAAAGGCGAACCCTAGCACATGGAGATGAGAAATGGGGTGCGTTTTAGAAACCTTTCAAAATCACACGGTGTACCATCGTCTGGGTTTCTCATGCATGTTTTCGATGTAGCAAGATGCCCTTGAACCTGGAGATTTGGGACCCATGGGATGGGTACCACGCAGTATTACTTTAAAGGGTCTGAGTTTGCTCACCCAACCTCACCCAACCTCTCAGCCCCAAGAGTGTCCACCCTTATGTCTCATCCAGGTTTGGGTCGAGATATGGTCAATCCAGGTTGCATCACAGCCCCTGAACGAATTTTGTAAGAATTTCTCTCTCTTTCACTGTCTTTGTTTTACGGGTTTTTAAAAGTAATTTATTTTTATAATGGGGTTTAGCTGCTTTTCACGGCTGTGTTTATGCGGCTTTACACCCACTTGTCTCACTTCCAGAGAGATATCAATACATAGGTTTTACGATTCTTACTAGTCAGATATATTCTTGTGCGGTGAATAGGGGGTGTTGAGTCCACTTCACTGAGCAAGGAGTAGGCCTTGTCTATTACATATTGGGTGTATGGAACGGTATCTGAGCGAATTTGAAACCCTTGTTTTATGCATCAACCCACCTCACCTTTCCCGTTAAGCAGCCATAGTGTGTTTTCTAAACGTGTGACTCTGTTCTCTTTTGTAATTCAGTTCAAGTGTTGCGGTTTTTACATTCCCTCTATAAGTGATAGCTTATGATAAGGGTCTTTTTCTGTGTGACTTATTTCACTTAGAATCGTCATACCTAAATCCACTCATCTTGCTTCTACTAGCCTTATGACATTGATTTCATGTCTGAGTGATATTCCTTTGTACATAAGGACCACAAATTCTTTATCCATTTTTCTCTTTCCTGGGATATTTAAGGTGTCATGAAGTGGAGGTTCTTGTCAACAGAGCAGCCGTAAACTTTGGGGTGCCTGTGTCTTGCTGATTTTTAGTTTTCCCAATTTATACGCCCATGAGTGCACGTGCCCTATGCTCCCTAAGCTGTTTTATCGATGTTTCAGGACACACCGTACACTTCTCCAGAGTGGCTGTTGGCAATTTACATCCCGCCCATCAGCGTAGCAAGGCTGCCATTTCTCCATGGCCTGTCCTGCATTTCTGGTTTTGACACTTTTTGCAGCAAGGCCCTTTTGACCGATGGGAAGCGAGACTTCTTTGTAGCGCTGATTTGCCTTTCCAGGTTGCTTGGTTGGCCAAAAAGGGCGTATGCGTTTTATCCTGAATATATTCAGAAAAAAACGCATACGCCCTTTTTGGCCAAGGGCATCACTGTCGACGTTTTGCCACTTTTCATGTGCTTTAAAGGCGATTCGAATCTACCTCCTGAAACATGTTTCCTGCAATTCTGCCTTGCTTTCAAATCCTCTTCGTTGCCTTCCCTCAATATATTTGTGGACGAGAGTTATCATTTATAACTCTGCGGGTTTGTGAATGGCAGTGCCCCTGAACTCCATTTTTCAACTGTCTTTTTTGGGAGCTGGCCGCAAAAGCACGGGATTGCCTCAGGCCCTATTCAGGTTCCGGGGGGCAGGCTGAGCCTGTGGTTAATTCTTCTTCCTGATGGGAAAATAGAGTGACCTGTGCCTGTCCCAACACCTAGATCTAGTCTCTCATTGGTTGCCCCTCTTCCCGTTCATCCTCAGGACAAATTGCAACCTGTAGGGAACAGGAGGTTAAAGGTGCTGATTCTCCAAGTAGGGAGATTTCTAGTAAAGTAGCTGGAATGGCGAACCCGAACACAAGGAGATGAGAAATGAGGTGCGTTTTAGAAACCTTTCAAAATCACACGGTGTACCATCATCTGGGTTTCTCATGCATGTTTTCGATGTAGGAATATGCCCTTGAACTTGGAGATTTGGGACCCATGGGATGGGTACAAGGCAGTATTACTTTAAAGGGTCGGTGTTTGCTCACCCAACCTCACCCAACCTCTCAGCCCCAAGTGTGTCCACCCTCATGTCTCATCCAGCTGTGGGTCTAGTTATGGTCAATCCAGGTTGCATCACAGCCCCTGAACGAATTTTGTAAGAATTTCTCTCTCTTTCACTGTCTTTGTTTTACGGGTTTTTAAAAGTAATTTATTTTTATAATGGGGTTTAGCTGCTTTTCACGGCTGTGTTTATGCGGCTTTACACCCACTTGACTCACTTCCAGAGAGATATCAATACATAGGTTTTATGATTCTTACTAGTCAGACATATTATTGTGCGGTGAATAGAGCGTGTTGAGTCCAGTTCACTGAGCAAGGAGTTGGTCTTGTCTATTACATATTGGGTGTATGGAACGGTATCTGAGTGAATTTGAAACCCTTGTTTTATGCATCACCCCAACTCACCTTTCCCGTTAAGCAGCCATAGTGTGTTTTCTAAACGTGTGACTCTGTTCTGTTTTGTAATTCAGTTCAAGTGTAGCGGTTTTTACATTCCCTCTATAAGTGATAGCTTATGATAAGTGTCTTTTTCTGTGTGACTTATTTCACTTAGAATCTTCGTTCCTAAATCCACTCATCTTGCTTCTACTACCCTTATGACATTGATTTCATGTCTGAGTGATATTCCATTGTACATAAGGACCACAACTTCTTTATCTATTTTTCTCTTTCCTGGGATATTTAAGGTGTCATGAAGTGGAGGTTCTTGTCAACAGAGCAGCCCTAAACTTTGGGGTGCCTGTGTCTTGCTGATTTTTAGTTTTCCCAATTTATACGCCCATGAGTGGACGTGCCCTATGCTCCCTAAGCTGTGTTTTTTCGATGTTTCAGGACACACCGTACACTTCTCCAGAGTGGCTGTTGGCAATTTACATCCCTCCCATCACCGTAGCAAGGCTGCCATTTCTCCATGGCCTGTCCTGCATTTCTGGTTTTGAAAATTTTTGCAGCATGGCCCTTTTGACCGATGGGAAGCGAGAATTCTTGGTAGCGCTGATTTGCCTTTCCAGGTTGCTTGGTTGGCCAAAAAGGGCGTATGCGTTGTTTCCTGAATATATTCAGGAAACAACGCATACGAACTTTTTGGCCAAGGTCATCTTTGTCGACGTTTTGCCACCTTTCATGTGCTTTAAAGGCGATTCGAATCTACCTCCTGAAACCTGTTTCCTGCAATTCTGCCTTGCTTTCAAATCCTCTTCGTTGCCTTCCCTCAATATATTTGTGGACGAGAGTTATCATGTATAACTCTGCGGGTTTGTGAATTGCAGTGTCCCTGAGTTCCATTTTTCAACTCGCTTTTTTGGGAGCTGGCCGCAAAAGCACGGGATTGCCTCAGGCCCTATTCTGGTTCCCGGCGGCAGGCTGAACCTGTGGTTAATTCTTCTTCCTGATGGGAAAATAGAGTGACCTGTGCCTGTCCCAGCACCTAGATCTAGTCTCTCATTGGTTGCCCCTCTTCCCGTTCATCCTCAGGACAAATTGCAACCTGTAGGGAACAGGAGCTTAAAGGTGCTGATTCTCCAAGTAGGGAGATTGCTAGTAAAGTAGCTGGAAAGGCGAACCCTAGCACAAGGAGATGAGAAATGGGGTGCGTTTTAGAAACCTTTCAAAATCACACGGTGTACCATCGTCTGGGTTTCTCATGCATGTTTTCGATGTAGCAAGATGCCCTTGAACCTGGAGATTTGGGACCCATGGGATGGGTACCATGCAGTATTACTTTAAAGGGTCTGAGTTTGCTCACCCAATCTCACCCAACCTCTCAGCCCCAAGAGTGTCCACCCTTATGTCTCATCCAGGTTTGGGTCGAGATATGGTCAATCCAGGTTGCATCACAGCCCCTGAACGAATTTTGTAAGAATTTCTCTCTCTTTCACTGTCTTTGTTTTACGGGTTTTTAAAAGTAATTTATTTTTATAATGGGGTTTAGCTGCTTTTCACGGCTGTGTTTATGCGGCTTTACACCCACTTGGCTCACTTCCAGAGAGATATCAATACATAGGTTTTACGATTCTTACTAGTCAGATATATTCTTGTGCGGTCAATAGGGGGTGTTGAGTCCACTTCACTGAGCAAGGAGTAGGCCTTGTCTATTACATATTGGGTGTATGGAACGGTATCTGAGCGAATTTGAAACCCTTGTTTTATGCATCACCCCACCTCACCTTTCCCGTTAAGCAGCCATAGTGTGTTTTCTAAACGTGTGACTCTGTTCTCTTTTGTAATTCAGTTCAAGGGTTGCGGTTTTTACATTCCCTCTATAAGTGATAGCTTACGATAAGTGTCTTTTCTGTGTGATTTATTTCACTTAGAATCGTCATACCTAAATCCACTCATCTTGCTTCTACTAGCCTTATGACATTGATTTCATGTCTGAGTGATATTCCTTTGTACATAAGGACCACAACTTCTTTATCCATTTTTCTCTTTCCTGGGATATTTAAGGTGTCATGAAGTGGAGGTTCTTGTCAACATAGCAGCCCTAAACATTGGGGTGCCTGTGTCTTGCTGATTTTTAGTTTTCCCAATTTATACGCCCATGAGTGCACGTGCCCTATGCTCCCTAAGCTGTTTTTTCGATGTTTCAGGACTCACCGTACACTTCTCCAGAGTGGCTGTTGGCAATTTACATCCCGCCCATCAGCGTAGCAAGGCTGCCATTTCTCCATGGCCTGTCCTGCATTTCTGGTTTTGACACTTTTTGCAGCATGGCCCTTTTGACCGATGGGAAGCGAGACTTCTTTGTAGCGCTGATTTGCCTTTCCAGGTTGCTTGGTTGGCCAAAAAGGGCGTATGCGTTTTATCCTGAATATATTCAGGAAAAAACGCATACGCCCTTATTTGGCCAAGGGCATCACTGTCGACGTTTTGCCACTTTTCATGTGCTTTAAAGGCGATTGGAATCTACCTCCTGAAACATGTTTCCTGCAATTCTGCCTTGCTTTCAAATCCTCTTCGTTGCCTTCCCTCAATATATTTGTGGACGAGAGTTATCTTTTATAACTCTGCGGGTTTGTGAATTGCAGTGTCCCTGAGCTCCATTTTTCAACTGTCTTTTTTGGGAGCTGGCCGCAAAAGCACGGGATTGCCTCAGGCCCTATTCAGGTTCCGGGGGGCAGGCTGAGCCTGTGGTTAATTCTTCTTCCTGATGGGAAAATAGAGTGACCTGTGCCTGTCCCAACACCTAGATCTAGTCTCTCATTGGTTGCCCCTCTTCCTTTCATCCTCAGGACAAATTGCAACCTGTAGGGAACAGGAGGTTAAAGGTGCTGATTCTCCAAGTAGGGAGATTTCTAGTAAAGTAGCTGGAAAGACGAACCCCAGCACAAGGAGATGAGAAATGTGGTGCATTTTAGAAACCTTTCAAAATCACACGGTGTACCATCTTCTGGGTTTCTCATGCATGTTTTCGATGTAGGAAGATGCCCTTGAACCTGGAGATTTGGGACCCATGGGATGGGTACCACGCAGTATTACTTTAAAGGGTCTGCGTTTGCTCACCCAACCTCACCAAACCTCTCAGCCCCAAGAGTATCCACCCTTATGTCTCATCCAGCTGTGGGTCTAGATATGGTCAATCCAGGTTGCATCACAGCCCCTGAACGAATTTTGTAAGAATTTCTCTCTCTTTCACTGTCTTTGTTTTACGGGTTTTTAAAAGTAATTTATTTTTATAATGGGGTTTAGCTGCTTTTCACGGCTGTGTTTATGCGGCTTTACACCCACTTGACTCACTTCCAGACATGTATCAATACATAGGTTTTAAGATTCTTACTAGTCACGTATATTCTTGTGCGGTGAATAGGGGGTGTTGTGTCCAGTTCACTGAGCAAGGAGTAGGTCTTGTCTATTACATATTGGGTGTATGGAACGGTATCTGAGCGAATTTGAAACCCTTGTTTTATGCATCACCCCACCTCACCTTTCCCGTTAAGCAGCCACAGTGTGTTTTCTAAACGTGTGACTCTGTTCTGTTTTGTAATTCATTTCAAGTGTAGCGGTTTTTACATTCCCTCTATAAGTGATACCTTATGATAAGTGTCTTTTTCTGTGTGACTTATTTCACTTGGAATCGTCGTACCTAAATCCACTCATCTTGCTTCTCCTAGCCTTATGACATTGATTTCATGTCTGAGTGATATTCCATTGTACATAAGGACCACAACTTCTTTATCCATTTTTCTCTTTCCTGGAATATTTAAGGTGTCATGAAGTGGAGGTTCTTGTCAACAGAGCAGCCCTAAACATTGGGGTGCCTGTGTCTTGCTGATTTTTAGTTTTCCCAATTTATACGCCCATGAGTGGACGTGCCGTATGCTCCCTAAGCTGTGTTTTTTCGATGTTTCAGGACACACCGTACACTTCTCCAGAGTGGCTGTTGGCAATTTACATCCCGCCCATCAGCGTAGCAAGGCTGCCATTTCTCCATGGCCTGTCCTGCATTTCTGGTTTTGAAAATTTTTGCAGCATGTCCCTTTTGACCGATGGGAAGCGAGAATTCTTGGTAGCGCTGATTTGCCTTTCCAGGTTGCTTGGTTGGCCAAAAAGGGCGTATGCGTTTTTTCCTGAATATATTCAGGAAACAATGCATACGCCCTTTTTGGCCAAGGTCATCATTGTCGACGTTTTGCCACCTTTCATGTGCTTTAAAGGCGATTCGAATCTACCTCCTGAAACCTGTTTCCTGCAATTCTGCCTTGCTTTCAAATCATCTTCGTTGCCTTCCCTCAATATATTTGTGGACGAGAGTTATCATTTATAACTCAGCAGGTTTGTGGATTGCAGTGCCCCTGAGCTCCATTTTTCAACTGTCTTTTTTGGGAGCTGGCCGCAAAATCACGGGATTGCCTCAGGCCCTATTCTGGTTCCCAGCGGCAGGCTGAACCTGTGTTTAATTCTTCTTCCTGATGGGAAAATAGAGTGACCTGTGCCTGTCCCAACACCTAGATCTAGTCTCTCATTGGTTGCCCGTCTTCCCGTTCATCCTCAGGACAAATTGCAACCTGTAGGGAACAGGAGCTTAAAGGTGCTGATTCTCCAAGTAGGGAGATTGCTAGTAAAGTAGCTGGAAAGGCGAACCCCAGCACAAGGAAAATGAGAAATGTGGTGCATTTTAGAAACCTTTCAAAATCACACGGTGTACCATCTTCTGGGTTTCTCATGCATGTTTTCGATGTAGGAAGATGTCCTTGAACCTGGAGATTTGGGACCCATGGGATGGGTACCACGCAGTATTACTTTAACGGGTCTGCGTTTGCTCACCCAACCTCACCAAACCTCTCAGCCCCAAGAGTATCCACCCTTATGTCTCATCCAGCTGTGGGTCTAGATATGGTCAATCCAGGTTGCATCACAGCCCCTGAACGAATTTTGTAAGAATTTGTCTCTCTTTCACTGTCTTTGTTTTACGGGTTTTTAAAAGTAATTTATTTTTATAATGGGGTTTAGCTGCTTTTCACGGCTGTGTTTATGCGGCTTTACACCCACTTGACTCACTTCCAGACACGTATCAATACATAGGTTTTAAGATTCTTACTAGTCACGTATATTCTTGTGCGGTGTATAGGGGGTGTTGTGTCCAGTTCACTGAGCAAGGAGTAGGTCTTGTCTATTACATATTGGGTGTATGGAATGGTATCTGAGCGAATTTGAAACCCATGTTTTATGCATCACCCCACCTCAACTTTCCCGTTAAGCAGCCATAGTGTGTTTTCTAAACGTGTGACTCTGTTCTGTTTTGTAATTCAGTTCAAGTGTAGCGGTTTTTACATTCCCTCTATAAGTGATACCTTATGATAAGTGTCTTTTTCTGTGTGACTTATTTCACTTGGAGTCGTCGTACCTAAATCCACTCATCTTGCTTCTCCTAGCCTTATGACATTGATTTCATGTCTGAGTGATATTCCATTGTACATAAGGACCACAACTTCTTTATCCATTTTTCTCTTTCCTGGGATATTTAAGGTGTCATGAAGTGGAGGTTCTTGTCAACAGAGCAGCCCTAAACTTTGGGGTGCCTGTGTCTTGCTGATTTTTCTTTTTCCCAATTTATACGCCCATGAGTGGACGTGCCCTATGCTCCCTAAGCTGTGTTTTTTCGATGTTTCAGGACACACCGTACACTTCTCCAGAGTGGCTGCTGGCAATTTACATCCCGCCCATCAGCGTAGCAAGGCTGCCATTTCTCCTTGGCCTGTTCTGCATTTCTGGTTTTGACACTTTTTGCAGCATGACCCTTTTGACCGATGGGAAGCGAGACTTCTTTGTAGCGCTGATTTGCCTTTCCAGGTTGCTTGGTTGGCCAAAAAGGGCGTATGCGTTTTTTCCTGAATATATTCAGGAAAAAACGCATACGCCCTTTTTGGCCAAGGGCATCATTGTCGACGTTTTGCTGCTTTTCATGTGCTTTAAAGCCGATTCGAATCTACCTCCTGAAACCTGTTTCCTGCAATTCTGCCTTGCTTTCAAATACTCTTCGTTGCCTTCCCTCAATATATTTGTGGACGATAGTTACCATTTATAACTCTGCAGGTTTGTGAATTTCAGTGCCCATGTGCTCCATTTTTCAACTGGCTTTTTTGGGAGGTGGCCGCAGAAGCGCGGGATTGCCTCAGGCACTATTCTGCTTCCCGGCTGCAGGCTGAGCCTGTGGTTAATTCTTCTTCCTGATGGGAAAATAGAGTGACCTGTGCCTGTCCCAACACCTACATCTAGTCTCTCATTGGTTGCCCCTCTTCCCGTTCATCCTCAGGACAAATTGCAACCTGTACAGAACAGGAGGTTAAAGGTGCTGATTCTCCAAGAAGGGAGATTGCTAGTAAAGTAGCTGGAATGGCGAAACCGAGCACAAGGAGATGAGAAATGAGCTGCGTTTTAGAAACCTTTCCCGATCACACTGTGTACCATCTTCTGGGATTCTCATGCATGTTTTCGATGCATGAAGATGCCCTTAAAACTGGAGATTTGGGACCCATGGGATGGGTACCACGCAGTATTAATTTAAAGGGTCTGTGTTTCCTCACCCAAACTCACCAAACCTTTCAGCCCCAAGAGTGTCCACCCTTAGATCTCATCCAACTGTGGGTCTAGATATGTTCAATCCAGGTTGCATCACAGCCCCTGAACGAATTGTGTAAGAATTTCTCTCTCTTTCACTGTCTTTGTTTTACCGGTTTTTACAAGTAATTTATTTGTATAATGGGGTTTAGCTGCTTTTCACGGCTGTGTTTATGCGGCTTACACCCACTTGACTCACTTCCAGAGAGATATCAATACATAGGTTATAAGATTCTCACTAGTCAGATATATTCTTGTGCGGTGAATAGGGGGTGTTGAGTCCAGTTCACTGAGCAAGGAGTAGGTCTTGTCTATTACATATTGGGTGTATGGAATGTTATCTGAGCTAATTTAAAACCCTTGTTTTATGCATCACCCCACCTCACCTTTCCCGTTAAGCAGTCATAGTGTGTTTTCTAAACGTGTGACTCTGTTCTGATTTGTAATTCAGTTCAAGTGTAGCGGTTTTTACATTCCCTCTATAAGTGATAGCTTACGATAAGTGTCTTTTTCTGTGTGACTTATTTCACTTAGAGTCGTCGTACCTAAATCCACTCATCATGCTGCTACTAGCCTTATGACATTGATTTCATGTCTGAGTGATATTCCATTGTACATAAGGACCACAACTTCTTTATCCATTTTTCTCTTTCCTGGGATATTTAAGGTGTCATGAAGTGGAGGTTCTTGTCAACAGAGCAGCCCTAAACTTTGGGGTGCCTGAGTCTTGCTGATTTTTAGTTTTCCCAATTTATACGCCCATGAGTAGAAGTGCCCTATGCTCCCTAAGCTGTGTTTTTTCGATGTTTCAGGACACACCGTACACTTCTCCAGAGTGGCTGTTGGCAATTTACATCCCGCCCATCAGCGTAGCAAGGCTCCCATTTCTCCATGGCCTGTCCTGAATTTGTGGTTTTGACACTTTTTTCAGCATGGCCCTTTTGACCGATGGGAAGCGAGACTTCTTTGTAGCACTGATTTGCCTTTCCAGGTTGCTTGGTTGGCCAAAAAGGGCGTATGTGTTTTTTCCTGAATATATTCAGGAAAAAAAGCATACGCCCTTTTTGGCCAAGGGCATCATTGTGGACGTTTTGCCCCTTTTCTTGAGCTTTAAAGGCGATTCGAATGTACCTCCTGAAATCTGTTTCCTGCAATTCTGCCTTGCTTTCAAATCCTCTTCGTTGCCTTCCCTCAATATATTTGTGGACGAGAGTTATCATTTATTACTCTGCAGGTTTGTGAATTGCAGTTCCCGTGAGCTCCATTTTTCAACTCGCTTTTTTGGGAGCTAGCCGCAAAAGCGTGGGATTGCCTCAGGCCGTATTCTGATTCCAGGTGGCAGGCTGAGCCTGTGGTTAATTCTTCTTCCTGATGGGAAAATAGAGTGACCTGTGCCTGTCCCAACACCTAGATCTAGTCTCTCATTGGTTGCCCCTCTTCCCGTTCATCCTCAGGACAAATTGCAACCTGTAGGGAACAGGAGCTGAAAGGTGTTGATTCTCCAAGTAGGGAGATTGCTAGTAAAGTAGCTGGAAAGGCGAACCCTAGCACAAGGAGATGAGAAATGGGGTGCGTTTTAGAAACCTTTCAAAATCACACGGTGTACCATCTTCTGGGTTTCTCATGCATGTTTTCGATGTAGGAAGATGCCCTTGAACCTGGAGATTTGGGACCCATGGGATGGGTACCACGCAGTATTACTTTAAAGGGTCTGAGTTTGCTCACCCAACCTCACCCAACCTCTCAGGCCCAAGAGTGTCCACCCTTATGTCTCATCCAGGTGTGGGTCTAGATATGGTCAATCCAGGTTGCATCAGAGCCCCTGAACGAATTTTGTAAGAATTTCTCTTTCTTTCATTGTCTTTGTTTTACGGGTTTTTAAAAGTAATTTATTTTTATAATGGGGTTTAGCTGCTTTTCACGGCTCTGTTTATGCGGCTTTACACCCACTTGACTCACTTCCAGAGAGATATCAATACATAGGTTTTATGATTCTTACTAGTCAGACATATTATTGTGCGGTGAATAGGGGGTGTTGAGTCCAGTTCACTGAGCAAGGAGTTGGTCTTGTCTATTACATATTGGGTGTATGGAACGGTATCTGAGTGAATTTGAAACCCTTTTTTTATGCATCACCCCAACTCACCTTTCTCGTTAAGCAGCCATAGTGTGTTTTCTAAATGTGTGACTCTGTTCTGTTTTGTAATTCAGTTCAAGTGTAGCGGTTTTTACATTCCCTCTATAAGTGATAGCTTATGATAAGTGTCTTTTTCTGTGTGACTTATTTCACTTAGAATCGTCGTTCCTAAATACACTCATCTTGCTTCTACTAGCCTTATGACATTGATTTCATATCTGAGTGATATTCCATTGTACATAAGGACCACAACTTCTTTATCCATTTTTCTCTTTCCTGGGATATTTAAGGTGTCATGAAGTGGAGGTTCTTGTCAACAGAGCAGCCCTAAACATTGGGGTGCCTGTGTCTTGCTGATTTTTAGTTTTCCCAATTTATACGCCCATGAGTGGACGTGCCGTATGCTCCCTAAGCTGTGTTTTTTCGATGTTTCAGGACACACCGTACACTTCTCCAGAGTGGCTGTTGGCAATTTACATCCCGCCCATCAGCGTAGCAAGGCTGCCATTTCTCCATGGCCTGTCCTGCATTTCTGGTTTTGAAAATTTTTGCAGCATGTCCCTTTTGACCGATGGGAAGCAAGAATTCTTGGTAGCGCTGATTTGCCTTTCCAGGTTGCTTGGTTGGCCAAAAAGGGCGTATGCGTTTTTTCCTGAATATATTCAGGAAACAATGCATACGCCCTTTTTGGCCAAGGTCATCATTGTCGACGTTTTGCCACCTTTCATGTGCTTTAAAGGCGATTCGAATCTACCTCCTGAAACCTGTTTCCTGCAATTCTGCCTTGCTTTCAAATCATCTTCGTTGCCTTCCCTCAATATATTTGTGGACGAGAGTTATCATTTATAACTCAGCAGGTTTGTGGATTGCAGTGCCCCTGAGCTCCATTTTTCAACTGTCTTTTTTGGGAGCTGGCCGCAAAAGCACGGGATTGCCTCAGGCCCTATTCTGGTTCCCAGCGGCAGGCTGAACCTGTGTTTAATTCTTCTTCCTGATGGGAAAATAGAGTGACCTGTGCCTGTCCCAACACCTAGATCTAGTCTCTCATTGGTTGCCCGTCTTCCCGTTCATCCTCAGGACAAATTGCAACCTGTAGGGAACAGGAGCTTAAAGGTGCTGATTCTCCAAGTAGGGAGATTGCTAGTAAAGTAGCTGGAAAGGCGAACCCCAGCACAAGGAAAATGAGAAATGTGGTGCATTTTAGAAACCTTTCAAAATCACACGGTGTACCATCTTCTGGGTTTCTCATGCATGTTTTCGATGTAGGAAGATGCCCTTGAACCTGGAGATTTGGGACCCATGGGATGGGTACCACGCAGTATTACTTTAACGGGTCTGCGTTTGCTCACCCAACCTCACCAAACCTCTCAGCCCCAAGAGTATCCACCCTTATGTCTCATCCAGCTGTGGTTCTAGATATGGTCAATCCAGGTTGCATCACAGCCCCTGAATGAATTTTGTAAGAATTTGTCTCTCTTCCACTGTCTTTGTTTTACGGGTTTTTAAAAGTAATTTATTTTTATAATGGGGTTTAGCTGCTTTTCACGGCTGTGTTTATGCGGCTTTACACCCACTTGACTCACTTCCAGACACGTATCAATACATAGGTTTTAAGATTCTTACTAGTCACGTATATTCTTGTGCGGTGTATAGGGGGTGTTGTGTCCAGTTCACTGAGCAAGGAGTAGGTCTTGTCTATTACATATTGGGTGTATGGAACGGTATCTGAGCGAATTTGAAACCCATGTTTTATGCATCACCCCACCTCACCTTTCCCGTTAAGCAGCCATAGTGTGTTTTCTAAACGTGTGACTCTGTTCTGTTTTGTAATTCAGTTCAAGTGTAGCGGTTTTTACATTCCCTCTATAAGTGATACCTTATGATAAGTGTCTTTTTCTGTGTGATTTATTTCACTTGGAGTCGTCGTACCTAAATCCACTCATCTTGCTTCTCCTAGCCTTATGACATTGATTTCATGTCTGAGTGATATTCCATTGTACATAAGGACCACAACTTCTTTATCCATTTTTCTCTTTCCTGGGATATTTAAGGTGTCATGAAGTGGAGGTTCTTGTCAACAGAGCAGCCCTAAACTTTGGGGTGCCTGTGTCTTGCTGATTTTTCTTTTTCCCAATTTATACGCCCATGAGTGGACGTGCCCTATGCTCCCTAAGCTGTGTTTTTTCGATGTTTCAGGACACACCGTACACTTCTCCAGAGTGGCTGCTGGCAATTTACATCCCGCCCATCAGCGTAGCAAGGCTGCCATTTCTCCTTGGCCTGTTCTGCATTTCTGGTTTTGACACTTTTTGCAGCATGACCCTTTTGACCGATGGGAAGCGAGACTTCTTTGTAGCGCTGATTTGCCTTTCCAGGTTGCTTGGTTGGCCAAAGAGGGCGTATGCGTTTTTTCCTGAATATATTCAGGAAAAAACGCATACGCCCTCTTTGGCCAAGGGCATCATTGTCGACGTTTTGCCGCTTTTCATGTGCTTTAAAGCCGATTCGAATCTACCTCCTGAAACCTGTTTCCTGCAATTCTGCCTTGCTTTCAAGTACTCTTCGTTGCCTTCCCTCAATATATTTGTGGACGAGAGTTACCATTTATAACTCTGCAGGTTTGTGAATTTCAGTGCCCATGTGCTCCATTTTTCAACTGGCTTTTTTGGGAGGTGGCCGCAGAAGCGCGGGATTGCCTCAGGCACTATTCTGCTTCCCGGCGGCAGGCTGAGCCTGTGGTTAATTCTTCTTCCTGATGGGAAAATAGAGTGACCTGTGCCTGTCCCAACACCTACATCTAGTCTCTCATTGGTTGCCCCTCTTCCCGTTCATCCTCAGGACAAATTGCAACCTGTACAGAACAGGAGGTTAAAGGTGCTGATTCTCCAAGAAGGGAGATTGCTAGTAAAGTAGCTGGAATGGCGAACCCGAGCACAAGGAGATGAGAAATGAGGTGCGTTTTAGAAACCTTTCCCGATCACACTGTGTACCATCTTCTGGGATTCTCATGCATGTTTTCGATGCATGAAGATGCCCTTAAAACTGGAGATTTGGGACCCATGGGATGGGTACCACGCAGTATTAATTTAAAGGGTCTGTGTTTCCTCACCCAAACTCACCAAACCTTTCAGCCCCAAGAGTGTCCACCCTTAGATCTCATCCAACTGTGGGTCTAGATATGTTCAATCCAGGTTGCATCACAGCCCCTGAACGAATTGTGTAAGAATTTCTCTCTCTTTCACTGTCTTTGTTTTACGGGTTTTTACAAGTAATTTATTTTTATAATGGGGTTTAGCTGCTTTTCACGGCTGTGTTTATGCGGCTTACACCCACTTGACTCACTTCCAGAGAGATATCAGTACATAGGTTATAAGATTCTCACTAGTCAGATATATTCTTGTGCGGTGAATAGGGGGTGTTGAGTCCAGTTCACTGAGCAAGGAGTAGGTCTTGTCTATTACATATTGGGTGTATGGAATGGTATCTGAGCTAATTTAAAACCCTTGTTTTATGCATCACCCCACCTCACCTTTCCCGTTAAGCAGTCATAGTGTGCTTTCTAAACGTGTGACTCTGTTCTGATTTGTAATTCAGTTCAAGTGTAGCGGTTTTTACATTCCCTCTATAAGTGATAGCTTACGATAAGTGTCTTTTTCTGTGTGACTTATTTCACTTAGAGTCGTCATACCTAAATCCACTCATCATGCTGCTACTAGCCTTATGACATTGATTTCATGGCTGAGTGATATTCCATTGTACATAAGGACCACAACTTCTTTATCCATTTTTCTCCTTCCTGGGATATTTAAGGTGTCATGAATTGGAGGTTCTTGTCAACAGAGCAGCCCTAAACTTTGGGGTGCCTGTGTCTTGCTGATTTTTAGTTTTCCCAATTTATACGCCCATGAGTGGACGTGCCCTATGCTCCCTAAGCTGTGTTTTTTCGATGTTTCAGGACACACCTTACACTTCTCCAGCGTGGCTGTTGGCAATTTACATCCCGCCCATCAGCGTAGCAAGGCTGCCATTTCTCCATGGCCTGTCCTGCATTTCTGGTTTTTACACTTTTTGCAGCATGTCCCTTTTGACCGATGGGAAGCGAGACTTCATTGTAGCGCTGATTTGCCTTTCCAGCTTGCTTGGTTGGCCAAAGAGGGCGTATGCGTTTTTTCCTGAATATATTCAGGAAAAAACGCATACGCCCTCTTTGGCCAAGGGCATCATTGTCGATGTTTTGCCGCTTTTCATGTGCTTTAAAGCCGATTCGAATCTACCTCCTGAAACCTGTATCCTGCAATTCTGCCTTGCTTTCAAATACTCTTCGTTGCCTTCCCTCAATATATTTGTGGACGAGAGTTATCATTTATAACTCTGCAGGTTTGTGAATTTCAGTGCCCATGTGCTCCATTTTTCAACTGGCTTTTTTGGGAGGTGGCCGCAGATGCGCGGGATTGCCTCAGGCACTATTCTGCTTCCCGGCGGCAGGCTGAGCCTGTGGTTAATTCTTCTTCCTGATGGGAAAATAGAGTGACCTGTGCCTGTCCCAACACCTACATCTAGTCTCTCATTGGTTGCCCCTCTTCCCCTTCATCCTCAGGACAAATTGCAACCTGTACAGAACAGGAGGTTAAAGGTGCTGATTCTCCAAGAAGGGAGATTGATAGTAAAGTAGCTGGAATGGCGAAACCGAGCACAAGGAGATGAGAAATGAGCTGCGTTTTAGAAACCTTTCCCGATCACACGGTGTACCATCTTCTGGGATTCTCATGCATGTTTTCGATGCATGAAGATGCCCTTAAAACTGGAGATTTGGAACCCATGGGATGGGTACCACGCAGTATTCATTTAAACGGTCTCTTTTTCCTCACCCAAACTCACCAAACCTTTCAGCCCCAAGAGTGTCCACCCTTAGATCTCATCCAACTGTGGGTCTTGATATGTTCAATCCAGGTTGCATCACAGCCCCTGAACGAATTGTGTAAGAATTTCTCTCTCTTTCACTGTCTTTGTTTTACGGGTTTTTACAAGTAATTTATTTGTATAATGGGGTTTAGCTGCTTTTCACGGCTGTGTTTATGCGGCTTTACACCCACTTGACTCACTTCCAGACAGATATCAATACATAGGTTTTAAGATTCTCACTAGTCAGATATATTCTTGTGCGGTGAATAGGGGGTGTTGAGTCCAGTTCACTGAGCAAGGAGTAGGTCTTGTCTATTACATATTGGGTGTATGGAATGTTATCTGAGCTAATTTAAAACCCTTGTTTTATGCATCACCCCACCTCACCTTTCCCGTTAAGCAGTCATAGTGTGTTTTCTAAACGTGTGACTCTGTTCTGATTTGTAATTCAGTTCAAGTGTAGCGGTTTTTACATTCCCTCTATAAGTGATAGCTTACGATAAGTGTCTTTTTCTGTGTGACTTATTTCACTTAGAGTCGTCGTACCTAAATCCACTCATCATGCTGCTACTAGCCTTATGACATTGATTTCATGTCTGAGTGATATTCCATTGTACATAAGGACCACAACTTCTTTATCCATTTTTCTCTTTCCTGGGATATTTAAGGTGTCATGAAGTGGAGGTTCTTGTCAACAGAGCAGCCCTAAACTTTGGGGTGCCTGAGTCTTGCTGATTTTTAGTTTTCCCAATTTATACGCCCATGAGTAGAAGTGCCCTATGCTCCCTAAGCTGTGTTTTTTCGATGTTTCAGGACACACCGTACACTTCTCCAGAGTGGCTGTTGGCAATTTACATCCTGCCCATCAGCGTAGCAAGGCTCCCATTTCTCCATGGCCTGTCCTGAATTTGTGGTTTTGACACTTTTTTCAGCATGGCCCTTTTGACCGATGGGAAGCGAGACTTCTTTGTAGCACTGATTTGCCTTTCCAGGTTGCTTGGTTGGCCAAAAAGGTCGTATGTGTTTTTTCCTGAATATATTCAGGAAAAAAAGCATACGCCCTTTTTGGCCAAGGGCATCATTGTGGACGTTTTGCCCCTTTTCTTGAGCTTTAAAGGCGATTCGATTGTACCTCCTGAAATCTGTTTCCTGCAATTCTGCCTTGCTTTCAAATCCTCTTCGTTGCCTTCCCTCAATATATTTGTGGACGAGAGTTATCATTTATTACTCTGCAGGTTTGTGAATTGCAGTTCCCCTGAGCTCCATTTTTCAACTCGCTTTTTTGGGAGCTGGCCGCAAAAGCACGGGATTGCCTCAGGCCCTATTCTGGTTCCCGGCGGCAGGCTGAACCTGTGTTTACTTCTTCTTCCTGATGGGAAAATAGAGTGACCTGTGCCTGTCCCAACACCTAGATCCAGTCTCTCATTGGTTGCCCGTCTTCCCGTTCATCCTCAGGACAAATTGCAACCTGTAGGGAACAGGAGCTTAAAGGTGCTGATTCTCCAAGTAGGGAGATTGCTAGTAAAGTAGCTGGAAAGGCGAACCCCAGCACAAGGAAAATGAGAAATGTGGTGCATTTTAGAAACCTTTCAAAATCACACGGTGTACCATCTTCTGGGTTTCTCATGCATGTTTTCGATGTAGGAAGATGCCCTTGAACCTGGAGATTTGGGACCCATGGGATGGGTACCACGCAGTATTACTTTAACGGGTCTGCTTTTGCTCACCCAACCTCACCAAACCTCTCAGCTCCAAGAGTATCCACCCTTATGTCTCATCCAGCTGTGGGTCTAGATATGGTCAATCCAGGTTGCATCACAGACCCTGAACGAATTTTGTAAGAATTTGTCTCTCTTTCACTGTCTTTGTTTTACGGGTTTTTAAAAGTAATTTATTTTTATAATGGGGTTTAGCTGCTTTTCACGGCTGTGTTTATGCGGCTTTACACCCACTTGACTCACTTCCAGACACGTATCAATACATAGGTTTTAAGATTCTTACTAGTCACGTATATTCTTGTGCGGTGTATAGGGGGTGTTGTGTCCAGTTCACTGAGCAAGGAGTAGGTCTTGTCTATTACATATTGGGTGTATGGAACGGTATCTGAGCGAATTTGAAACCCATGTTTTATGCATCACCCCACCTCACCTTTCCCGTTAAGCAGCCATAGTGTGTTTTCTAAACGTGTGACTCTGTTCTGTTTTGTAATTCAGTTCAAGTGTAGCGGTTTTTACATTCCCTGTATAAGTGATACCTTATGATAAGTGTCTTTTTCTGTGTGACTTATTTCACTTGGAGTCGTCGTACCTAAATCCACTCATCTTGCTTCTCCTAGCCTTATGACATTGATTTCATGTATGAGTGATATTCCATTGTACATAAGGACCACAACTTCTTTATCCATTTTTCTCTTTCCTGGGATATTTAAGGTGTCATGAAGTGGAGGTTCTTGTCAACAGAGCAGCCCTAAACTTTGGGGTGCCTGTGTCTTGCTGATTTTTCTTTTTCCCAATTTATACGCCCATGAGTGGACGTGCCCTATGCTCCCTAAGCTGTGTTTTTTCGATGTTTCAGGACACACCGTACACTTCTCCAGAGTGGCTGCTGGCAATTTACATCCCGCCCATCAGCGTAGCAAGGCTGCCATTTCTCCTTGGCCTGTTCTGCATTTCTGGTTTTGACACTTTTTGCAGCATGACCCTTTTGACCGATGGGAAGCGAGACTTCTTTGTAGCGCTGATTTGCCTTTCCAGGTTGCTTGGTTGGCCAAAGAGGGCGTATGCGTTTTTTCCTGAATATATTCAGGAAAAAACGCTTACGCCCTTTTTGGCCAAGGGCATCATTGTCGACGTTTTGCCGCTTTTCATGTGCTTTAAAGCCGATTCGAATCTACCTCCTGAAACCTGTTTCCTGCAATTCTGCCTTGCTTTCAAATACTCTTCGTTGCCTTCCCTCAATATATTTGTGGACGAGAGTTACCATTTATAACTCTGCAGGTTTGTGAATTTCAGTGCCCATGTGCTCCATTTTTCAACTGGCTTTTTTGGGAGGTGGCCGCAGAAGCGCGGGATTGCCTCAGGCACTATTCTGCTTCCCGGCGGCAGGCTGAGCCTGTGGTTAATTCTTCTTCCTGATGGGAAAATAGAGTGACCTGTGCCTGTCCCAACACCTACATCTAGTCTCTCATTGGTTGCCCCTCTTCCCGTTCATCCTCAGGACAAATTGCAACCTGTACAGAACAGGAGGTTAAAGGTGCTGATTCTCCAAGAAGGGAGATTGCTAGTAAAGTAGCTGGAATGGCGAACCCGAGCACAAGGAGATGAGAAATGAGGTGCGTTTTAGAAACCTTTCCCGATCACACTGTGTACCATCTTCTGGGATTCTCATGCATGTTTTCGATGCATGAAGATGCCCTTAAAACTGGAGATTTGGGACCCATGGGATGGGTACCACGCAGTATTAATTTAAAGGGTCTGTGTTTCCTCACCCAAACTCACCAAACCTTTCAGCCCCAAGAGTGTCCACCCTTAGATCTCATCCAACTGTGGGTCTAGATATGTTCAATCCAGGTTGCATCACAGCCCCTGAACGAATTGTGTAAGAATTTCTCTCTCTTTCACTGTCTTTGTTTTACGGGTTTTTACAAGTAATTTATTTTTATAATGGGGTTTAGCTGCTTTTCACGGCTGTGTTTATGCGGCTTACACCCACTTGACTCACTTCCAGAGAGATATCAGTACATAGGTTATAAGATTCTCACTAGTCAGATATATTCTTGTGCGGTGAATAGGGGGTGTTGAGTCCAGTTCACTGAGCAAGGAGTAGGTCTTGTCTATTACATATTGGGTGTATGGAATGGTATCTGAGCTAATTTAAAACCCTTGTTTTATGCATCACCCCACCTCACCTTTCCCGTTAAGCAGTCATAGTGTGCTTTCTAAACGTGTGACTCTGTTCTGATTTGTAATTCAGTTCAAGTGTAGCGGTTTTTACATTCCCTCTATAAGTGATAGCTTACGATAAGTGTCTTTTTCTGTGTGACTTATTTCACTTAGAGTCGTCATACCTAAATCCACTCATCATGCTGCTACTAGCCTTATGACATTGATTTCATGGCTGAGTGATATTCCATTGTACATAAGGACCACAACTTCTTTATCCATTTTTCTCCTTCCTGGGATATTTAAGGTGTCATGAAGTGGAGGTTCTTGTCAACAGAGCAGCCCTAAACTTTGGGGTGCCTGTGTCTTGCTGATTTTTAGTTTTCCCAATTTATACGCCCATGAGTGGACGTGCCCTATGCTCCCTAAGCTGTGTTTTTTCGATGTTTCAGGACACACCTTACACTTCTCCAGCGTGGCTGTTGGCAATTTACATCCCGCCCATCAGCGTAGCAAGGCTGCCATTTCTCCATGGCCTGTCCTGCATTTCTGGTTTTTACACTTTTTGCAGCATGTCCCTTTTGACCGATGGGAAGCGAGACTTCATTGTAGCGCTGATTTGCCTTTCCAGCTTGCTTGGTTGGCCAAAGAGGGCGTATGCGTTTTTTCCTGAATATATTCAGGAAAAAACGCATACGCCCTCTTTGGCCAAGGGCATCATTGTCGACGTTTTGCCCCTTTTCATGTGCTTTAAAGCCGATTCGAATCTACCTCCTGAAACCTGTTTCCTGCAATTCTGCCTTGCTTTCAAATACTCTTCGTTGCCTTCCCTCAATATATTTGTGGACGAGAGTTTTCATTTATAACTCTGCAGGTTTGTGAATTTCAGTGCCCATGTGCTCCATTTTTCAACTGGCTTTTTTGGGAGGTGGCCGCAGATGCGCGGGATTGCCTCAGGCACTATTCTGCTTCCCGGCGGCAGGCTGAGCCTGTGGTTAATTCTTCTTCCTGATGGGAAAATAGAGTGACCTGTGCCTGTCCCAACACCTACATCTAGTCTCTCATTGGTTGCCCCTCTTCCCTTTCATCCTCAGGACAAATTGCAACCTGTACAGAACAGGAGGTTAAAGGTGCTGATTCTCCAAGAAGGGAGATTGCTAGTAAAGTAGCTGGAATGGCGAAACCGAGCACAAGGAGATGAGAAATGAGCTGCGTTTTAGAAACCTTTCCCGATCACACGGTGTACCATCTTCTGGGATTCTCATGCATGTTTTCGATGCATGAAGATGCCCTTAAAACTGGAGATTTGCGATCCATGGGATGGGTACCACGCAGTATTAATTTAAACGGTCTCTGTTTCCTCACCCAAACTCACCAAACCTTTCAGCCCCAAGAGTGTCCACCCTTAGATCTCATCCAACTGTGGGTCTTGATATGTTCAATCCAGGTTGCATCACAGCCCCTGAACGAATTGTGTAAGAATTTCTCTCTCTTTCACTGTCTTTATTTTACGGGTTTTTAAAAGTAATTTATTTTTATAATGGGGTTTAGGTGCTTTTCACGGCTGTGTTTATGCGGCTTTACACCCACTTGACTCACTTCCAGACAGATATCAATACATAGGTTTTAAGATTCTTACTAGTCACATATATTCTTGTGCGGTGAATAGGGGGTGTTGAGTCCAGTTCACTGAGCAAGGAGTAGGTCTTGTCTATTACATATTGGGTGTATGGAACAGTATCTGAGCGAATTGGAAACCCTTGTTTTATGCATCACCCCACCTCACCTTTCCCGTTAAGCAGCCATAGTGTGTTTTCTAAACGTGTGACTCTGTTCTGTTTTGTAATTCAGTTCAAGTGTAGCGGTTTTTATATTCCCTCTATAAGTGATAGCTTACGATAAGTGTCTTTTTCTGTGTGACTTATTTCACTTAGAGTCGTCGTACCTAAATCCACTCATCATGCTGCTACTAGCCTTATGACATTGATTTCATGGCTGAGTGATATTCCATTGTACATAAGGACCACAACTTCTTTATCCATTTTTCTCTTTCCTGGGATATTTAAGGTGTCATGAAGTGGAGGTTCTTGTAAACAGAGCAGCCCTAAATTTTGGGGTGCCTGAGTCTTGCTGATTTTTAGTTTTCCCAATTTATACGCCCTTGAGTGGAAGTGCCCTATGCTCCATAAACTGTGTTTTTTCGATGCTTCAGGCCACACCGTACACTTCTCCAGAGTGGCTGTTGGCAATTTACATCCAGCCCATCAGCGTAGCAAGGCTCCCATTTCTCCATGGCCTGTCCTGCATTTGTGGTTTTGACACTTTTTTCAGCATGGCCCTTTTGACCGATGGGAAGCGAGACTTCTTTGTAGCACTGATTTGCCTTTCCAGGTTGCTTGGTTGGCCAAAAAGTGCGTATGTGTTTTTTCCTGAATATATTCAGGAAAAAAAGCATACGCCCTTGTTGGCCAAGGGCATCATTGTAGACGTTTTGCCCCTTTTCTTGAGCTTTAAAGGCGATTCGAATCTACTTCCTGAAATCTGTTTCCTGCAATTCTGCCTTGCTTTCAAATCCTCTTCGTTGCCTTCCCTCAATATATTTGTGGACGAGAGTTATCATTTATTACTCTGCGGGTTTGTGAATTGCAGTGTCCCTGAACTCCATTTTTCAACTCGCTTTTTTGGGAGCTGGCCACAAAAGCGCGGGATTGCCTCAGGCCCTATTCTGGTTCCTGGCGGCAGGCTGAGCCTGTGGTTAATTCTTCTTCCTGATGGGAAAATAGAGTGACCTGTGCCTGTCCCAACACCTAGATCTAGTCTCTCATTGGTTGCCCCTCTTCCCGTTCATCCTCAGGACAAATTGCAACCTGTAGAGAACAGGAGCTTAAAGGTGCTGATTCTCCAAATAGGGAGATTGCTAGTAAAGTAGCTGGAAAGGCGAACCCTAGCACAAGGAGATGAGAAATGGGGTGCGTTTTAGAAACCTTTCAAAATCACACGGTGTACCATCTTCTGGGTTTCTCATGCATGTTTTCGATGCAGGAAGATGCCCTTGAACCTGGAGATTTGGGACCCATGGGATTGGTACCACGCAGTATTACTTTAAAGGGTCTGCGTTTGCTCACCCAACCTCACCAAACCTGTCAGCCCCAAGAGTGTCCACCCTTAGGTCTCATCCACCTGTTGGTCTAGAATTGGTCAATCCAGTTTGCATCACAGCCTATGAACGAATTGTGTAAGAACTTCTCTCTCTTTCACTGTCTTTGTTTTACGGGTTTTTACAAGTAATTTATTTTTATAATGGGGTTTAGCTGCTTTTCACGGCTGTGTTTATGCGGCTTTACACCCACTTGACACACTTCCAGAGAAATATGAATACATACGTTTTAAGATTCTTACTAGTCAGATATATACTTGTGCGGTGAATAGGGGGTGTTGAGTCCAGTTCACTGAGCAAGGAGTAGGTCTTGCTATTACATATTGTGTGTATGGAACGGTATCTGTGCTAATTTGAAACCCTTGTTTTATGCATCACCCCACCTCACCTTTCCCATTAAGCAGCCATAGTGTGTTTTCTAAACCTGTGACTCTGTTCTCTTTTGTAATTCAGTTCAAGTGTAGCGGTTTTTACATTCCCTCTATAAGTGATAGCTTACGATAAGTGTCTTTTTCTGTGTGACTTATTTCACTTAGAGTCGTCGTACCTAAATCCACTCATCATGCTGCTACGTGCCTTATGACATTGATTTCATGTCTGAGTGATATTCCATTGTACATAAGGACCACAACTTCTTTATCCATTTTTCTCTTTCCTGGGATATTTAAGGTGTCATGAAGTGGAGGTTCTTGTCAACAGAGCAGCCCTAAACTTTGGGGTGCCTGTGTCTTGCTGATTTTTAGTTTTCCCAATTTATACGCCCATGAGTGGACGTGCCCTATGCTCCCTAAGCTGTGTTTTTTCGATGTTTCAGGACACACCGTACACTTCTCCAGAGTGGTTGTTGGCAATTTACATACCGCCCATCAGCGTGGCAAGGCTCCCATTTCTCCTTGGCCTGTCCTGCATTTGTGGTTTTGACACTTTTTTCAGCAGGGCCCTTTTGACGGATTGGAAGCGAGACTTCTTTGTAGCGCTGATTTGCCTTTCCAGGTTGCTTGGTTGGCCAAAAAGGGCGTATGCGTTTTTTCCTGAATATATTCAGGAAAAAAAGCATACGCCCTTTTTGGCCAAGGGCATCATTGTCCACGTTTTGCCGCTTTTCATGTGCTTTAAAGGCGATTCGAATCTACCTCCTGAAACCTGTTTCCTGAAATTCTGCCTTGCTTTCAAATCCTCTTCGTTGCCTTCCCTCAATATATTTGTGGACGAGAGTTATCATTTATAACTCTGCAGGGTTGTGAATTGCAGTGCCCATGTGCTCCATTTTTCAACTGCCTTTTTTGGGAGCTGGCCGCAGAAGCGCGGGCTTGCCTCAGGCCGTATTCTGGTTCCGGGTGGCAGGCTGAGCCTGTGGTTATTTCTTCTTCCTGATGAGAAAATAGAGTGACCTGTGCCTGTCCCAACACCTAGATCTAGTCTCTCTTTGGCTGCCCCTCTTCCCGTTCATCCTCAGGACAAATTGCAACCTGTACGGAACAGGAGGTTAAAGGTGCTGATTCTCCAAGTAGGGAGATTGCTAGTGAAGTAGCTGGAATGGCGAACCCGAGCACAAGGAGATGAGAAATGAGGTGCGTTTTAGAAACCTTTCCCGATCACATGGTGTACCATCTTCTGGGTTTCTCATGCATGTTTTCAATGCAGGAAGATGCTCTTAAAACTGGAGATTTGGGACCCATGGGATAGGTACCACGCAGTATTACCTTAAAGGGTCTGCGTTTGCTCAACCAACCTCACCAAACCTGTCAGCCCCAAGAGTGTCCACCCTTAGGTCTCATCCAACTGTGGGTCTGGATATTTTCAATCCAGGTTGCATCACAGCCCCTGAACTAATTGTGTAAGAATTTCTCTCTCTTTCACTGTCTTTGTTTTACGGGTTTCTACAAGTAATTTATTTTTATAATGGGGTTTAGCTGCTTTTCACGGCTGTGTTTATGCGGATTTACACCCACTTGACTCACTTCCAGAGAGATATCAATACATAGGTTTTATGATTCTCACTAGTCTGATATATTCTTGTGCGGTGAATACAGGGTGTTGAGTCCAGTTCACTGAGCAAGGAGTAGGTCTTGTCTATTACATATTGGGTGTATGGTACGGTATCAGAGCTAATTTGAAACCATTGTTTTATGCATCACCCCACCTCACCTTTCCCGTTAAGCAGCCATAGTGTGTTTTCAAAATGGGTGACTCTGTTCTGATTTGTAATTCAGTTCAAGTGTAGCGGTTTTTACATTCCCTCTATAAGTGATAGCTGTTGATATGTGTCTTTTTCTGTGTGACTTATTTCACTTAGAGTCGTCGTACCTAAATCCAATCATCATGCTGCTACTAGCCTTATGACATTGATTTCATGGCTGAGTGATATTCCATTGTACATAAGGACCACAAATTCTTTATCCATTTTTCTCTTTCCTGGGATATTTAAGGTGTCATGAAGTGGAGGTTCTTGTCAACTGAGCAGCCCTAAACTTTGGGTTGCCTGTGTCTTGCTGATTTTTAGTTTTCCCAATTTATACGCCCATGAGTGGAAGTGCCCTATGCTCCCTAAGCTTTGTTTTTTCGATGTTTCAGGACACACCGTACACTTCTCCAGAGTGGCTGTTGGCAATTTACATCCCGCCCATCAGCGTAGCAAGGCTCCTATTTCTCCATGGCCTGTCCTGCATTTGTGGTTTTGACACTTTTTTCAGCATGGCCCTTTGGACCGATGGGAAGCGAGACTTCTTTGTAGCGCTGATTTGCCTTTCCAGGTTGCTTGGTTGGCCAAAAAGGGCGTATGCGTTTTTTCCAGAATATATTCAGGAAAAAACGCATAGGCCCTTTTTGGCCAAGGGCATCACTGTCCACGTGTTGCCGCTTTTCATGTGCTTTAAAGGCGATTCGAATCTACCTCCTGAAACCTGTTTCCTGCAACTCTGCCTTGCTTTCAAATCCTCTTCGTTGCCTTCCCTCAATATATTTGTGGACGAGAGTTATCATTTATAACTCTGCAGGTTTGTGAATTGCAGTGCCCATGTGCTCCATTTTTCAACTGGCTTTTTTGGGAGCTGGCCGCAGAAGCGCGGGATTGCCTCAGGCCGTATTCTGGTTCCGGGCGGGAGGCTGAGCCTGTGGTTAATTCTTCTTCCTGATGGGAAAATAGAGTGACCTGTGCCTGTCCCAACACCTAGATCTAATCTCTCATTGGTTGCCCCTCTTCCCATTCATCCTTAGGACAAATTGCAACCTGTATGCAACAGGAGGTTAAAGGTGCTGATTCTCCAAGTAGGGAGATTTCTAGTAAAGTAGCTGGAATGGCGAACCCGAGCACAAGGAGATGACAAATGAGGTGCGTTTTAGAAACTTTCCCAATCACACGGTGTACCATCTTCTGGGTTTCTCATGCATGTTTTCGATGTAGGAAGATGCCCTTGAACCTGGAGATTGCGGACAAATGGGATGGGTACCGCGCAGTATTACTTTAAAGGGTCTGCGTTTGCTCACCCAACCACACCAAACCTCTCAGCCCCAAGAGTGTCCACCCTTATGTCTCATCCAGCTTTGGGTCTAGATATGGTCAATCCAGGTTGCGTCAAAGCCCCTGAATGAATTTTGTAAGAATTTCTCTCGCTTTCACTGTCTTTGTTTCATGGGTCTTTAAAACTAATTTTTTTTTATAATGGGGTTTAGCTGCTTTTCACGTCTGTGTTTATGCGGCTTTACACCCACTTGACTCACTTCCAGAGAGATATCAGTACATAAGTTTTAAGATTCTCACTAGTCAGATATATTCTTGTGTGGTGAATAGGGGGTGTTGAGTTCAGTTCACTGAGCAAGGAGTAGGTCTTGTCTATTACACATTGGGTGTATGGAACGGTATCTGAGCTAATTTGAAACCCTTGTTTTATGCATCACCCCACGTCACCTTTCCCGTTAAGCAGCCATAGTGTGTTTTCTAAATGTGTGACTCTGTTGTGATTTGTAATTCAGTTCAATTGTAGCGGTTTTTACATTCCCTTTATAAGTGATAGCTTTTGATAAATGTCTTTTTCTGTGTGACTTATTTCACTTAGAGTCGTCGTACCTAAATCCACTCATCATGCTGCTACTAGCCTTATGACATTGATTTCATGGCTGAGTGATATTCCATTGTACATAAGGACCACAATTTCTTTATCCATTTTTCTCCTTCCTGGGATATTTAAGGTTTCGTGAAGTGAAGGTTCTTGTCAACAGAGCAGCCCTAAACTTTGGGGTGCCTGAGTCTTGCTGATTTTTAGTTTTCCTAATTTATACGCCCATGAGTGGAAGTGCCCTATGCTCCATAAACTTTGTTTTTTCGATGTTTCAGGACACACCGTACACTTCTCCAGAGTGGCTGTTGGCAATTTACATCCCGCCCATCAGCTTGGCAAGGCTCCCATTTCTCCATGGCTTGTCCTGCATTTGTGGTTTTGACACTTTTTTCAGCATGGCCCTTTTGACCCATGGGAAGCGAGACTACTTTGTAGCGCTGATTTGCCTTTCCAGGTTGCTTGGTTGGCCAAAAAGGGCGTATGCGTTTTTTCCTGAATATATTCAGGAAAAAACGCATACGCCCTTTTTGGCCAAGTGCATCATTTTCTACGTTTTGCCGCTTTTCATGTGCTTGAAAGGCGATTCGAATCTACCTCCTGTAATCTGTGTTTTGCAGTTCTGCCTTGCTTTCAAATCCTCTTCGTTGCCTTCCCTCAATGTATTTGTGGACGAGAGTTATCATTTATAACTCAGCGGGTTTGTGATTTGCAGTGCCCATGTGCTCCATTTTTCAACTGGCTTTTTTCGGAGCTGGCCGCAGAAGCGCGGAATTGCCTCAGACACTATTCTGGATCTCAGCGGCAGGCTGAGCCTGTGCTTAATTCTTCTTCCTGATGGGAAAATAGAGTGACCTGTGCCTCTCCCAACACCTACATCTAGTCTCTCATTTGTTGCCCCTCTTCCCGTTCATCCTCAGGACAAATTGCAACCTGTACAGAACAGGAGGTTAAAGGTGTTGATTCTCCAAGTAGGGAGATTGCTAGTAAAGTAGCTGGAATGGCGAACCCGAGCACAAGGAGATGAGAAATGAGGTGCGTTATAGAAACCTTTCCCGATCACACGGTGTACCATCTTCTGGGTTTCTCATGCTTGTTTTCGATGTAGGAAGATGCCCTTGAAACTGGAGATTTGGGACCCATGGGATGGGTACCACGCAGTATTACCTTAAAGGGTCTGTGTTTGCTCACCCAACCTCACCAAACCTGTCAGCCCCAAGAGTGTCCACCCTTATGTGTCATCCAACTGTGGGTCTAGATATTTTCAATCCAGGTTGCATCACAGCCCCTGAACTAATTGTGTAAGAATTTCTCTCTCTTTCACTGTCTTTGTTTTACGGGTTTCTACAAGTAATTTATTTTTATAATGGGGTTTAGCTGCTTTTCACGGCTGTGTTTATGCGGCTTTACACCCACTTGACACACTTCCAGAGAGATATCAATACATAGGTTTTCAGATTCTCACTAGTCAGATATATACTTGTGCGGTGAATAGGGGGTGTTGAGTCCAGTTCACTGAGCAAGGAGTAGGTCTTTTCTATAACATATTGGGTGTATGGAACAGTATCTGAGCTAATTTGAAACCCTTGTTTTATGCATCACCCCACGTCACCTTTCCCGTTAAGGAGCCATAGTGTGTTTTAAATATGTGACTCTGTTCTGATTTGTAATTCAATTCAAGTGTAGCGGTTTTTACATTCCCTCTATAAGTGATAGCTTTTGATAAGTGTCTTTTTCTGTGTGACTTATTTCCCTTAGAATCGTCGTACCTAAGTCCACCCATCTTGCGTCTACTGGCCTTATGACATTGATTTCATGGCAGAGTGATATTCCATTGTACATAAGAACCACAACTTCTTTATCCATTTTTCTCTTTCCTGGGATATTTAAGGTGTCATGAAGTGGAGGTTCTTGTCAACAGAGCAGCCCTAAACTTTGGGGTGCCTGTGTCTTGCTGATTTTTAGTTTTCCCAATTTATACGCCCATGAGTGGAAGTGTCCTATGCACCCTAAGCTGTGTTTTTTCGATGTTTCAGGACACACCGTACACTTCTCCAGAGTGGCTGTTGGCAATTTACATCCCGCCCATCAGCGTAGCAAGGCTTCCATTTCTCCATGGCCTGTCCTGCATTTGTGGTTTTGACACTTTTTTCAGCATGGCCCTTTTGACCGATGGGAAGCGAGACTTCTTTGTAGCGCTGATTTGCCTTTCCAGGTTGCTTGGTTGGCCAAAAAGTGCGTATGCGTTTTTTCCTAAATATATTCAGGAAAAAACGCATACGCCCTTTTTGGCAAAGGGCATCATTGTCGACGTTTTGCCCCTTTTCTTGAGCTTTAAAGGCGATTCGAATCTACCTCCTGAAATCTGTTTCCTGCAATACTGCCTTGCTTTCAAATCCTCTTTGTTGCTTTCCCTCAATATATTTGTTGACGAGAGTTATCATTTATAACACTGCAGGTTTGTGAATTGCTGTGCCCCTGAGCTCCATTTTTCAACTCGCTTTTTTGGTAGCTGGCCGCAAAAGCGCAGGATTGCCTCAGGCCCTATTCTGGTTCCGGGCGGCAGGCTGAGCCTGTGGTTAATTCTTCTTCCTGATGGGAAAATAGAGTGACCTGTGCCTGTCCCAACACCTAGATCTAGTCTCTCATTGGTTGCTCCTCTTCCCGTTCATCCTCAGGACAAATTGCAACCTGTACAGAACAGGAGGTTAAAGGTGCTGATTCTCCAAGAAGGGTGATTGCTAGTAAAGTAGCTGGAATGGCGAACCCGAGCACAAGGAGGTGAGAAATGAGGTGCGTTTTAGAAACCTTTCCCGATCACACGGTGTACCATCATCTGGGTTTCTCATGCATGTTTTCGATGCAGGAAGATGCCCTTGAACCTGGAGATTTGGGACCCATGGGATTGGTACCACGCAGTATTACTTTAAAGGGTCTGCATTTGCTCACCCAACCTCACCAAACCTGTCAGCCCCAAGAGTGTCCACCCTTAGGTCTCATGCACCTGTTGGTCTAGAATTGGTCAATCCAGTTTGCATCACAGCCTATGAACGAATTGTGTAAGAACTTCTCTCTCTTTCACTGTCTTTGTTTTAAGGGTTTTTACAAGTAATTTATTTTTATAATGGGGTTTAGTTGCTTTTCACGGCTGTGTTTATGCGGCTTTACACCCACTTGACACACTTCCAGAGAAATATGAATACATAGGTTTTAAGATTCTTACTAGTCAGATATATACTTGTGCGGTGAATAGGGGGTGTTGAGTCCAGTTCACTGAGCAAGGAGTAGTCTTGTCTATTACATATTGTGTGTATGGAACGGTATCTGTGCTAATTTGAAACCCTTGTTTTATGCATCACCCCACCTCACCTTTCCCGTTAAGCAGCCATAGTGTGTTTTCTAAACGTGTGACTCTGTTCTGTTTTGTAATTCAGTTCAAGTGTAGCGGTTTTTACATTCCCTCTATAAGTGATAGCTTATGATAAGTGTCTTTTTCTGTGTGACTTATTTCACTTAGAATCGTCATACCTAAATCCACTCATCATGCTGCTACTAGCCTTATGACATTGATTTCATGTCTGAGTGATATTCCATTGTACATAAGGACCACAACTTCTTTATCCATTTTTCTCTTTCCTGGGATATTTAAGGTGTCATGAAGTGGTGGTTTTTGTCAACTGAGCAGCCCTAAACTTTGGGGTGCCTGTGTCTTGCTGATTTTTAGTTTTCCCAATTTATACGCCCATGAGTGGAAGTGCCCTATGCTCCCTAAGCTGTGTTTTTTCGATGTTTCTGGACACACCGTACACTTCTCCAGAGTGGCTGTTGGCAATTTACATACCGCCCATCAGCGTGGCAAGGCTCCCATTTCTCCTTGGCCTGTCCTGCATTTGTGGTTTTGACACTTTTTTCAGCATTGCCCTTTTGACGGATCGGAAGCGAGACTTCTTTGTAGCGCTGATTTGCCTTTCCAGGTTGCTTGGTTGGCCAAAATGGCGTATGCGTTTTTTCCTGAATATATTCAGGAAAAAACGCATACGCACTTTTTGGCCAAGGGCATCATTGTCGATGTTTTGCCGATTTTCATGTGCTTTAAAGGCGATTCGAATCTACCTCCTGAAATGTGTTTCCTGCAGTTCTGCCTTGCTTTCAAATCCTCTTCGTTGCCTTCCCTCAATATATTTGTGGACGAGAGTTATCATTTATAACTCTGCAGGTTTGTGAATTGCAGTGCCCATATGCTCCATTTTTCAACTGGCTTTTTTGGGAGCTGGCCGCAGAAGTGCGGGATTGCCTCAGGCCCTATTCTGGTTCCGGGCGGCAGGCTGAGCCTGTGGTTATTTCTTCTTCCTGATGGGAAAATAGAGTGACCTGTGCCTGTCCCAACACCTAGATCTAGTCTCTCACTGGTTGCCCCTCTTCCCGTTCATCCTCAGGACAAATTGCAACCTGTATGGAACAGGAGCTTAAAGGTGCTGTTTCTCCATGTAGGGAGATTACTAGTTAAGAAGCTGGAATGGCGAACCCGAGCACAAGGAGATGAGAAATGAGGTGCGTTTCAGAACCCTTTCCCGATCAGACAGTGTACCATGATCTGGGTTACTCATACATGTTTTTGATGTAGGAAGATGCCCTTGAACCTGGAGATTTGGGACCCATGGGATGGGTACCACGCAGTATTACCTTAAAGGGTCAGCGTTTGCTCACCCAACCTCACCAAACCTCTCAGCCCCAAGAGTGTCCACCCTTATGTCTCATCCAGCTGTGGGTCTAGATACGGTCAATCCAGGTTGCATCACAGCCCCTGAACGAATTTTGTAAGAATTACTCTCTCTTACACTGTCTTTGTTTTACGGGTTTTTAAAAGTGATTTATTTTTAAAATGGGTTTTAGCTGCTTTTCACGGCTGTGTTTATGCCGCTTTACACTCACTTGACTCTCTTCCAGAGAGAGATCAATACATAGGTTTTCAGATTCTTACTACTCAGATATATTCTTGTGCGCTGAATAGGGGGTGTTGAGTCTAGTTCACTGAGCAAGGAGTAGATCTTGTCTACTACATATTGGGTTTATGGAACGGTATCTGAGCTAATTTGAAACCCTTGTTTTATGCATCACCCCACCTCACCTTTCCCGTTAAGCAGCCATAGTGTGTTTTTAAAATTGGTGACTCTGTTCTGTTTTGTAATTCAGTTTAAGGGTAACGGTTTTTACATTCCCTCTATAAGTGATATCTTATGATAAGTGTCTTTTTCTGTGTGACTTATTTCACTTAGAATCGTCGTACCTAAATCCACTCATCATGCTGCTACTAGCCTTATGATATTGATTTCATGGCTGAGTGATATTCCATTGTACATAAGTACCACAACTTCTTTACCATTTTTCTCATCCCTGGGATATTTAAGATGTACACAAGTGGAGGTTCTTGTAACCAGAGCAGCCCTAAACTTTGGGGTGCCTGTGTCTTGTTGATTTTAATTTTTCCAATTTATACGCCCATGAATGGATGTGCCCCTTTCTCTCTAGCTGTGTTTTTTAGATGTTTTAGGAAACACCGAACCGTTCTCCAGCGTCGCCATTGGCAATTTACATCCCGACCATCAGTGTAACAATGCTCCCTTTCCTCCCTGGCCTCTCCTGTATTTTTTTTACACTTTTTTACGAAGGCCCTTTTGACCGATGGGAAGTGAGACTTCTTTGTAGTGCTGCATTGCATTTCCGGCTTGCTTGGTTGGCCAAAAAGAGCCTATGCGTTTTTTTTCTGAATTTATTCAGAAAAAAACACATATGCTCTTTTTGGCCATGTGCATCGTTGTCGACTTTTGGCCGCTTTTCATGTGCTTTAGGGGCTATTCGAATCTAACTCCTGAAATCTGTTTCCTGCAATTCTGCCTTGCTTTCCAATCCTGTTCGTTGCCTTCCCTCAATATAGTTTTGGACGATAGTTATAATTTATAACTCTGCAGGTTTGTGAATTGCAGTGCCCCTGAGCTCCATTTTTCAACTCGCTTTTTTGGGAGCTGTCCGCAGAACCGCTGGTTTGCTTCTGGCCCTACTGTGGTTCCCGGTGGCAGGCTAAGCCTTTGCTTAATTCTTCTTCCTGATTGGAAATTAGAGTGACATGTGCCTGTCCGAACATCTAGGGCTTGGCTCTCCTTGTTTCTCCTCCTTCCCCTTCTTCCTTTGGAAAAATTCCAAATTTTGTGCAACTGGATGTTGAAGGTGCTGACATCCTCAGGTGGGGAGATTTTAAGGAAAAAGGCTGGAGGTGTGAACCCGACAACCAGGAAATTAGGAGTTTTGGTGCCTTTTCCAAAATCTCCCTGATCCAACCGTGTTCCATCTTCTGGGTGTCACAGGCATGTTTTAGCTGTAGGAAAGGTCCCGTGTATGTAAGGAGAACACCAGGGATTTTTCCAAATCAGTGTCTCCCCGAACTCCAATCTGGGGAATTTTTAAGCTACTGGTACATGTGTGTTCATTAAGGGACTTGGGCCGTAGGCAGAGTCCGAACTTTAGATGATTGAAGTCTTCAGGTTCAGAAACGCTCACCATCGGCCTCCTTTAGTTTCCATTTTATCTGTAGTTGATAGATGATGTCGATATAGATATCTATTGTTTTTCAGATTATTTCCCCTTAGGGGTCATTACAAAATATTGAGTATAGTTCCCTGTGTTATACAGTAGTTCCTTGTTGATGATATATTTTATACATAGCAGTGTGTATATGTTAATCTGAAACTGTTAATTTATCCCTCCTCCCACCTTTCCCCTTTGGTAATAAAAAATATAAGATTTTATACTTCTCAGAAATCTAGGAGCTGAAAGAGAAGTATCATTTTCAATGGAAAATCAGTCAAAACAAGGTTGAAACTTCAACCAAGATTATTAGATGTACATCCTTGGAAAGAAATCACTGCATTTCTCTACTGTTGACCTGACAAATAAGACAAACCCCTCCACTGAACTTGCTTATAATAAAGTGATGGAAATATCAAATGGAAGTCTTAGAAACATCTTATTTTACACGAGCCTTATACACTGCTCTATGTTAATTACAGTTTGGCTCGCACATCTGTTCTTTGAAGTTACAATGTTCTCAAATTCTGTTACTGATCCTGCAGAGTGGGCCCCAACAAGGGTCTCCCTGCCTAGTGTCATTGGAGCCAACAGATCGAGACTGACTTTGGTTCAGAAGCAAAGGAAAACTTTATATTTTGATCAGAGAATGGAGAGGTGAGAGTGTGTGCTCCCCTGCGGGTTGTGGGCCGGGCTGCTGTGTAGAGATCCTGGCAGCGTCAGCGGGAGGGAGTGGGCGGAGCTCTCGAGGGCCGGGTTGGCTGGAGCTCAGGCTCTATGTCGCAGAGTCTGCACGGGGCCCCACGAGCTGAGGTGTCGGCCCAGCCATTTTGCACTAGGAAATCGGGTCTGAAGTGTCGGGTGTGGGACCTCTGCATGTGGAAACCTAGGAGCAAGTGAAATTAGACAAAGCACAAAGGAAAAAATGGTTAGACTTTATTTTATTGCCCAGATTCTATTTTCATCTCCCAGGAATTTTTCATGGGCTTTGCCAGTGACAAAGCCCTCCTCTGCCTTTTGTCCCATTCCTCATTCTTGGGGTGCTGAGGGTGCAGACACCTCTTCTGTAAATGCTTCGTGCTGAGTTGGGTGTCCTCATACCCGGGGCGCGGGGGAGGACTTCTCCCAAGCAGCCTCCAGGTGAGGTTGATTGTCCCCAGGCCTCCTCCCTCACTGCTCGTCTGCCTGAGCACCAGCATTGGAAGTTTTATAGATTCTAATGACCTTTAAGGGTCCAGGAAAGAGATGTGCAGAAACGCTGGGGGGGGGGTTGGCCGTTTTACCCTGCTCCACATTGGTTCGGCCCCTTAGGCTGACAGTTCCTGCTAGCCTAGATGCTCTGACCAGTAGTCTGCACTTTCTTCAGTTAGGCCACTGAATTAACGTACAAACAACACCAGGTGTCAGAGCCCTGCTTGCTCAACTCCCAGACAGTCCAGGGCCGGTGGTGATCCAGGACCTTGACGGCCACTCAGTCAAAGGCCTTTTGAAGTAGCCAGGAGTACAGCCGGTCTCATTGGCCGCCGTCACCGCGGTGTCTGTAGGCTTTTCTATGTTGGCAGCGTTATTTACGGTTCCCCTGCCAAGTTTATTAGCTCCGCTCTGGGTGCAGTAAGTCCTGTAAGCAATAGTCTGCTCTTTTGGGACACACTCTTGTTGTTTTCTGAGAGAAGCTCCAGGTCAAGTGATGGTCAAACGAGTCGTCATGGGGGCCCATTGCTCCAGGTTTTCTCTCTGGAGGTTGGTGTTGGAGGGCCTCCTCACTCGAGGTCATTGTGCCCACGGAGCAATCCCTGCAACTTCAGGGCATGGTGGGTGGTTAGGATCACCAAGTGGCGTCCTTTTCCCTTAGGAGGGAGCTGGCCTTGCGGGCTGCTGATTTCCAGGTTTTTAGATACCCCCAGTATCCTGGTCGGATGGGGTGGCTGGCCAATGCCTGGAGGGCATTCTTGCATTGTTCCATTTCAAGTGGTCCCAGTTTTTGCACTAATACTCCAAGGGCGATTCGCCTTGGACCAGGAATGTAAAGGTCAAAGGGTTTAGCTAACTTAGGGAGGTCCAGGGCAAGGATCTGAACTGACTGCTCTTTCCATTCTTGAAAGGCCGCTTCTGGATTCTATTCAAAAGGATCATCATCTTTTCCTTTCAGTGTTTCATATAGAGGCCCAGCTATTAGACTGTAGTTAGGGATCCAGATGCAGCAAACCCCGGTCTCCCCAGGAACCCCTAAGCTGTCTTCTAGTTTCAGGAAGGGTGAGGCTGCAAATGGCTTCTTCCCTTTCCTGGGGTGGGCTTTTCCGACCTTCTGTGCGAATGAAGCCCAGGAAGGTCACCTTAGTTTGTGATATTTGAGCCTTTTTCTTGGACACCTTCTATCTTTTATTGGCTAGGTAGTTCAGAGGCCTCCTTAGTCGGGCTGGTGATCAGAATGTCATCTGCATATTGAAGGAGGGTTCCCTTCTCCAGAGGTAGATTTTTTAGGTCTTTAGCTAACGTTTCCCCAAAGATGGTGTGGGAATTTTTGAACCCCTGGGGCAGGACGGCCCAGCAGTATTGTTTTTGTTGTATGTTGAGTCCTGCCACTCACAGCCAAAATTTCTTGTGACTCTGGGACGAATGGAATACAGAAGAAGGCATCATTGAAGTCTAATACAGAATACCATGTCCTGGTGGATGGTAGAATGACCAGCAGGGTGTAGGAATTAGGAACTACTAGATGTATATCCTCTGTGGCTTCACTGACTGTCCTGGCGTCCTCTACCAGGTCCCCAGCAGCTCACGGGGCTCTTGTGGTCAGGTCCCTCCCAGGATATGGAGCTCACCTGGGCAGGTACCCAGCAGCCCACGGGGCTGTGGTGGTTAGGCCCCTCCCAGGATATGGAGCTCACCTGGGCAGGTACCCAGCAGCCCATGGGGCCATCATGGTCAGGCCCCTCCCAGGATATGGAGCTCACCTGGGCAGGTACGCAGCAGCCCACGGGGCTCTCGTGGGCATGCCCCTCCCTGGATATGGAGCTCCCGTGGACAGGTACCCCGACAGGGCTGGGCACACAGGAACTGTGCACATAGCCCTCATTGCAGAGCACCCCCAGCACACCTGTCACTCAGAGCTGACACAGAGCACCTCAGAGCAGAGCTTGAACTAATAAACAGCAGCTCCAACAGGTCTGTGACCCTAGGCTTCACTCTGTGCGGCCTCCCTCTGCCTGGTCTTCTAGGGGCTTCCACAGCAGCCGGGGCACCAGGCCTCTGTCTCCACCCACCACCCCTCCTCTCCCTGACTCCTGGGTTCCTCTCATTAGCAGAGGGTCTTCTTGAAGTTGTCTCCCACTCCTGGACCAGATAAAATGATTAGAAAACAAGCCAGGTCTGCCGCCCCTTATCTATCCTGACTCTCGGGACCCTACACCTGTTCCTTGGATCTGGCCGGTGCAGCAAGGCCCATTTTCTGCAAATCTGAGCCCCTGAGGGGCGAGGATTGGCTGACCTGGGCAGCCTGACCCGGCCGGCCAGCCCTTCCCAGGTGTGCCTGGGTTGAGGTCAATATAAACACCCCTCCAGGCAGCAAAAGCCTCTGCAGCTGTGCCTGACGCCATATTCTCTGCCCCGTCAGCAGTCTCGGGGTTGGGCTGGTGGGAGGCAGTAGGGCCCACGGCTCTATGAGTGGCCCGTTGTGACTGGGGCTCTACTGGACTTTCTGCAGGAGTTGCCGGGCTGCCACCTGCTAAAGAAGAGGATGTGTCACCCATACTTGCTGCTGGAATTTCTCCCCGGGCAGAGGTAAGAAAGGAAAAAAGCAGTGGGGGCCGGGACAGGAGGGGTACCTCAGGCAGGGAAATGGAAAGTTTCCAGATGAGCGCCCGGGGCCAGGACCATCCTGGCTGGCCTGCAGGCACCAAGTCGGCCTGCGTGCTGTCGCTGATGTGACTCCAAGCCCCTTCCTCTAGTTTTTAGTCTTTGCACACATTCAGGTGTTTTACCTGGGAACGGTGGGAAAAGTTCAGCAGCAGCTGGCCTGGGGCTCAGCTCACGTTTAGTCAGAGACGCCTCCTCACGGTCCCCCAGCTTTGCAATGAGGACGCTCCTTGTGTGGGGGCTGCTGGCTGCATGGGAGATGATTCCCCACCTGTGACCAACTTAAGAATTGTTTACCACTGGAGCAAGTGCGCTGATAGGGTTTTCCTCTGTATGACCAGTGGGTTCAGTTTTTTTTTTTTCTTTTTTGGTTCAAGGTAAGTTTTAGTCCTCTTTTTGTATTTATGGATATAAGCATGGAAATCATTCATTCATATAAATACGTCTATGGGAAGGACAGAACTTTTTTTTTTCTGTTTTATTTTCTTAAGTATTATTTATTTTTTAATTTTTGAATTTATTTTATTCATTTTTTTATACAGCAGGCTCTTATTGGTTATCTATTTTATACATATAAGTGTATATATGTCAATCCCAGGGTCGCAATTCATCCCACCACCACCACCCTGCCACTTTCCCCCCTTGGTGTCCATACATTTGTTCTCTACATCTGTGTCTCTATTTCTGCCTTGCAAACCAGTTCATCTTTACCATTTTTCTAGGTTCTACATGTATGTGTTAATATACGATATTTGTTTTTCTCTTTCTGACTTACTTCACTCTGTATGACAGTCTCTAGATCTATCCACGTCTCTACAAATGACCCAATTTCATTCCTTTTTATGGCTGAGTAATATTCCATTTTATATATGTAGCACATCTTTTCAGTTCGTCTGTCTATGGGCATTTAGGTTGCTTCCATGACCTGGCTATTGTAAATAGTGCTGCAATGAATATTGTGGTGAATATGTCTTTTTGAATTATGGTTTTCTCTGGGTATATGGCCAGTAGTGGGATTGCTGGGTCATATGGTAATTCTATTTTTAGTTTTTTAAGGAACCTCCATACTGTTCTCCATAGTGACTGTATCAATTTACATTCCCACAAATAGTGTAAGAGGGTTCCCTTTTCTCCACACCCTCTCCAGCAATTGTTGTTTGTAGATTTTCTGATGATGCCCATTCTAACTCGTGTGAGGTGATACCTCATTGTAGTTTTGGTTTATATTTCTCTAATAATTAGTGATGTTGAGTAGCTTTTCATGTGTTTCTTGGTCATCTGTATGTCTTCTTGGGACAAATGTCTATTTACGTCATCTGCCCATTTTTGGATTGGTTTGTTTGTTTTTTTACTGTTGAGCTGCATGAGCTGTTTATATACATTGGAGATTAATCCTTTGTCCATTGATTCGTTTGCAAATATTTTCTCCCATTCTGAGGGTTGTCTTTTCGTCTTGTTTGTAGTTTCCTTTGCTTTGCAAAAGCTTTTAGGTTTCATTTGCTCCCATTTGTTTTTTTTTTTTTTTTTTTTTTTTATTCCATTACTCTAGGAGGTGGATCAAAAAAGATCTTGCTGTGATTTATGTCAAAGAGTATTCTTCCTATGTTTTCCTCTAAGAGTTTTATAGTGTCCGGTCTTACATTTCGGTCTCTAATCCATTTGGAGTTTATTTTTTGTGTATGGTGTTAGGGAGTGTTCTAATTTCATTCTTTTACATGTAGCTGTCCATTTTTCCCAGCACCACTTATTGAAGAGACTGTCTTTTCTCCATTGTATACCCTTGCCTCCTTTGTCATAGATTAGTGGGCCATAGGTGTGTAGGTTTATCTCTGGGCTTTTTTTTTTTTTTTTCTTTTACATCTTTATTGGAGTATAATTGCTTTACAATTGTGTGTTAGTTTCTGCTGTATAAAAAAGTGAATCAGCTATGCGTATACATATAACACCATATCCCCTCCCTCTTGCACCTCCCTCTCACTCCCTTATCCCACCCTTTTAGGTGGTCACAAAGCACAGAGCTGATCTCCCTGTGCTATGTGGCTGCTTCCCAGTAGCTATCAATTTTACATTTGGTAGTGTATATATGTCCATACCACTCTCTCACTTTGTCCCAGCTTACCCTTCCCTCTCCCCATGTCCTCAAGTCCTTTCTCTACGTCTGTGTCCTTAATCCTTTCCTGCCCCTAGGTTCTTCATAAACTTTTTTTTTTTAGATTCCATATATATGTGTTAGCATACGGTATTTGTTTTTCTCTTTCTGACTTACTTCACTCTGTAGGACAGACTCTAGATCCATCCACCTCACTAAAAATAACTCAATTTCGTTTCTTTTTATGGCTGAATAATGTTCCATTGTATATATGTGCCACATCTTCTTTATCCATTTATCTGTTGATGGACACTTAGGTTGCTTCCATGTCCTGGCTATTGTAAATAGAGCTACAGTGAACATTGTGGTACATGACTCTTTTTGAATTATGGTTTTCTCAGGGTAAATGTCCAGGAGTGGGTTTGCTGGGTTGTATGGTAGTTCTATTTTTAGTTTTTAAGGAAGCCCCATACCGTTCTACCTAGTGGCTATATCAATTTACATTCCCACCAACAGTGCAAGAGGGTTCCCTTTTCTCCAATAAATGCCTCTCCAGCATTTACTGTTGGTAGATTTTTTGATGATGGCCATTCTGACTGGTGTGAGGTGATACCTCACTGTAGTTTTGATTTGCATTTCTCTAATGATTAGTGATGCTCAGCATCCTTTCATGTGTTTGTTGGCAACCTGTATATCTTCTTTGGAGAAATTTCTATTTAGGTCTTCTGCCCATTTTTGGATTGGGTTGTTTGGTTTTGTGATATTGAGCTACATGAGCTGCTTTTTGTAGATTAATCCTTTGCCATTTGCTTCATTTGAAAATATTTTCTCCCATTCTGATGGTTGTCTTTTCATCTTGCTTAAGTTTTCCTTTGCTGTGCAAAAGAATTTATGTTTCATTCGGTCCCATTTTTTAATTTTTGTTTTTATTTCCATTTCTCTAGGAGGTGGGTCAAAAAGGATCTTGCTGTGATTTATGTCATAGACTGTTCTGCTTATGTTTTCTTCTAAGAGTTTTATAGTGGCTGGTCTTATATTTAGGTCTCTAATCCGTTTTGAGTTATTTTTGTGTATGGTGTTAGGGAGTGTACTAATTTCATTCTTTTACATGTAGCTGTCCAGTTTTCCCAACACCACTTACTGAAGACACTGTCTTTTCTCCATTGTATACCCTTGCCTCCTTTGTCATAGATTAGTTAACCATAGGTACGTGGGTTTATCTCTGTGCTTTCTATCCTTTTCTATTGACCTATATTTCTGTGTTTGTGTCAGTACCATATTATCTTGATTACTGTAGCTTTGTAATATAGTCTGAAGTCTGGAAGTCTGATTCCTCCAGCTCTTTTTTTTCCCCCTCAAGACTGCTTTGGCTATCCAGGGTCTTTTGTGTCTCCCTACAAATTTTAAGATTTTTTTTTCTTGTTCTGTAGAAAATGCCAAAGGTATTTTGATCGGGATTGCATTGAATCTGTAGATTGCTTTGGGTAGTATAGTCATTTTCACAATATTGATTCTTCTAATCCAAGGACATGGTATATGTCTCCATCTGTTTATATCATCTTTGATTTCTTTCATCAGTGTCTTATAGTTTTCTGAGTACAGGTCTTTTACTTCCTTAGGTAGGTTTATTCCTAGGTATTTTATTCTTTTTGTTGCAGTGGTAATGGGATTGTTTCCTTAATTTCTCTTTCTGATCTTTCATTGTTAGTGTATAGGAATGCAAGCAATTTCTGTGCATTAATTTTGTATCCTGCAACTTTACCAAATTCATTGATTAGCTCCAGTGGTTTTCTGGTGGTATCTTTAAGATTCTCTATCTATGATATCATGTCATCTGCAAACAGTGACAATTTTACTTCTTCTTTTCCGTTTTGTATTCCTTTTATTTCTTTTTCTTCTCTGATTGCCATGGCTAGGACTTCCAAAACTATGTTGAATAGCAGTGGTGAGAGTGGACATCCTCGTCTTGTTCCTGATCTTAGAGGAAACGCTTTCAGTTTTTCACCATTGAGAATGCTGTTTGCTGTGGGTTTGTCATATATGGCCTTTATTATGTTGAGGTAGTTTCCGTCTATGCCCACACTCTGCAGAGTTTTTATCGTAAATGAGTGTTGAATTTTCTCAAAATCTTTTCCTTCATCTATTGAGATGACCATATGGTTTTATTCTACAATTTGTTAATAGGGTGTATCACATTGATTTGTGTATATTGAAGAATCCTTGCATCCCTGGGATAAACCCCACTTGATCATGGTGTATGATCCTTTTAATGTGTTGTTCGATTCTGTTTGCTAGTATTTTGTTGAGGATTTTTGCATCTATATTCATCAGGGATATTGGTCTATAATTTTCTTTCCTTGTAGTATCTCTGTCTGATTTTGGTATCAGGGTGATGGTGGTCTCATAGAATGAGTTTGGGAGTGTTCCTTCCCCTGCAATTGTTTTGAAGAATTTGAGAAGGTTGGGTGTTAGCTCTTCTCTAAATGTTTGATAGAATTCACCTGTAATGCCATCTGGTTCTGGACTTTTGTTTGTTGGAAGATTTTTAATCACAGTTTCAATTTCATTGCTTGTGATAGGTTTGTTCATATTTTCTATTTCTTCCTGGTTCAGTCTTAGAAGGTTATACCTTTCTAAGAATTTGTCCATTTCTTCCAGATTGTCCATTTTATTGGCACAGAGTTGCTTGTAGTAGTCTCTTAGGATGCTTTGTATTCCTGTGGTGTCTGTTGTAACTTCTCCTTTTTCACTTCTAATTTTGTTGATTTGCGTCCTCTCCCTCTTTTTCTTGAGTGTGGCTAAAGGTTGATCATTTTTGCTTATCTTCTCAAAGAACCAGCTTTTAGTTTTGATGATCTTTGCTTCCGTTTTCTTTGTTTCTATTTCATTTATTTCTGCTCTAATCTTTAGGATTTCTTTCCTTCTACTAACTTTGGGTTTTGTTCTTCTTTCTCTAGTTCCTCTAGGTGTAAGGTTAGATTGTTTATTTGAGATTTTTCTTGTTTCTTGAGGTAGGCTTGTATTGCTATAAACTTCCCTCTTAGAACTCCTTTTGCTGCATCCCATAGGTTTTGGATCATCGTGTTTTTGTTGTCATTTGTCTCTAGGTAGTTTTTGATTTCCCCTTTGATTTCTTCAGTGATCTCTTGGTTATTTAGTAACGTATTGTTTAGCCTCCATGTGTTTGTGTTTTTTACGGTTTTTTCCGTGTAATTGATTTCTAATCTCATAGCATTGTGGTCGGAACAGCTGCTTGATATGATTTCAGTTTTCTTAAATTTACTGAGGCTTTATCTGTGACCCAAGATGTGATCTATCCTGGAGAATGTTCCGTGTGCAGTTGAGAAGAACGTGTAATCTGCTGTTTTTGGATGGAATGTCCTATAAATATCAATGAACTCTATCTGGTCTATTGTGTCATTTAAAGCTTGTGTTTCCTTATTAATTTTCTGTCTGGCTGATCTCCACTGGTGTAAGTGAGCTGTTAAAGTCCCCCGCTATTATTGTGTTACTGTCGATTTCCTCTTTTATAGCTGTTAGCAGTTGCCTTATACATTGAGGTGCTCCTATGTTGGGTACATATATATTTATAATTGTTATATCTTCTTCTTGGATTGATCCCTTGACCATTATGTAGTGTCTTTCCTTGTCTCTTGTAACATTCTTTATTTTAAAGTCTATTTTATCTGATATGAGTATTGCTACTCCAGCTTTCTTTTGATTTTCATTAGCATAGAATATATTTTTCCATCGCCTCACTTTCAGTCTGTATGTGTCCCTAGGTCTGAAATGGGTCTCTTGTAGACAGCATATATATGGGTCTTGTTTTTGTATCCATTCAGCCAGTCTATGTCTTTTGGTTGGAACATTTAGTGCATTCACGTTTAAGGTAATTATCGATATGTATGTTCCTACTACTATTTTCTTAATTGTTATGGGTTTGTCTTGGTGGGTCCTTTTCTTCTCTTGCGTTTCCCACTTAGAGAAGTTCTTTTAGCATTTGGTGTAGAGCTGGTTGCATGGTGCTGAATTCTCTTAGCTTTTGCTTGTCTGTAAGGCTTTTGATTTCTCCATCAAATCTGAATGAGCTCTTTGCAGGGTGCAGTACCCTTGGTTGTAGGTTCTTCCCTTTCATCACTTTAAATTTATCATGCCACTTCCTTCTGGCTTGTAGATTTTCTGCTGAGAAATCAGCTGTTATCCTTATGGGATTTCCCTTGTATGTTATTTGTCATTTTTCCCTTGCTGCTTTCAATAATTTTTCTTTGTCGTTAATTTTTGTCAATTTGATTACTATGTGTCTTGTCATTTTTCTCCTTTGGTTTCTCCTGCCTGGGACACTCTGTGCTTCTGGACTTGGGTGGCTATTTCTTTTCCCATGCTAGGGAAGTTTTTGACCATAATCTCTTCAAATATATTCTCGGGTCCTTTCTCTCTCTCTTCTCCTTCTGGGACCCCTATAATGCGAATGTTGTTGTGTTTAATGTTGTCCCAGAGGACTCTTGGGGTGTCTTCATTTATTTTCATTCTTTTTCTTTATTCTGTTCCATGGCAGTGATTTCCACCTTTCTGTCTTCCAGGCCACTTATCCGTTCTTCTGCCACAGTTATTCTGCTACTGATTCCTTCTAGTGTATTTTTCATTTCAGTTATTACATTGTTCACCTCTGTTTGTTTGTTCTTTAATTCTTCTAGGTGTTTGTTCCTTAATTCTTCTAGGTCTTTGTTAAGCATTTCTTGTGTCTTCTCGATCTTTGCCTCCTTTCTTTTTCTAAGGTCTTGGCTCAACTTCACTATCATTATTCTGAATTCTTTTTCTGGAAGGTTCCCTATCTCCACCTCATTCCGTTTTTTTTCTGGGGTTTTATCTTGTTCCTTGATCTGGTATAAAGTCCTCTGCCTTTTCATTTTGTCTATCTTTCTGTGAATGTGGTTTTCCTTCCACAGGCTGCAGAATTGTAGTTCTTCTTGCTTCTGCTGTCTGCTCTCTGGTGGATGAGTCTATCTTAGAGGCTTGTGCAAGCTTCCTGATGGGAGGGACTGGTGGTGGGTAGAGCTGGGTGTTGCTTTGGTGGGCAGAGCTTTAATCCGCTTGTCTACGGATTAAATAAAACTTTAATAAAAAGTTGAATCTGCTTGTCTGCTGATGCATGGGGCTGGGTTCCCTCCCTGTTGGTTGTTTGGCCTGAGGCGACCCAGCACTGTAGCCTACCTTGCTCTTGGTGGGGCTAATGGCGGACTCTGGGAGGGCTCACACCAAGGAGTATTTCCCAGAACTTCTGCTGCCAGTGTTGTTGTCCTCACGGTGAGCCACAGCCACAGCCACAAGCTGCCTCTGCAGGAGACCCTCTAAAAGTAGCAGGTAGTTCTGGTCATTCTCCTACGGGGTCACTGCTCCTTCCCCTGGGTCCTGATGTGCACACTACTTTGTGTGTGCCCTCCAAGAGTGGAGTATCTGAGTGGAGTTGAGACTCTGAGACTCTGTGTGGAGTCGCACAGACTCTGGGTCCTGTGAAGCTTCGATGTTTTGTGATTCTAGAAATCCTATAGGAGACGGTCCACAGCAGGTGAAGCTAATGTTGTCAGTAGAGGTGTTGAAGCCAAAGATCTGCAGTTCCGGCTAGAGGTGCCGATGTACATACAGGACAAAATCATCTCGTGTGAATGTAGTTCAGGCATGTTTAAGATGAATGCAGTCATGTTAATGCCTACCATATTCTATCTTGAGCCTCTCCTCAGGGACCTCCTCCTCAGTTCCTGAGGCTCCTTTAAGTCATGTACAGGGGACTGGAGAGTGGGCTCTGTCCAGTCTGAGCCCTGAGTTACCCTGTGTGTATCTTAGGATACTTTGTATTTCTGTGGTGTCTGTTGTAACATCATCTCTTTCATTTCAGATTTATTTGGGCCCTCTCTTTTTTAACAAAACATACTACTGTTGTCTTTTATTCTTTACAGAAGTTTAATCAGTGTTTGATCTACTATCCTTACCATATGTATACTTTTTGCAGTGAGATTTTTACTTTTCTTTGTTTCCTTGTTACTATCAATAATTAGTGAGACTTCTTTTAAGCTACCTTCAACATTGCTTATAAAGCTGCTTTATTAGTGATGACAGAGCCTTAATGGAAGTCATGTTCTGGTTGTAAATTAGAATGCAATGTGCCAGCACAAAGCCCCTTAAGTTTATGTCTCATTACTTCTTGTTCTTTTTTTAATTTAATTTTTATTTTTTGTCAGAGCAAATTTGATTAAAATGTTTTGTTTCTTCTAGGTGTGCAAGATGTGGTTCTTTTAAACATATACATATATCTATTCTTCTTTGGATCATTTTCCCATGTAGGTTATGACACCATGTTGAGTAGTCTTGTCTTGGTATTACGTAGGTCTTTGGTGATTACATATTTCACATGTGTTTCTATATCTATCTTAACCCCAATATCCTAATGTATCCAATCCTCACACCTTTCCATTTGGTGAACCCTAAGTTTGTTTAATGAATCTGTGATTGCATTTCTCTGTGGAAATATCTTCATTGGTATCAATTTTTAGCTAAGACCTATAAGTGATATTATAGGATATGTGTCTTTTGCTTTCTGACTTAGTACAATTTGCCTGATTAACTCTAGAATCATACACAGTGCTGCAAATGGCATTGTTTTGTTTTTTTCCCTGGCTAATATTCCATCTGTACGTGTACCAGTTATTCTTTGGCCACGCACCTCTTGATGGACTATTTGGTTGCCTCCATGTCTTGGTTATTGTAATACTGCTGCAATGCACATTTGCTTGCCTGTGTCTTTCCAGTTCTATCTCTTTATGTTATAGGCCAAGGAGTGGGCTTGCTGTATCATATGGTAGCTCAGTGTGTACGTTTTAAAGGCACCACCATTCAGTTCTCATTAGTGGCTCTTTCCAGGTTATGTCCCACTTAAAATTGAGGGTATGCATTTCTCCAAAACACCTTCAATATTTATTGTTTGTAGTTTGCTTGCTGCTGGTTATTCTAACAGGTGCGAGCTGATACCTCTGTGTGGCTGAATTTGCATGTGTCCCATAATCTGTTGAAATTGATCTTTAAAGCATGCTCTTTTTATTTATCAAACTGTGATTACAGCTTAGTTCTTCACATTGTTTTCTTAAAGTAAGTGTCACATTTTGAAAAGTTTTGGCCACTACCTCCCTCAAGACATTTTGAGGGCAGGTTTCATTTACAGCCCTGAAGTACTTGTTCATATGAAGTGACCATTAACACAGATTTTAAAGCTGCTTTTGCAGGTAACGGCCAGAGGGCGGCAGCCTATTTACGTTCCCCAATCTGGTAACTAGGGAAAGAGTCCTTCAGCTGCAAGAGTGTCCAGCTTTATTTCTCATCCAGCTGTGGGTCTAGATATGATCAAACAAGGTTGCATCACAGCCCAGGAACGAATTATGTAAAATTTCCTCTCTCTATCACTGTCTTATTTTTTTGGGTTTTTTAAAGTTATTTAATTTAAAATGGGGATTCGCTACTTTTCACTGCTGTGTTTATGCCGCTTTACACCCACTTGACTCACTTCCAGACAGATATCAATACATAGGTTTTAAGATTCTTACTAGTCACATATATTCTTGTGCGGTGAATAGGGGGTGTTGAGTCCAGTTCACTGAGCAAGGAGTAGGTCTTTTCTATTACATATTGGGTGTATGGAACCGTATCTGAGCGAATTTGAAACCCTTGTTTTATGCATCACCTCACCTCACCTTTCCCGTTAAGCAGCCATAGTGTGTTTTCTAAACGTGTGACTCTGTTCTGTTTTGTAATTCAGTTCAAGTGTAGCGGTTTTTACATTCCCTCTATAAGTGATAGCTTATGATAAGTGTCTTTTTCGGTGTGACTTATTTCACTTAGAATCGTCGTACCTAAATCCACTCATCTTGCTTCTACTAGCCTTATGACATTGATTTCATGTCTGAGTGATATTCCATTGTACATAAGGACCACAACTTCTTTATCCATTTTTCTCTTTCCTGGGATATTTAAGGTGTCATGAAGTGGAGGTTCTTGTCAACAGAGCAGCCCTAAACTTTGGGTTGCCTGTGTCTTGATGATTTTTAATTTTCCCAATTTATACTCCCATGAGTGGACGTGCGCTATGCTCCCTAAGCTGTGTTTTTTCGATGATTCAGGACACACCGTACACTTCTCCAGAGTGGCTGTTGGCAATTTACATCCCACCCATCAGCGTAGCAAGGCTGACATTTCTCAATGGCCTGTCCTGCATTTCCGGTTTTGACATTTTTGCAGCATGGCCCTTTTGACCGATGGGAAGCGAGAATTCTTTGTAGCGCTGATTTGCCTTTCCAGGTTGCTTGGTTGGCCAAAAAGGGCGTATGCATTTTTTCCTGAATATATTCAGGAAAAAACGCATACGCAATTTTTGGCCAAGGGCATCATTGTCGACGTTTTGCCACTTTACATATGCTTTAAATGCGATTCGAATCTACCTCCTGAAACATGTTTCCTGCAATTCTGCCTTGCTTTCAAATCCTCTTCATTGCCTTCCCGCAATATATTTGTGGAAGAGAGTTATCATTTATAACTCTGCGGGTTTGTGAATGGCAGTGCCCCTGAGCTCCATTTTTCAACTGTCTTTTTTGGGAGCTGGCCGCAAAAGCACGGGATTGCCTCAGGCCCTATTCAGGTTCCGGGGGGCAGGCTGAGCCTGTGGTTAATTCTTCTTCCTGATGGGAAAATAGAGTGACCTGTGCCTGTCCCAACATCTAGATCTAGTCTCTCATTTGTTGCCCCTCTTCCCATTCATCCTCAGGACAAATTGCAACCTGTACGGAACAGGAGGTTAAAGGTGCTGATTCTCCAAGTAGGGAGATGGCTAGTAAAGTACCTGGAATGGCAAACCCGAGCACAAGGAGATGAGAAATGAGGTGCGTTTTAGAAACCTTTCAAAATCACACGGTGTGCCATCTTCTGGGTTTCTCATGTATGTTTTCGATGTAGGAAGATGCTCTTGAACCTGGAGATTAAGGACCCATGGGATGCGTACCACGCAGTATTACTTTAAAGGTTCTGCGTTTGCTCACCCAACCTCACCCAACCTCTCAGCCCCAAGAGTGTCCACCCTTATGTCTCATCCAGCTGTATGTCTAGATATGGTCAATCCAGGTTGCATCCCAGCCCCAGAACGAATTTTGGAAGAATTTCTCTCTCTTTCACAGTCTTTGTTTTACGGGTTTTTAAAAGTAATTTATTTTTATAATGGGGTTTAGCTGTTTTTCACGGCTGTGTTTATGCGGCTTTACACCCACTTGACTCACTTCCAGAGAGATATCAATACATAGGTTTTAAGATTCTTACTAGTCACATATATTCTTGTGTGGTGAATAGGGGGTGTTGAGTCCAGTTCACTGAGCAAGGAGTAGGTCTTGTCTATTACATATTGGGTGTATGGAACGATATCTGAACGAATTTGAAACCCTTGTTTTATGCATAACCCCACCTCACCTTTCCCGTTAAGCAGCCATAGTGTGTTTTCTAAACGTGTGACTCTGTTCTGTTTTGTAATTCAGTTCAAGTGTAGCGGTTTTTACATTCCCTCTATAAGTGATACCTTATGATAAGTGTCTTTTTCTGTGTGACTTATTTCACTTGGAGTCGTCGTACCTAAATCCACTCATCTTGCTTCTCCTAGCCTTATGACATTGATTTCATGTCTGAGTGATATTCCATTGTACATAAGGACCACAACTTCTTTATCCATTTTTCTCTTTCCTGGGATATTTAAGGTGTCATGAAGTGGAGGTTCTTGTCAACAGAGCAGCCCTAAACTTTGGGGTGCCTGTGTCTTGCTGATTTTTAGTTTTCCCAATTTATACGCCCATGAGTGGACGTGCCCTATGCTCCCTAAGCTGTGTTTTTTCGATGTTTCAGGACACACCGTACACTTCTCCAGAGTGGCTGTTGGCAATTTACATCCCGCCCATCAGTGTAGCAAGGCTGCCATTTCTCCATGGCCTGTCCTGCATTTCTGGTTTTGACACTTTTTGCAGCATGGCCCTTTTGACCGATGGGAAGCGAGTCTTCTTTGTAGCGCTGATTTGCCTTTCCAGGTTGCTTGGTTGGCCAAAAAGGGCGTATGCGTTTTTTCCTGAATATATTCAGGAAAAAACGCATACGCCCTTTTTGGCCAAGGGCATCATTGTCGACGTTTTGCGACTTTTCATGTGCTTTAAAGGCGATTCGAATCTACCTCCTGAAACCTGTTTCCTGCAATTCTGCCTTGCTTTCAAATCCTCTTCGTTGCCTTCCCTCAATATATCTGTGGATGAGAGTTATCATTTATAGCTCTGCGGGTTTGTGAATTGCAGTGTCCCTGAGCTCCATTTTTCAACTGGCTTTTTTGGGAGCTGGCCGCAAAAGCACGGGATTGCCTCAGGCCCTATTCTGGTTCCCTGAGGCAGGCTGAACCTGTGGTAATTCTTCTTCCTGATGGGAAAATAGAGTGACCTGTGCCTGTCCCAGCACCTAGATCTAGTCTCTCATTGGTTGCCCGTCTTCCCGTTCATCCTCAGGACAAATTGCAACCTGTAGGGAACAGGAGCTGAAAGGTGTTGATTCTCCAAGTAGGGAGATTGCTAGTAAAGTAGCTGGAAAGGCGAACCCTAGCACAAGGAGATGAGAAATGGGGTGCGTTTTAGAAAACTTTCAAAATCACACGGTGTACCATCTTCTGGGTTTCTCATGCATGTTTTCGATGTAGGAATATGCCCTTGAATCTGGAGATTTGGGACCCATGGGATGGGTACCAGGCAGTATTACTTTAAAGGGTCTGTGTTTGCTCACCCAACCTCACCCAAACTCTCAGCCCCAAGTGTGTCCCCCCTTATGTCTCATCCAGCTGTGGGTCTAGATATGGTCAATCCAGGTTGCATCACAGCCCCTGAACGAATTTTGTAAGAATTTCTCTCTCTTTCTCTGTCTTTGTTTTACGGGTTTTTAAAAGTAATTTATTTTTATAATGGGGTTTAGCTGCTTTTCACGGCTGTGTTTATGCGGCTTTACACCCACTTGACTCACTTCCAGACAGATATCAATACATAGGTTTTAAGATTCTTACTAGTCACATATATTCTTGTGCGGTGAATAGGGGGTGTTGAGTCCAGTTCACTGAGCAAGGATTCGGTGTTTTCTATTACATATTTGGTGTATGGAACGGTATCTGAGCCAATTTGAAACCCTTGTTTTATGCATCACCCCACCTCACCTTTCCCGTTAAGCAGCCATAGTGTGTTTTCTAAACGTGTGACTCTGTTCTGTTTTGTAATTCAGTTCAAGTGTAGCGGTTTTTACATTCCCTCTATAAGTGATAGCTTATGATAAGTGTCTTTTTCTGTGTGACTTATTTCACTTAGAATCATCGTACCTAAGTCCACTCATCTTGCTTCTTCTAGCCTTATGATATTGATTTCATGTCTGAGTGATATTCCATTGTACATAAGGACAACAACTTCTTTATCCATTTTTCTCTTTCCTGGGATATTTAAGGTGTCATGAAGTGGAGGTTCTTGTCAACAGAGCAGCCCTAAACTTTGGGGTGCCTGTGTCTTGCTGATTTTTAGTTTTCCCAATTTATACGCCCATGAGTGGACGTGCCCTATGCTCCCTAACCTGTGTGTTTTAGATGTTTCAGGACACACTGTACACTTCTCCAGAGTGGCTGTTGGCAATTTACATCCCGCCCATCAGCGTAGCAAGGCTGCCATTTCTCCATGGCCTGTCCTGCATTTCTGGTTTTGACACTTTTTGCAGCATGGCCCTTTTGACCGATGGGAAGCGAGACTACTTTGTAGCGCAGATTTGCCTTTCCAGGTTGCTTGGTTGGCCAAAAAGGGCGTATGCGTTTTTTCCTGAATATATTCAGGAAAAAACGCATACGCCCTTTTTGGCCAAGGGCATCATTGTTGACGTTTTGCCGCTTTTCATGTGCTTTAAATGCAATTCAAATCTACCTTCTGAAACCTGTTTCCTGCAATTCTGCTTTGCTTTCAAATCCTCTTCATTGCCTTCCCTCAGTATATTTGTGAACGAGAGTTATCATTTATAACTCTGCGGGTTTGTGAATGGCAGTGTCCCTGGGCTCCATTTTTCAACTCGCTTTTTTGGGAGCTGGCCGCAAGAGCGCGGGATTGCCTCAGGCCCTATTCTGCTTCCGGGCGGCAGGCTGAGCCTGTGGTTAATTCTTCTTCCTGATGGGAAAATAGAGTGACCTGTGCCTGTCCCAACACCTAGATCTAGTCTCTCATTGGTTGCCCCTCTTCCCGTTCATCCTCAGGACAAATTTCAACCTGTAGGGAACAGGAGGTTAAAGGTGCTGATTCTCCAAGTAGGGAGATTGCTAATAAAGTAGCTGGAATTGCGAACCCGAGCACAAGGAGATGAGAAATGAGGTGTGTTTAGAAACCTTTCAAAATCACATGGTGTAACTTCTTCTGGGTTTCTCATGCATGTTTTCGATGTAGTAAGATGCCCTTGAACCTGGAGATTTGGGACCCATGGGATGGGTACCACGCAGTATTACTTTAAAGGGTCTGTGTTTGCTCACCGAACCTCACCCAACCTCTCAGCCCCAAGAGTGTCCACCCTTATGTCTCATCCAGCTGTGGGTCTAGATATGGTCAATCCAGGTTGCATCACAGCCCCTGAACGAATTATGTAAGAATTTCTCTCTCTTTCACTGTCTTTGTTTTATGGGTTTTTAAAAGTAATTTATTTTTATAATGGGGTTTAGTTGCCTTTCACGGCTGTGTTTATGCGGCTTTACACCCACTTGACTCACTTCCAGAGAGATATCAATACATAGGTTTTACGATTCTTACTAGTCAGATATATTCTTGTGCGGTGAATAGGGGGTGTTGTGTCCAGTTCACTGAGCAAGGAGTAGGTCTTGTCTATTACATATTGGGTGTATGGAACGGTATCTGAGCGAATTTGAAACCCTTGTTTTATGCATCACCCCACCTCACCTTTCCCGTTAAGCAGCCATAGTGTGTTTTCTAAACGTGTGACTCTGTTCTGTTTTGTAATTCAGTTCAAGTGTAGCGGTTTTTACATTCCCTCTATAAGTGGTACCTTATGATAAGTGTCTTTTTCTGTGTGACTTATTTCACTTAGAATCGTCGTTCCTAAATCCACTCATCTTGCTTCTACTAGCCTTATGACATTTATTTTATGTCTGAGTGATATTTCATTGTACATAAGGACCAAAACTTCTTTATCCATTTTTTTCTTTCCTGGTATATTTAAGGTGTCATGAAGTGGAGGTTCTTGTCAACAGAGCAGCCCTAATCATTGGGGTGCCTGTGTCTTGCTGATTTTTAGTTTTCCCAATTTATTCGACCATGAGTGGACGTGCCCTATGCTCCCTAAGCTGTGTTTTTTCGATGTTTCAGGACACACCGTACACTTCTCCTGTGTGGCTGTTGGCAGTTTACATCCCTCCCATCAGCGTAGCAAGGCTGCCATTTCTCCATGGCCTGTCCTGCATTTCTGGTTTTGACACTTTTTGCAGCATGGCCCTTTTGACCGATGGGAAGCGAGACTTCTTTGTAGCGCTGCTTTGCCTTTCCAGGTTGCTTGGTTGGCCAAAAAGGGCGTATGCGTTTTTTCCTGAATATATTCAGGAAAAAACGCATACGCCCTTTTTGGCCAAGGTCATCATTGTCGACGTTTTGCCACCTTTCATGTGCTTTAAAGGCGATTCGAATCTACCTCCTGAAATCTGTTTCCTGCAATTCTGCCTTGCTTTCAAATCCTCTTCGTTGCCTTCCCTCAATATATCTGTGGATGAGAGTTATCATTTATAGCTCTGCGGGTTTGTGAATTGCCGTGTCCCTGAGCTCCATTTTTCAACTGGCTTTTTTGGGAGCTGGCCGCAAAAGCAAGGGATTGCCTCAGGCCCTATTCTGGTTCCCTGCGGCAGGCTGAACCTGTGGTTAATTCTTCTTCCTGATGGGAAAATAGAGTGACCTGTGCCAGTCCCAGCACCTAGATCTAGTCTCTCATTGGTTGCCCGTCTTCCCGTTCATCCTCAGGACAAATTGCAACCTGTAGGGAACAGGAGCTGAAAGGTGTTGATTCTCCAAGTAGGGAGATTGCTAGTAAAGTAGCTGGAAAGGCGAACCCTAGCACAAGGAGATGAGAAATGGGGTGCGTTTTAGAAAACTTTCAAAATCACACGGTGTACCATCTTCTGGGTTTCTCATGCATGTTTTCGATGTAGGAATATGCCCTTGAATCTGGAGATTTGGGACCCATGGGATGGGTACCAGGCAGTATTACTTTAAAGGGTCTGTGTTTGCTCACCCAACCTCACCCAAACTCTCAGCCCCAAGTGTGTCCCCCCTTATGTCTCATCCAGCTGTGGGTCTAGATATGGTCAATCCAGGTTGCATCACAGCCCCTGAACGAATTTTGTAAGAATTTCTCTCTCTTTCTCTGTCTTTGTTTTACGGGTTTTTAAAAGTAATTTATTTTTATAATGGGGTTTAGCTGCTTTTCACGGCTGTGTTTATGCGGCTTTACACCCACTTGACTCACTTCCAGACAGATATCAATACATAGGTTTTAAGATTCTTACTAGTCACATATATTCTTGTGCGGTGAATAGGGGGTGTTGAGTCCAGTTCACTGAGCAAGGATTCGGTGTTTTCTATTACATATTTGGTGTATGGAACGGTATCTGAGCCAATTTGAAACCCTTGTTTTATGCATCACCCCACCTCACCTTTCCCGTTAAGCAGCCATAGTGTGTTTTCTAAACGTGTGACTCTGTTCTGTTTTGTAATTCAGTTCAAGTGTAGCGGTTTTTACATTCCCTCTATAAGTGATAGCTTATGATAAGTGTCTTTTTCTGTGTGACTTATTCCACTTAGAATCATCGTACCTAAGTCCACTCATCTTGCTTCTTCTAGCCTTATGATATTGATTTCATGTCTGAGTGATATTCCATTGTACATAAGGACAACAACTTCTTTATCCATTTTTCTCTTTCCTGGGATATTTAAGGTGTCATGAAGTGGAGGTTCTTGTCAACAGAGCAGCCCTAAACTTTGGGGTGCCTGTGTCTTGCTGATTTTTAGTTTTCCCAATTTATACGCCCATGAGTGGACGTGCCCTATGCTCCCTAACCTGTGTGTTTTAGATGTTTCAGGACACACTGTACACTTCTCCAGAGTGGCTGTTGGCAATTTACATCCCGCCCATCAGCGTAGCAAGGCTGCCATTTCTCCATGGCCTGTCCTGCATTTCTGGTTTTGACACTTTTTGCAGCATGGCCCTTTTGACCGATGGGAAGCGACACTACTTTGTAGCGCAGATTTGCCTTTCCAGGTTGCTTGGTTGGCCAAAAAGGGCGTATGCGTTTTTTCCTGAATATATTCAGGAAAAAACGCATACGCCCTTTTTGGCCAAGGGCATCATTGTTGACGTTTTGCCGCTTTTCATGTGCTTTAAATGCAATTCAAATCTACCTTCTGAAACCTGTTTCCTGCAATTCTGCTTTGCTTTCAAATCCTCTTCATTGCCTTCCCTCAGTATATTTGTGAACGAGAGTTATCATTTATAACTCTGCGGGTTTGTGAATGGCAGTGTCCCTGGGCTCCATTTTTCAACTCGCTTTTTTTGGAGCTGGCCGCAAGAGCGCGGGATTGCCTCAGGCCCTATTCTGCTTCCGGGCGGCAGGCTGAGCCTGTGGTTAATTCTTCTTCCTGATGGGAAAATAGAGTGACCTGTGCCTGTCCCAACACCTAGATCTAGTCTCTCATTGGTTGCCCCTCTTCCCGTTCATCCTCAGGACAAATTTCAACCTGTAGGGAACAGGAGGTTAAAGGTGTTGATTCTCCAAGTAGGGAGATTGCTAGTAAAGTAGCTGGAAAGGCGAACCCGAGCACAAGGAGATGAGAAATGAGGTGTGTTTAGAAACCTTTCAAAATCACATGGTGTAACTTCTTCTGGGTTTCTCATGCATGTTTTCGATGTAGTAAGATGCCCTTGAACCTGGAGATTTGGGACCCATGGGATGGGTACCACGCAGTATTACTTTAAAGGGTCTGTGTTTGCTCACCGAACCTCACCCAACCTCTCAGCCCCAAGAGTGTCCACCCTTATGTCTCATCCAGCTGTGGGTCTAGATATGGTCAATCCAGGTTGCATCACAGCCCCTGAACGAATTATGTAAGAATTTCTCTCTCTTTCACTGTCTTTGTTTTATGGGTTTTTAAAAGTAATTTATTTTTATAATGGGGTTTAGTTGCCTTTCACGGCTGTGTTTATGCGGCTTTACACCCACTTGACTCACTTCCAGAGAGATATCAATACATAGGTTTTACGATTCTTACTAGTCAAATATATTCTTGTGCGGTGAATAGGGGGTGTTGTGTCCAGTTCACTGAGCAAGGAGTAGGTCTTGTCTATTACATATTGGGTGTATGGAACGGTATCTGAGAGAATTTGAAATCCTTGTTTTATGCATCACCCCACCTCACCTTTCCCGTTAAGCAGCCATAGTGTGTTTTCTAAACGTGTGACTCTGTTCTGTTTTGTAATTCAGTTCAAGTGTAGCGGTTTTTACATTCCCTCTATAAGTGGTACCTTATGATAAGTGTCTTTTTCTGTGTGACTTATTTCACTTAGAATCGTCGTTCCTAAATCCACTCATCTTGCTTCTACTAGCCTTATGACATTTATTTTATGTCTGAGTGATATTTCATTGTACATAAGGACCAAAACTTCTTTATCCATTTTTTTCTTTCCTGGTATATTTAAGGTGTCATGAAGTGGAGGTTCTTGTCAACAGAGCAGCCCTAATCATTGGGGTGCCTGTGTCTTGCTGATTTTTAGTTTTCCCAATTTATACGCCCATGAGTGGACGTGCCCTATGCTCCCTAAGCTGTGTTTTTTCGATGTTTCGGGACACACCGTACACTTCTCCTGTGTGGCTGTTGGCAGTTTACATCCCTCCCATCAGCGTAGCAAGGCTGCCATTTCTCCATGGCCTGTCCTGCATTTCTGGTTTTGACACTTTTTGCAGCATGGCCCTTTTGACCGATGGGAAGCGAGACTTCTTTGTAGCGCTGCTTTGCCTTTCCAGGTTGCTTGGTTGGCCAAAAAGGGCGTATGCGTTTTTTCCTGAATATATTCAGGAAAAAACGCATACGCCCTTTTTGGCCAAGGTCATCATTGTCGACGTTTTGCCACCTTTCATGTGCTTTAAAGGCGATTCGAATCTACCTCCTGAAATCTGTTTCCTGCAATTCTGCCTTGCTTTCAAATCCTCTTCGTTGCCTTCCCTCAATATATTTTTGGACGAGAGTTATGATTTATAACTCAGCAGGTTTATGAATTGCAGTGCCCCTGAGCTCCATTTTTCAACTGTCTTTTTTGGGAGCTGGCCGCAAACGCACGGGATTGCCTAAGGCCCTATTCTGGTTCCCGGCGGTAGGCTGAGCCTGTGGTTAATTCTTCTTCCTGATGGGAAAATAGAGTGACCTGTGCCTGTCCCAACACCTAGATCTAGTCTCTCATTGGTTGCCCCTCTTCCCTTTCATCCTCAGGACAAATTGCAACCTGTACGGAACAGGAGGTTAAAGGTGCTGATTCTCCAAGTAGCGAGATTGCTAATAAAGTAGCTGGAATTGGGAACCCGAACACAAGGAGATGAGAAATGAGGTGTGTTTTAGAAACCTTTCAAAATCACATGGTGTACCTTCTTCTGGGTTTCTCATGCATGTTTTCGATGTAGGAAGATGCCCTTGAACCTGGAGAATTGGGACCCATGGGATGGGGACCACGCAGTATTACTTTAAAGGGTCTGTGTTTGCTCACCCAACCTCACCCAAACTCTCAGCCCCAAGAGTGTCCAGCCTTATGTCTCATCCAGCTGTGGGTCTAGATATGGTCAATCCAGGTTGCATCACAGCCCCTGAACGAATTACGTAAGAATTTCTCTCCCTTTCACTGTCTTTGTTTTATGGGTTTTTAAAAGTAATTTATTTTCATAATGGGGTTTAGTTGCCTTTCACGGCTGTGTTTATGCGGCTTTACACCCACTTGACTCACTTCCAGACAGATATAAATACATAGGTTTTAAGATTCTTACTAGTCACATATATTCTTGTGCGGTGAATAGGGGGTGTTGAGTCCAGTTCACTGAGCAAGGAGTAGGTCTTGTCTATTACATATTGGGTGTATGGAACGGTATCTGAGCGAATTTGAAACCCTTGTTTTATGCATCACCCCACCTCACCTTTCCCGTTAAGCAGCCATAATGTGTTTTCTAAACGTGTGACTCTGTTCTGTTTTGTAATTCAGTTCAAGTGTAGCGGTTTTTACATTCCCTCTATAAGTGATAGCTTATGATAAGTGTCTTTTTCTGTGTGACTTATTTCACTTAGAATCGTCGTACCTAAGTCCACTCATCTTGCTTCTACTAGCCTTATGACATTGATTTCATGTCTGAGTGATATTCCATTGTACATAAGGACCACAACTTCTTTATCCATTTTTCTCTTTCCTGGGATATTTAAGGTGTCATGAAGTGGAGGTTTTTGTCAACAGAGCAGCCCTAAACTTTGGGGTGCCTGTGTCTTGCTGATTTTTAGTTTTCCCAATTTATACGCCCATGAGTGGACGTGCCCTATGCTCCCTAAGCTGTGTTTTTTCGATGTTTCAGGACACACCGTACACTTCTTCAGAGTGGCTGTTGGCAATTTACATCCCGCCCATCAGCGTAGCAAGGCTGCCATTTCTCCATGGCCTGTCCTGCATTTCTGGTTTTGACACTTTTTGCAGCATGACCCTTTTGACCGATGGGAAGCGAGACTTCTTTGTAGTGCTGATTTGCCTTTCCAGGTTGCTTGGTTGGCCAAAAAGGGCGTATGCGTTTTTTCCTGAATATATTCAGGAAAAACGCATAGGACCTTTTTGGCCAAGGGCATCATTGTCGACGTTTTGCCACTTTTCATGTGCTTTAAAGGCGATTCGAATCTACCTCCTGAAACCTGTTTCCTGCAATTCTGCCTTGCTTTCAAATCGTCTTCGTTGCCTTCCCTCAATATATTTGTGGACTGGAGTAATCATTTATACCTCAGCAGGTTTGTGAATGGCACTGCCCCTGAACTCCATTTTTCCACTGTCTTTTTTGGGAGCTGGCTGCAAAAGCACGGGATTGCCTCAGGCCCTATTCTGGTTCCCGGCGGCAGGCTGAGCCTGTGGTTAATTCTTCTTCCTGATGGGAAAATAGAGTGACCTGTGCCTGTCCCAACACCTAGATCTAGTCTCTCATTGGTTGCCCCTCTTCCCTTTCATCCTCAGGACAAATTGCAACCTGTAGGGAACAGGAGCTTAAAGGTGCTGATTCTCCAAGTAGGGAGATTGCTAGTAAAGTAGCTGGAAAGGCGAACCCGAGCACAAGGAGATGAGAAATGAGGTGCATATTAGAAACCTTTCAAAATCACACGGTGTACCATCTTCTGGGTTTCTCATGCATGTTTTCGATGTAGGAAGATGCCCTTAAACCTGGAGATTTGGGACCCATGGGATTGGTACCACGCAGTATTACTTTAAAGGGTCTGCCTTTGCTCACCCAACCTCACCCAACCTTTCAGCCCCAAGAGTGTCCACCCTTATGTCTCATCCAGCTGTGGGTCTAGATATGGTCAATCCAGGTTGCATCACAGCCTCTGAACGAATTTTGTAAGAATTTCTCTCTCTTTCACTGTCTTTCTTTTACGGGTTTTTAAAAGTAATTTATTTTTATAATGGGGTTTAGCTGCTTTTCACGGCTGTGTTTATGCGGCTTTACACCCACTTGACTCACTTCCAGACAGATATCAATACATAGGTTTTAAGATTCTTACTAGTCAGATATATTCTTGTGCGGTGAATAGGGGGTGTTGAGTCCAGTTCACTGAGCAAGGAGTTGGTCTTGTCTATTACATATTGGGTGTATGGAACGGTATCTGAGCGAATTTGAAACCCTTGTTTTATGCATCACCCCACTTCACCTTTCCCGTTAAGCAGCCATAGTGTATTTTCTAAACGTGTGACTCTGTTCTGTTTTGTAATTCAGTTCAAGTGTAGCGGTTTTTACATTCCCTCTATAAGTGGTACCTTATGATAAGTGTCTTTTTCTGTGTGACTTATTTCACTTAGAATCGTCGTTCCTAAATCCACTCATCTTGCTTCTACTAGCCTTATGACATTTATTTTATGTCTGAGTGATATTTCATTGTACATAAGGACCAAAACTTCTTTATCCATTTTTTTCTTTCCTGGTATATTTAAGGTGTCATGAAGTGGAGGTTCTTGTCAACAGAGCAGCCCTAATCATTGGGGTGCCTGTGTCTTGCTGATTTTTAGTTTTCCCAATTTATTCGACCATGAGTGGACGTGCCCTATGCTCCCTAAGCTGTGTTTTTTCGATGTTTCGGGACACACCGTACACTTCTCCTGTGTGGCTGTTGGCAGTTTACATCCCTCCCATCAGCGTAGCAAGGCTGCCATTTCTCCATGGCCTGTCCTGCATTTCTGGTTTTGACACTTTTTGCAGCATGGCCCTTTTGACCGATGGGAAGCGAGACTTCTTTGTAGCGCTGCTTTGCCTTTCCAGGTTGCTTGGTTGGCCAAAAAGGGCGTATGCGTTTTTTCCTGAATATATTCAGGAAAAAACGCATACGCCCTTTTTGGCCAAGGTCATCATTGTCGACGTTTTGCCACCTTTCATGTGCTTTAAAGGCGATTCGAATCTACCTCCTGAAATCTGTTTCCTGCAATTCTGCCTTGCTTTCAAATCCTCTTCGTTGCCTTCCCTCAATATATTTTTGGACGAGAGTTATGATTTATAACTCAGCAGGTTTATGAATTGCAGTGCCCCTGAGCTCCATTTTTCAACTGTCTTTTTTGGGAGCTGGCCGCAAACGCACGGGATTGCCTAAGGCCCTATTCTGGTTCCCGGCGGTAGGCTGAGCCTGTGGTTAATTCTTCTTCCTGATGGGAAAATAGAGTGACCTGTGCCTGTCCCAACACCTAGATCTAGTCTCTCATTGGTTGCCCCTCTTCCCTTTCATCCTCAGGACAAATTGCAACCTGTACGGAACAGGAGGTTAAAGGTGCTGATTCTCCAAGTAGCGAGATTGCTAATAAAGTAGCTGGAATTGGGAACCCGAACACAAGGAGATGAGAAATGAGGTGTGTTTTAGAAACCTTTCAAAATCACATGGTGTACCTTCTTCTGGGTTTCTCATGCATGTTTTCGATGTAGGAAGATGCCCTTGAACCTGGAGAATTGGGACCCATGGGATGGGGACCACGCAGTATTACTTTAAAGGGTCTGTGTTTGCTCACCCAACTTCACCCAAACTCTCAGCCCCAAGAGTGTCTAGCCTTATGTCTCATCCAGCTGTGGGTCTAGATATGGTCAATCCAGGTTGCATCACAGCCCCTGAACGAATTACGTAAGAATTTCTCTCCCTTTCACTGTCTTTGTTTTATGGGTTTTTAAAAGTAATTTATTTTCATAATGGGGTTTAGTTGCCTTTCACGGCTGTGTTTATGCGGCTTTACACCCACTTGACTCACTTCCAGAGAGATATCAATACATAGGTTTTACGATTCTTACTAGTCAGATATATTCTTGTGCGGTGAATAGGGGGTGTTGTGTCCAGTTCACTGAGCAAGGAGTAGGTCTTGTCTATTACATATTGGGTTTATGGAACGGTATCTGAGCGAATTTGAAACCCTTGTTTTATGCATCACCCCACCTCACCTTTCCCGTTAAGCAGCCATAGTGTGTTTTCTAAACGTGTGACTCTGTTCTGTTTTGTAATTCAGTTCAAGTGTAGCGGTTTTTACATTCCCTCTATAAGTGATACCTTATGATAAGTGTCTTTTTCTGTGTGACTTATTTCACTTAGAATCGTCGTTCCTAAATCCACTCATCTTGCTTCTACTAGCCTTATGACATTTATTTCATGTCTGAGTGATATTTCATTGTAAATAAGGACCAAAACTTCTTTATCCATTTTTTTCTTTCCTGGTATATTTAAGGTGTCATGAAGTGGAGGTTCTTGTCAACAGAGCAGCCCTAATCATTGGGGTGCCTGTGTCTTGCTGATTTTTAGTTTTCCCAATTTATTCGACCATGAGTGGACGTGCCCTATGCTCCCTAAGCTGTGTTTTTTCGATGTTTCAGGACACACCGTACACTTCTCCTGTGTGGCTGTTGGCAGTTTACATCCCTCCCATCAGCGTAGCAAGGCTGCCATTTCTCCATGGCCTGTCCTGCATTTCTGGTTTTGACACTTTTTGCAGCATGGCCCTTTTGACCGATGGGAAGCGAGACTTCTTTGTAGTGCTGATTTGCCTTTCCAGGTTGCTTGGTTGGCCAAAAAGGGCGTATGCGTTTTTTCCTGAATATATTCAGGAAAAACCGCATACGCCCTTTTTGGCCAAGGTCATCATTGTCGACGTTTTGCCACCTTTCATGTGCTTTAAAGGTGATTCGAATCTACCTCCTGAAATCTGTTTCCTGCAATTCTGCCTTGCTTTCAAATCCTCTTCGTTGCCTTCCCTCAATATATTTTTGGACGAGAGTTATCATTTATAACTCAGCAGGTTTATGAATTGCAGTGCCCCTGAGCTCCATTTTTCAACTCGCTTTTTTGGGAGCTGGCCGCAAAAGCGCGTTATGCTTCAGGCCCTATTCTGCTTCTGGGCGGCAGGCTGAGCCTGTGGTTAATTCTTCTTCCTGATGGGAAAATAGAGTGACCTGTGCCTGTCCCAACACCTAGATCTAGTCTCTCATTGGTTGCCCCTCTTCCGTTCATCCTCAGGACAAATTGCAACCTGTAGGGAACAGGAGGTTAAAGGTGCTGATTCTCCAAGTAGGGAGATTGCTAGTAAAGTAGCTGGAATGGCGAACCCGAGCACAAGGAGATGAGAAATGAGGTGCATATTAGAAACCTATCAAAATCACACGGTGTACCATCTTCTGGGTTTCTCATGCATGTTTTCAATGTAGGAAGATGTCCTTGAACCTGGAGATTTGGGACCCGTGGGATGGGTACCAGGCAGTATTCCTTTAAAGGGTCTGCGTTTGCTCACCCAACCTCACCCAACCTCTCAGCCCCAAGAGTGTCCACCCTTATGTCTCATCCAGCTGTAGGTCTAGATATGGTCAATCCAGGTTGCATCACAGCCTCTGAACGAATTTTGTAAGAATTTCTCTCTCTTTCACTGTCTTTGTTTTACGGGTTTTTAAAAGTAATTTATTTTTATAATGGGGTTTAGCTGCTTTTCACGGCTGTGTTTATGCGGCTTTACACCCACTTGACTCACTTCCAGACAGATATCAATACATAGGTTTTAAGATTCTTACTAGTCACATATATTCTTGTGCGGTGAATAGGGGGTGTTGAGTCCAGTTCACTGAGCAAGGAGTAGGTCTTGTCTATTACATATTGGGTGTATGGAACGGTATCTGAGCGAATTTGAAACCCTTGTTTTATGCATCACCCCACCTCACCTTTCCCGTTAAGCAGCCATAATGTGTTTTCTAAACGTGTGACTCTGTTCTGTTTTGTTATTCAGTTCAAGTGTAGCGGTTTTTACATTCCCTCTATAAGTGATAGCTTATGATAAGTGTCTTTTTCTGTGTGACTTATTTCACTTAGAATCGTCGTACCTAAGTCCACTCATCTTGCTTCTACTAGCCTTATGACATTGATTTCATGTCTGAGTGATATTCCATTGTACATAAGGACCACAACTTCTTTATCCATTTTTCTCTTTCCTGGGATATTTAAGGTGTCATGAAGTGGAGGTTTTTGTCAACAGAGCAGCCCTAAACTTTGGGGTGCCTGTGTCTTGCTGATTTTTAGTTTTCCCAATTTATACGCCCATGAGTGGACGTGCCCTATGCTCCCTAAGCTGTGTTTTTTCGATGTTTCAGGACACACCGTACACTTCTTCAGAGTGGCTGTTGGCAATTTACATCCCGCCCATCAGCGTAGCAAGGCTGCCATTTCTCCATGGCCTGTCCTGCATTTCTGGTTTTGACACTTTTTGCAGCATGACCCTTTTGACCGATGGGAAGCGAGACTTCTTTGTAGTGCTGATTTGCCTTTCCAGGTTGCTTGGTTGGCCAAAAAGGGCGTATGCGTTTTTTCCTGAATATATTCAGGAAAAACGCATAGGACCTTTTTGGCCAAGGGCATCATTGTCGACGTTTTGCCACTTTTCATGTGCTTTAAAGGCGATTCGAATCTACCTCCTGAAACCTGTTTCCTGCAATTCTGCCTTGCTTTCAAATCCTCTTCGTTGCCTTCCCTCAATATATTTGTGGACTGGAGTAATCATTTATACCTCAGCAGGTTTGTGAATGGCACTGCCCCTGAAATCCATTTTTCAACTGTCTTTTTTGGGAGCTGGCCGCAAAAGCACGGGATTGCCTCAGGCCCTATTCTGGTTCCCAGCGGCAGGCTGAGCCTGTGGTTAATTCTTCTTCCTGATGGGAAAATAGAGTGACCTGTGCCTGTCCCAACACCTAGATCTAGTCTCTCATTGGTTGCCCCTCTTCCCTTTCATCCTCAGGACAAATTGCAACCTGTACGGAACAGGAGGTTAAAGGTGCTGATTCTCCAAGTAGCGAGATTGCTAATAAAGTAGCTGGAATTGGGAACCCGAACACAAGGAGATGAGAAATGAGGTGTGTTTTAGAAACCTTTCAAAATCACATGGTGTACCTTCTTCTGGGTTTCTCATGCATGTTTTCGATGTAGGAAGATGCCCTTGAACCTGGAGAATTGGGACCCATGGGATGGGGACCACGCAGTATTACTTTAAAGGGTCTGTGTTTGCTCACCCAACTTCACCCAAACTCTCAGCCCCAAGAGTGTCTAGCCTTATGTCTCATCCAGCTGTGGGTCTAGATATGGTCAATCCAGGTTGCATCACAGCCCCTGAACGAATTACGTAAGAATTTCTCTCCCTTTCACTGTCTTTGTTTTATGGGTTTTTAAAAGTAATTTATTTTCATAATGGGGTTTAGTTGCCTTTCACGGCTGTGTTTATGCGGCTTTACACCCACTTGACTCACTTCCAGAGAGATATCAATACATAGGTTTTACGATTCTTACTAGTCAGATATATTCTTGTGCGGTGAATAGGGGGTGTTGTGTCCAGTTCACTGAGCAAGGAGTAGGTCTTGTCTATTACATATTGGGTTTATGGAACGGTATCTGAGCGAATTTGAAACCCTTGTTTTATGCATCACCCCACCTCACCTTTCCCGTTAAGCAGCCATAGTGTGTTTTCTAAACGTGTGACTCTGTTCTGTTTTGTAATTCAGTTCAAGTGTAGCGGTTTTTACATTCCCTCTATAAGTGATACCTTATGATAAGTGTCTTTTTCTGTGTGACTTATTTCACTTAGAATCGTCGTTCCTAAATCCACTCATCTTGCTTCTACTAGCCTTATGACATTTATTTCATGTCTGAGTGATATTTCATTGTAAATAAGGACCAAAACTTCTTTATCCATTTTTTTCTTTCCTGGTATATTTAAGGTGTCATGAAGTGGAGGTTCTTGTCAACAGAGCAGCCCTAATCATTGGGGTGCCTGTGTCTTGCTGATTTTTAGTTTTCCCAATTTATTCGACCATGAGTGGACGTGCCCTATGCTCCCTAAGCTGTGTTTTTTCGATGTTTCAGGACACACCGTACACTTCTCCTGTGTGGCTGTTGGCAGTTTACATCCCTCCCATCAGCGTAGCAAGGCTGCCATTTCTCCATGGCCTGTCCTGCATTTCTGGTTTTGACACTTTTTGCAGCATGGCCCTTTTGACCGATGGGAAGCGAGACTTCTTTGTAGTGCTGATTTGCCTTTCCAGGTTGCTTGGTTGGCCAAAAAGGGCGTATGCGTTTTTTCCTGAATATATTCAGGAAAAACCGCATACGCCCTTTTTGGCCAAGGTCATCATTGTCGACGTTTTGCCACCTTTCATGTGCTTTAAAGGTGATTCGAATCTACCTCCTGAAATCTGTTTCCTGCAATTCTGCCTTGCTTTCAAATCCTCTTCGTTGCCTTCCCTCAATATATTTTTGGACGAGAGTTATCATTTATAACTCAGCAGGTTTATGAATTGCAGTGCCCCTGAGCTCCATTTTTCAACTCGCTTTTTTGGGAGCTGGCCGCAAAAGCGCGTTATGCTTCAGGCCCTATTCTGCTTCTGGGCGGCAGGCTGAGCCTGTGGTTAATTCTTCTTCCTGATGGGAAAATAGAGTGACCTGTGCCTGTCCCAACACCTAGATCTAGTCTCTCATTGGTTGCCCCTCTTCCGTTCATCCTCAGGACAAATTGCAACCTGTAGGGAACAGGAGGTTAAAGGTGCTGATTCTCCAAGTAGGGAGATTGCTAGTAAAGTAGCTGGAATGGCGAACCCGAGCACAAGGAGATGAGAAATGAGGTGCATATTAGAAACCTATCAAAATCACACGGTGTACCATCTTCTGGGTTTCTCATGCATGTTTTCAATGTAGGAAGATGTCCTTGAACCTGGAGATTTGGGACCCGTGGGATGGGTACCAGGCAGTATTCCTTTAAAGGGTCTGCGTTTGCTCACCCAACCTCACCCAACCTCTCAGCCCCAAGAGTGTCCACCCTTATGTCTCATCCAGCTGTAGGTCTAGATATGGTCAATCCAGGTTGCATCACAGCCTCTGAACGAATTTTGTAAGAATTTCTCTCTCTTTCACTGTCTTTGTTTTACGGGTTTTTAAAAGTAATTTATTTTTATAATGGGGTTTAGCTGCTTTTCACGGCTGTGTTTATGCGGCTTTACACCCACTTGACTCACTTCCAGACAGATATCAATACATAGGTTTTAAGATTCTTACTAGTCACATATATTCTTGTGCGGTGAATAGGGGGTGTTGAGTCCAGTTCACTGAGCAAGGAGTAGGTCTTGTCTATTACATATTGGGTGTATGGAACGGTATCTGAGCGAATTTGAAACCCTTGTTTTATGCATCACCCCACCTCACCTTTCCCGTTAAGCAGCCATAATGTGTTTTCTAAACGTGTGACTCTGTTCTGTTTTGTTATTCAGTTCAAGTGTAGCGGTTTTTACATTCCCTCTATAAGTGATAGCTTATGATAAGTGTCTTTTTCTGTGTGACTTATTTCACTTAGAATCGTCGTACCTAAGTCCACTCATCTTGCTTCTACTAGCCTTATGACATTGATTTCATGTCTGAGTGATATTCCATTGTACATAAGGACCACAACTTCTTTATCCATTTTTCTCTTTCCTGGGATATTTAAGGTGTCATGAAGTGGAGGTTTTTGTCAACAGAGCAGCCCTAAACTTTGGGGTGCCTGTGTCTTGCTGATTTTTAGTTTTCCCAATTTATACGCCCATGAGTGGACGTGCCCTATGCTCCCTAAGCTGTGTTTTTTCGATGTTTCAGGACACACCGTACACTTCTTCAGAGTGGCTGTTGGCAATTTACATCCCGCCCATCAGCGTAGCAAGGCTGCCATTTCTCCATGGCCTGTCCTGCATTTCTGGTTTTGACACTTTTTGCAGCATGACCCTTTTGACCGATGGGAAGCGAGACTTCTTTGTAGTGCTGATTTGCCTTTCCAGGTTGCTTGGTTGGCCAAAAAGGGCGTATGCGTTTTTTCCTGAATATATTCAGGAAAAACGCATAGGACCTTTTTGGCCAAGGGCATCATTGTCGACGTTTTGCCACTTTTCATGTGCTTTAAAGGCGATTCGAATCTACCTCCTGAAACCTGTTTCCTGCAATTCTGCCTTGCTTTCAAATCCTCTTCGTTGCCTTCCCTCAATATATTTGTGGACTGGAGTAATCATTTATACCTCAGCAGGTTTGTGAATGGCACTGCCCCTGAAATCCATTTTTCAACTGTCTTTTTTGGGAGCTGGCCGCAAAAGCACGGGATTGCCTCAGGCCCTATTCTGGTTCCCAGCGGCAGGCTGAGCCTGTGGTTAATTCTTCTTCCTGATGGGAAAATAGAGTGACCTGTGCCTGTCCCAACACCTAGATCTAGTCTCTCATTGGTTGCCCCTCTTCCCTTTCATCCTCAGGACAAATTGCAACCTGTAGGGAACAGGAGCTTAAAGGTGCTGATTCTCCAAGTAGGGAGATTGCTAGTAAAGTAGCTGGAAAGGCGAACCCGAGCACAAGGAGATGAGAAATGAGGTGCATATTAGAAACCTTTCAAAATCACACGGTGTACCATCTTCTGGGTTTCTCATGCATGTTTTCGATGTAGGAAGATGCCCTTAAACCTGGAGATTTGGGACCCATGGGATTGGTACCACGCAGTATTACTTTAAAGGGTCTGCCTTTGCTCACCCAACCTCACCCAACCTTTCAGCCCCAAGAGTGTCCACCCTTATGTCTCATCCAGCTGTGGGTCTAGATATGGTCAATCCAGGTTGCATCACAGCCTCTGAACGATTTTTGTAAGAATTTCTCTCTCTTTCACTGTCTTTCTTTTACGGGTTTTTAAAAGTAATTTATTTTTATAATGGGGTTTAGCTGCTTTTCACGGCTGTGTTTATGCGGCTTTACACCCACTTGACTCACTTCCAGACAGATATCAATACATAGGTTTTAAGATTCTTACTAGTCAGATATATTCTTGTGCGGTGAATAGGGGGTGTTGAGTCCAGTTCACTGAGCAAGGAGTTGGTCTTGTCTATTACATATTGGGTGTATGGAACTGTATCTGAGCGAATTTGAAACCCTTGTTTTATGCATCACCCCACTTCACCTTTCCCGTTAAGCAGCCATAGTGTGTTTTCTAAACGTGTGACTCTGTTCTGTTTTGTAATTCAGTTCAAGTGTAGCGGTTTTTACATTCCCTCTATAAGTGATAGCTTATGATAAGTGTCTTTTTCTGTGTGACTTATTTCACTTAGAATCGTCGCACCTAAGTCCACTCATCTTGCTTCTACTAGCCTTATGACATTGATTTCATGTCTGAGTGATATTGCATTGTACATAAGGACCACAACTTCTTTATCCATTTTTCTCTTTCCTGGGATATTTAAGGTGTCATGAAGTGGAGGTTCTTGTCAACAAAGCAGCCCTAAACTTTGGGGTGCCTGTGTCTTGCTGATTTTTAGTTTTCCCAATTTATACGCCCATGAGTGGACGTGCCCTATGCTCCCTAAGCTGTGTTTTTTCGATGTTTCAGGACACACCGTATACTTCTCCAGAGTGACTGTTGGCAATTTACATCCCGCCCATCAGCGTAGCAAGGCTGCCATTTCTCCATGGCCTGTCCTGCATTTCTGGTTTTGACACTTTTTGCAGCATGACCCTTTTGACAGATGGGAAGCGAGACTTGTTTCTAGCGCTGATTTGCCTTTCCAGGTTGCTTGGTTGGCCAAAAAGGGCGTATGCGTTTTTTCCTGAATATATTCAGGAAAAAACGCATACGCCCTTTTTGGCCAAGGGCATCATTGTCGTCGTTTTGCCGCTTTTCATGTGCTTTAAGGCGATTCGAATCTACCTCCTGAAACCTGCTTCCTGCAATTCTGCCTTGCTTTCAAATCCTCTTCGTTGCCTTCCCTCAACATATCTGTGGATGAGAGTTATCATTTATAACTCTGCGGGTTTGTGAATTGCAGTGTCCCTGAGCTCCATTTTTCAACTCGCTTTTTTGGGAGCTGGCCGCAAAAGCGCGTTATTGCCTCAGGCCCTATTCTGCTTCTGGGCGGCAGGCTGAGCCTGTGGTTAATTCTTCTTCCTGATGGGAAAATAGAGTGACCTGTGCCTGTCCCAACACCTAGATCTAGTCTCTCATTGGTTGCCCCTATTCCCGTTCATCCTGAGGACAAATTGCAACCTGTAGGGAACAGGAGCTTAAAGGTGCTGATTCTCCAAGTAGGGAGATTGCTAGTAAAGTAGCTGGAATGGCGAACCCGAGCACAAGGAGATGAGAAATGAGGTGCATATTAGAAACCTTTCAAAATCACACGGTGTACCATCTTCTGGGTTTCTCATGCATGTTTTCGATGAAGGAAGATGCCCTTGAACCTGGAGATTTGGGACCCATGGGCTTGGTACCAGGCAGTATTCCTTTAAAGGGTCTGCGTTTGCTCACCCAACCTCACCCAACCTCTCAGCCCCAAAAGTGTCCACCCTTATGTCTCATCCAGCTGTGGGTCTAGATATGGTCAATCCAGGTTGCATCACAGCCTCTGAACGAATTTTGTAAGAATTTCTCTCTCTTTCACTGTCTTTGTTTTACGGGTTTTTAAAAGTAATTTATTTTTATAATGGGGTTTAGCTGCTTTTCACGGCTGTGTTTATGCGGCTTTACACCCACTTGACTCACTTCCAGACAGATATCAATACATAGGTTTTAAGATTCTTACTAGTCACATATATTCTTCTGCGGTGAATAGGGGGTGTTGAGTCCAGTTCACTGAGCAAGGAGTAGGTCTTGTCTATTACATATTGGGTGTATGGAACGGTATCTGAGCGAATTTGAAACCCTTGTTTTATGCATCATCCCACCTCACCTTTCCCGTTAAGCAGCCATAGTGTGTTTTCTAAACGTGTGACTCTGTTCTGTTCTGTAATTCATTTCAAGTGTAGCGGTTTTTACATTCCCTCTATAAGTGATACCTTATGATAAGTGTCTTTTTCTGTGTGACTTATTTCACTTGGAGTCGTCGTACCTAAATCCACTCATCTTGCTTCTCCTAGCCTTATGACATTGATTTCATGTCTGAGTGATATTCCATTGTACATAAGGACCACAACTTCTTTATCCATTTTTCTCTTTCCTGGGATATTTAAGGTGTCATGAAGTGGAGGTTCTTGTCAACAGAGCAGCCCTAAACTTTGGGGTGCCTGTGTCTTGCTGATTTTTAGTTTTCCCAATTTATACGCCCATGAGTGGACGTGCCCTATGCTCCCTAAGCTGTGTTTTTTCGATGTTTCAGGACACACCGTACACTTCTCCAGAGTGGCTGTTGGCAATTTACATCCCGCCCATCAGTGTAGCAAGGCTGCCATTTCTCCATGGCCTGTCCTGCATTTCTGGTTTTGACACTTTTTGCAGCATGGCCCTTTTGACCGATGGGAAGCGAGTCTTCTTTGTAGCGCTGATTTGCCTTTCCAGGTTGCTTGGTTGGCCAAAAAGGGCGTATGCGTTTTTTCCTGAATATATTCAGGTAAAAAGGCATACGCCCTTTTTGGCCAAGGGCATCATTGTCGACGTTTTGCGACTTTTCATGTGCTTTAAAGGCGATTCGAATCTACCTCCTGAAACCTGTTTCCTGCAATTCTGCCTTGCTTTCAAATCCTCTTCGTTGCCTTCCCTCAATATATCTGTGGATGAGAGTTATCATTTATAGCTCTGCGGGTTTGTGAATTGCAGTGTCCCTGAGCTCCATTTTTCAACTGGCTTTTTTGGGAGCTGGCCGCAAAAGCACGGGATTGCCTCAGGCCCTATTCTGGTTCCCTGCGGCAGGCTGAACCTGTGGTAATTCTTCTTCCTGATGGGAAAATAGAGTGACCTGTGCCTGTCCCAGCACCTAGATCTAGTCTCTCATTGGTTGCCCGTCTTCCCGTTCATCCTCAGGACAAATTGCAACCTGTAGGGAACAGGAGCTGAAAGGTGTTGATTCTCCAAGTAGGGAGATTGCTAGTAAAGTAGCTGGAAAGGCGAACCCTAGCACAAGGAGATGAGAAATGGGGTGCGTTTTAGAAAACTTTCAAAATCACACGGTGTACCATCTTCTGGGTTTCTCATGCATGTTTTCGATGTAGGAATATGCCCTTGAATCTGGAGATTTGGGACCCATGGGATGGGTACCAGGCAGTATTACTTTAAAGGGTCTGTGTTTGCTCACCCAACCTCACCCAAACTCTCAGCCCCAAGTGTGTCCCCCCTTATGTCTCATCCAGCTGTGGGTCTAGATATGGTCAATCCAGGTTGCATCACAGCCCCTGAACGAATTTTGTAAGAATTTCTCTCTCTTTCTCTGTCTTTGTTTTACGGGTTTTTAAAAGTAATTTATTTTTATAATGGGGTTTAGCTGCTTTTCACGGCTGTGTTTATGCGGCTTTACACCCACTTGACTCACTTCCAGACAGATATCAATACATAGGTTTTAAGATTCTTACTAGTCACATATATTCTTGTGCGGTGAATAGGGGGTGTTGAGTCCAGTTCACTGAGCAAGGATTCGGTGTTTTCTATTACATATTTGGTGTATGGAACGGTATCTGAGCCAATTTGAAACCCTTGTTTTATGCATCACCCCACCTCACCTTTCCCGTTAAGCAGCCATAGTGTGTTTTCTAAACGTGTGACTCTGTTCTGTTTTGTAATTCAGTTCAAGTGTAGCGGTTTTTACATTCCCTCTATAAGTGATAGCTTATGATAAGTGTCTTTTTCTGTGTGACTTATTTCACTTAGAATCATCGTACCTAAGTCCACTCATCTTGCTTCTTCTAGCCTTATGATATTGATTTCATGTCTGAGTGATATTCCATTGTACATAAGGACAACAACTTCTTTATCCATTTTTCTCTTTCCTGGGATATTTAAGGTGTCATGAAGTGGAGGTTCTTGTCAACAGAGCAGCCCTAAACTTTGGGGTGCCTGTGTCTTGCTGATTTTTAGTTTTCCCAATTTATACGCCCATGAGTGGACGTGCCCTATGCTCCCTAACCTGTGTGTTTTAGATGTTTCAGGACACACTGTACACTTCTCCAGAGTGGCTGTTGGCAATTTACATCCCGCCCATCAGCGTAGCAAGGCTGCCATTTCTCCATGGCCTGTCCTGCATTTCTGGTTTTGACACTTTTTGCAGCATGGCCCTTTTGACCGATGGGAAGCGAGACTACTTTGTAGCGCAGATTTGCCTTTCCAGGTTGCTTGGTTGGCCAAAAAGGGCGTATGCGTTTATTCCTGAATATATTCAGGAAAAAACGCATACGCCCTTTTTGGCCAAGGGCATCATTGTTGACGTTTTGCCGCTTTTCATGTGCTTTAAATGCAATTCAAATCTACCTTCTGAAACCTGTTTCCTGCAATTCTGCTTTGCTTTCAAATCCTCTTCATTGCCTTCCCTCAGTATATTTGTGAACGAGAGTTATCATTTATAACTCTGCGGGTTTGTGAATGGCAGTGTCCCTGGGCTCCATTTTTCAACTCGCTTTTTTGGGAGCTGGCCGCAAGAGCGCGGGATTGCCTCAGGCCCTATTCTGCTTCCGGGCGGCAGGCTGAGCCTGTGGTTAATTCTTCTTCCTGATGGGAAAATAGAGTGACCTGTGCCTGTCCCAACACCTAGATCTAGTCTCTCATTGGTTGCCCCTCTTCCCGTTCATCCTCAGGACAAATTTCAACCTGTAGGGAACAGGAGGTTAAAGGTGCTGATTCTCCAAGTAGGGAGATTGCTAATAAAGTAGCTGGAATTGCGAACCCGAGCACAAGGAGATGAGAAATGAGGTGTGTTTAGAAACCTTTCAAAATCACATGGTGTAACTTCTTCTGGGTTTCTCATGCATGTTTTCGATGTAGTAAGATGCCCTTGAACCTGGAGATTTGGGACCCATGGGATGGGTACCACGCAGTATTACTTTAAAGGGTCTGTGTTTGCTCACCGAACCTCACCCAACCTCTCAGCCCCAAGAGTGTCCACCCTTATGTCTCATCCAGCTGTGGGTCTAGATATGGTCAATCCAGGTTGCATCACAGCCCCTGAACGAATTATGTAAGAATTTCTCTCTCTTTCACTGTCTTTGTTTTATGGGTTTTTAAAAGTAATTTATTTTTATAATGGGGTTTAGTTGCCTTTCACGGCTGTGTTTATGCGGCTTTACACCCACTTGACTCACTTCCAGAGAGATATCAATACATAGGTTTTACGATTCTTACTAGTCAGATATATTCTTGTGCGGTGAATAGGGGGTGTTGTGTCCAGTTCACTGAGCAAGGAGTAGGTCTTGTCTATTACATATTGGGTGTATGGAACGGTATCTGAGCGAATTTGAAACCCTTGTTTTATGCATCACCCCACCTCACCTTTCCCGTTAAGCAGCCATAGTGTGTTTTCTAAACGTGTGACTCTGTTCTGTTTTGTAATTCAGTTCAAGTGTAGCGGTTTTTACATTCCCTCTATAAGTGGTACCTTATGATAAGTGTCTTTTTCTGTGTGACTTATTTCACTTAGAATCGTCGTTCCTAAATCCACTCATCTTGCTTCTACTAGCCTTATGACATTTATTTTATGTCTGAGTGATATTTCATTGTACATAAGGACCAAAACTTCTTTATCCATTTTTTTCTTTCCTGGTATATTTAAGGTGTCATGAAGTGGAGGTTCTTGTCAACAGAGCAGCCCTAATCATTGGGGTGCCTGTGTCTTGCTGATTTTTAGTTTTCCCAATTTATTCGACCATGAGTGGACGTGCCCTATGCTCCCTAAGCTGTGTTTTTTCGATGTTTCAGGACACACCGTACACTTCTCCTGTGTGGCTGTTGGCAGTTTACATCCCTCCCATCAGCGTAGCAAGGCTGCCATTTCTCCATGGCCTGTCCTGCATTTCTGGTTTTGACACTTTTTGCAGCATGGCCCTTTTGACCGATGGGAAGCGAGACTTCTTTGTAGCGCTGCTTTGCCTTTCCAGGTTGCTTGGTTGGCCAAAAAGGGCGTATGCGTTTTTTCCTGAATATATTCAGGAAAAAACGCATACGCCCTTTTTGGCCAAGGTCATCATTGTCGACGTTTTGCCACCTTTCATGTGCTTTAAAGGCGATTCGAATCTACCTCCTGAAATCTGTTTCCTGCAATTCTGCCTTGCTTTCAAATCCTCTTCGTTGCCTTCCCTCAATATATCTGTGGATGAGAGTTATCATTTATAGCTCTGCGGGTTTGTGAATTGCCGTGTCCCTGAGCTCCATTTTTCAACTGGCTTTTTTGGGAGCTGGCCGCAAAAGCAAGGGATTGCCTCAGGCCCTATTCTGGTTCCCTGCGGCAGGCTGAACCTGTGGTTAATTCTTCTTCCTGATGGGAAAATAGAGTGACCTGTGCCAGTCCCAGCACCTAGATCTAGTCTCTCATTGGTTGCCCGTCTTCCCGTTCATCCTCAGGACAAATTGCAACCTGTAGGGAACAGGAGCTGAAAGGTGTTGATTCTCCAAGTAGGGAGATTGCTAGTAAAGTAGCTGGAAAGGCGAACCCTAGCACAAGGAGATGAGAAATGGGGTGCGTTTTAGAAAACTTTCAAAATCACACGGTGTACCATCTTCTGGGTTTCTCATGCATGTTTTCGATGTAGGAATATGCCCTTGAATCTGGAGATTTGGGACCCATGGGATGGGTACCAGGCAGTATTACTTTAAAGGGTCTGTGTTTGCTCACCCAACCTCACCCAAACTCTCAGCCCCAAGTGTGTCCCCCCTTATGTCTCATCCAGCTGTGGGTCTAGATATGGTCAATCCAGGTTGCATCACAGCCCCTGAACGAATTTTGTAAGAATTTCTCTCTCTTTCTCTGTCTTTGTTTTACGGGTTTTTAAAAGTAATTTATTTTTATAATGGGGTTTAGCTGCTTTTCACGGCTGTGTTTATGCGGCTTTACACCCACTTGACTCACTTCCAGACAGATATCAATACATAGGTTTTAAGATTCTTACTAGTCACATATATTCTTGTGCGGTGAATAGGGGGTGTTGAGTCCAGTTCACTGAGCAAGGATTCGGTGTTTTCTATTACATATTTGGTGTATGGAACGGTATCTGAGCCAATTTGAAACCCTTGTTTTATGCATCACCCCACCTCACCTTTCCCGTTAAGCAGCCATAGTGTGTTTTCTAAACGTGTGACTCTGTTCTGTTTTGTAATTCAGTTCAAGTGTAGCGGTTTTTACATTCCCTCTATAAGTGATAGCTTATGATAAGTGTCTTTTTCTGTGTGACTTATTTCACTTAGAATCATCGTACCTAAGTCCACTCATCTTGCTTCTTCTAGCCTTATGATATTGATTTCATGTCTGAGTGATATTCCATTGTACATAAGGACAACAACTTCTTTATCCATTTTTCTCTTTCCTGGGATATTTAAGGTGTCATGAAGTGGAGGTTCTTGTCAACAGAGCAGCCCTAAACTTTGGGGTGCCTGTGTCTTGCTGATTTTTAGTTTTCCCAATTTATACGCCCATGAGTGGACGTGCCCTATGCTCCCTAACCTGTGTGTTTTAGATGTTTCAGGACACACTGTACACTTCTCCAGAGTGGCTGTTGGCAATTTACATCCCGCCCATCAGCGTAGCAAGGCTGCCATTTCTCCATGGCCTGTCCTGCATTTCTGGTTTTGACACTTTTTGCAGCATGGCCCTTTTGACCGATGGGAAGCGACACTACTTTGTAGCGCAGATTTGCCTTTCCAGGTTGCTTGGTTGGCCAAAAAGGGCGTATGCGTTTTTTCCTGAATATATTCAGGAAAAAACGCATACGCCCTTTTTGGCCAAGGGCATCATTGTTGACGTTCTGCCGCTTTTCATGTGCTTTAAATGCAATTCAAATCTACCTTCTGAAACCTGTTTCCTGCAATTCTGCTTTGCTTTCAAATCCTCTTCATTGCCTTCCCTCAGTATATTTGTGAACGAGAGTTATCATTTATAACTCTGCGGGTTTGTGAATGGCAGTGTCCCTGGGCTCCATTTTTCAACTCGCTTTTTTGGGAGCTGGCCGCAAGAGCGCGGGATTGCCTCAGGCCCTATTCTGCTTCCGGGCGGCAGGCTGAGCCTGTGGTTAATTCTTCTTCCTGATGGGAAAATAGAGTGACCTGTGCCTGTCCCAACACCTAGATCTAGTCTCTCATTGGTTGCCCCTCTTCCCGTTCATCCTCAGGACAAATTTCAACCTGTAGGGAACAGGAGGTTAAAGGTGTTGATTCTCCAAGTAGGGAGATTGCTAGTAAAGTAGCTGGAAAGGCGAACCCGAGCACAAGGAGATGAGAAATGAGGTGTGTTTAGAAACCTTTCAAAATCACATGGTGTAACTTCTTCTGGGTTTCTCATGCATGTTTTCGATGTAGTAAGATGCCCTTGAACCTGGAGATTTGGGACCCATGGGATGGGTACCACGCAGTATTACTTTAAAGGGTCTGTGTTTGCTCACCGAACCTCACCCAAACTCTCAGCCCCAAGAGTGTCCACCCTTATGTCTCATCCAGCTGTGGGTCTAGATATGGTCAATCCAGGTTGCATCACAGCCCCTGAACGAATTATGTAAGAATTTCTCTCTCTTTCACTGTCTTTGTTTTATGGGTTTTTAAAAGTAATTTATTTTTATAATGGGGTTTAGTTGCCTTTCACGGCTGTGTTTATGCGGCTTTACACCCACTTGACTCACTTCCAGAGAGATATCAATACATAGGTTTTACGATTCTTACTAGTCAAATATATTCTTGTGCGGTGAATAGGGGGTGTTGTGTCCAGTTCACTGAGCAAGGAGTAGGTCTTGTCTATTACATATTGGGTGTATGGAACGGTATCTGAGCGAATTTGAAATCCTTGTTTTATGCATCACCCCACCTCACCTTTCCCGTTAAGCAGCCATAGTGTGTTTTCTAAACGTGTGACTCTGTTCTGTTTTGTAATTCAGTTCAAGTGTAGCGGTTTTTACATTCCCTCTATAAGTGGTACCTTATGATAAGTGTCTTTTTCTGTGTGACTTATTTCACTTAGAATCGTCGTTCCTAAATCCACTCATCTTGCTTCTACTAGCCTTATGACATTTATTTTATGTCTGAGTGATATTTCATTGTACATAAGGACCAAAACTTCTTTATCCATTTTTTTCTTTCCTGGTATATTTAAGGTGTCATGAAGTGGAGGTTCTTGTCAACAGAGCAGCCCTAATCATTGGGGTGCCTGTGTCTTGCTGATTTTTAGTTTTCCCAATTTATTCGACCATGAGTGGACGTGCCCTATGCTCCCTAAGCTGTGTTTTTTCGATGTTTCGGGACACACCGTACACTTCTCCTGTGTGGCTGTTGGCAGTTTACATCCCTCCCATCAGCGTAGCAAGGCTGCCATTTCTCCATGGCCTGTCCTGCATTTCTGGTTTTGACACTTTTTGCAGCATGGCCCTTTTGACCGATGGGAAGCGAGACTTCTTTGTAGCGCTGCTTTGCCTTTCCAGGTTGCTTGGTTGGCCAAAAAGGGCGTATGCGTTTTTTCCTGAATATATTCAGGAAAAAACGCATACGCCCTTTTTGGCCAAGGTCATCATTGTCGACGTTTTGCCACCTTTCATGTGCTTTAAAGGCGATTCGAATCTACCTCCTGAAATCTGTTTCCTGCAATTCTGCCTTGCTTTCAAATCCTCTTCGTTGCCTTCCCTCAATATATTTTTGGACGAGAGTTATGATTTATAACTCAGCAGGTTTATGAATTGCAGTGCCCCTGAGCTCCATTTTTCAACTGTCTTTTTTGGGAGCTGGCCGCAAACGCACGGGATTGCCTAAGGCCCTATTCTGGTTCCCGGCGGTAGGCTGAGCCTGTGGTTAATTCTTCTTCCTGATGGGAAAATAGAGTGACCTGTGCCTGTCCCAACACCTAGATCTAGTCTCTCATTGGTTGCCCCTCTTCCCTTTCATCCTCAGGACAAATTGCAACCTGTACGGAACAGGAGGTTAAAGGTGCTGATTCTCCAAGTAGCGAGATTGCTAATAAAGTAGCTGGAATTGGGAACCCGAACACAAGGAGATGAGAAATGAGGTGTGTTTTAGAAACCTTTCAAAATCACATGGTGTACCTTCTTCTGGGTTTCTCATGCATGTTTTCGATGTAGGAAGATGCCCTTGAACCTGGAGAATTGGGACCCATGGGATGGGGACCACGCAGTATTACTTTAAAGGGTCTGTGTTTGCTCACCCAACCTCACCCAAACTCTCAGCCCCAAGAGTGTCCAGCCTTATGTCTCATCCAGCTGTGGGTCTAGATATGGTCAATCCAGGTTGCATCACAGCCCCTGAACGAATTACGTAAGAATTTCTCTCCCTTTCACTGTCTTTGTTTTATGGGTTTTTAAAAGTAATTTATTTTCATAATGGGGTTTAGTTGCCTTTCACGGCTGTGTTTATGCGGCTTTACACCCACTTGACTCACTTCCAGACAGATATAAATACATAGGTTTTAAGATTCTTACTAGTCACATATATTCTTGTGCGGTGAATAGGGGGTGTTGAGTCCAGTTCACTGAGCAAGGAGTAGGTCTTGTCTATTACATATTGGGTGTATGGAACGGTATCTGAGCGAATTTGAAACCCTTGTTTTATGCATCACCCCACCTCACCTTTCCCGTTAAGCAGCCATAATGTGTTTTCTAAACGTGTGACTCTGTTCTGTTTTGTAATTCAGTTCAAGTGTAGCGGTTTTTACATTCCCTCTATAAGTGATAGCTTATGATAAGTGTCTTTTTCTGTGTGACTTATTTCACTTAGAATCGTCGTACCTAAGTCCACTCATCTTGCTTCTACTAGCCTTATGACATTGATTTCATGTCTGAGTGATATTCCATTGTACATAAGGACCACAACTTCTTTATCCATTTTTCTCTTTCCTGGGATATTTAAGGTGTCATGAAGTGGAGGTTTTTGTCAACAGAGCAGCCCTAAACTTTGGGGTGCCTGTGTCTTGCTGATTTTTAGTTTTCCCAATTTATACGCCCATGAGTGGACGTGCCCTATGCTCCCTAAGCTGTGTTTTTTCGATGTTTCAGGACACACCGTACACTTCTTCAGAGTGGCTGTTGGCAATTTACATCCCGCCCATCAGCGTAGCAAGGCTGCCATTTCTCCATGGCCTGTCCTGCATTTCTGGTTTTGACACTTTTTGCAGCATGACCCTTTTGACCGATGGGAAGCGAGACTTCTTTGTAGTGCTGATTTGCCTTTCCAGGTTGCTTGGTTGGCCAAAAAGGGCGTATGCGTTTTTTCCTGAATATATTCAGGAAAAACGCATAGGACCTTTTTGGCCAAGGGCATCATTGTCGACGTTTTGCCACTTTTCATGTGCTTTAAAGGCGATTCGAATCTACCTCCTGAAACCTGTTTCCTGCAATTCTGCCTTGCTTTCAAATCGTCTTCGTTGCCTTCCCTCAATATATTTGTGGACTGGAGTAATCATTTATACCTCAGCAGGTTTGTGAATGGCACTGCCCCTGAACTCCATTTTTCCACTGTCTTTTTTGGGAGCTGGCTGCAAAAGCACGGGATTGCCTCAGGCCCTATTCTGGTTCCCGGCGGCAGGCTGAGCCTGTGGTTAATTCTTCTTCCTGATGGGAAAATAGAGTGACCTGTGCCTGTCCCAACACCTAGATCTAGTCTCTCATTGGTTGCCCCTCTTCCCTTTCATCCTCAGGACAAATTGCAACCTGTAGGGAACAGGAGCTTAAAGGTGCTGATTCTCCAAGTAGGGAGATTGCTAGTAAAGTAGCTGGAAAGGCGAACCCGAGCACAAGGAGATGAGAAATGAGGTGCATATTAGAAACCTTTCAAAATCACACGGTGTACCATCTTCTGGGTTTCTCATGCATGTTTTCGATGTAGGAAGATGCCCTTAAACCTGGAGATTTGGGACCCATGGGATTGGTACCACGCAGTATTACTTTAAAGGGTCTGCCTTTGCTCACCCAACCTCACCCAACCTTTCAGCCCCAAGAGTGTCCACCCTTATGTCTCATCCAGCTGTGGGTCTAGATATGGTCAATCCAGGTTGCATCACAGCCTCTGAACGAATTTTGTAAGAATTTCTCTCTCTTTCACTGTCTTTCTTTTACGGGTTTTTAAAAGTAATTTATTTTTATAATGGGGTTTAGCTGCTTTTCACGGCTGTGTTTATGCGGCTTTACACCCACTTGACTCACTTCCAGACAGATATCAATACATAGGTTTTAAGATTCTTACTAGTCAGATATATTCTTGTGCGGTGAATAGGGGGTGTTGAGTCCAGTTCACTGAGCAAGGAGTTGGTCTTGTCTATTACATATTGGGTGTATGGAACTGTATCTGAGCGAATTTGAAACCCTTGTTTTATGCATCACCCCACTTCACCTTTCCCGTTAAGCAGCCATAGTGTGTTTTCTAAACGTGTGACTCTGTTCTGTTTTGTAATTCAGTTCAAGTGTAGCGGTTTTTACATTCCCTCTATAAGTGATAGCTTATGATAAGTGTCTTTTTCTGTGTGACTTATTTCACTTAGAATCGTCGCACCTAAGTCCACTCATCTTGCTTCTACTAGCCTTATGACATTGATTTCATGTCTGAGTGATATTGCATTGTACATAAGGACCACAACTTCTTTATCCATTTTTCTCTTTCCTGGGATATTTAAGGTGTCATGAAGTGGAGGTTCTTGTCAACAAAGCAGCCCTAAACTTTGGGGTGCCTGTGTCTTGCTGATTTTTAGTTTTCCCAATTTATACGCCCATGAGTGGACGTGCCCTATGCTCCCTAAGCTGTGTTTTTTCGATGTTTCAGGACACACCGTATACTTCTCCAGAGTGACTGTTGGCAATTTACATCCCGCCCATCAGCGTAGCAAGGCTGCCATTTCTCCATGGCCTGTCCTGCATTTCTGGTTTTGACACTTTTTGCAGCATGACCCTTTTGACAGATGGGAAGCGAGACTTGTTTCTAGCGCTGATTTGCCTTTCCAGGTTGCTTGGTTGGCCAAAAAGGGCGTATGCGTTTTTTCCTGAATATATTCAGGAAAAAACGCATACGCCCTTTTTGGCCAAGGGCATCATTGTCGTCGTTTTGCCGCTTTTCATGTGCTTTAAGGCGATTCGAATCTACCTCCTGAAACCTGCTTCCTGCAATTCTGCCTTGCTTTCAAATCCTCTTCGTTGCCTTCCCTCAACATATCTGTGGATGAGAGTTATCATTTATAACTCTGCGGGTTTGTGAATTGCAGTGTCCCTGAGCTCCATTTTTCAACTCGCTTTTTTGGGAGCTGGCCGCAAAAGCGCGTTATTGCCTCAGGCCCTATTCTGCTTCTGGGCGGCAGGCTGAGCCTGTGGTTAATTCTTCTTCCTGATGGGAAAATAGAGTGACCTGTGCCTGTCCCAACACCTAGATCTAGTCTCTCATTGGTTGCCCCTATTCCCGTTCATCCTGAGGACAAATTGCAACCTGTAGGGAACAGGAGCTTAAAGGTGCTGATTCTCCAAGTAGGGAGATTGCTAGTAAAGTAGCTGGAATGGCGAACCCGAGCACAAGGAGATGAGAAATGAGGTGCATATTAGAAACCTTTCAAAATCACACGGTGTACCATCTTCTGGGTTTCTCATGCATGTTTTCGATGAAGGAAGATGCCCTTGAACCTGGAGATTTGGGACCCATGGGCTTGGTACCAGGCAGTATTCCTTTAAAGGGTCTGCGTTTGCTCACCCAACCTCACCCAACCTCTCAGCCCCAAAAGTGTCCACCCTTATGTCTCATCCAGCTGTGGGTCTAGATATGGTCAATCCAGGTTGCATCACAGCCTCTGAACGAATTTTGTAAGAATTTCTCTCTCTTTCACTGTCTTTGTTTTACGGGTTTTTAAAAGTAATTTATTTTTATAATGGGGTTTAGCTGCTTTTCACGGCTGTGTTTATGCGGCTTTACACCCACTTGACTCACTTCCAGACAGATATCAATACATAGGTTTTAAGATTCTTACTAGTCACATATATTCTTCTGCGGTGAATAGGGGGTGTTGAGTCCAGTTCACTGAGCAAGGAGTAGGTCTTGTCTATTACATATTGGGTGTATGGAACGGTATCTGAGCGAATTTGAAACCCTTGTTTTATGCATCATCCCACCTCACCTTTCCCGTTAAGCAGCCATAGTGTGTTTTCTAAACGTGTGACTCTGTTCTGTTCTGTAATTCATTTCAAGTGTAGCGGTTTTTACATTCCCTCTATAAGTGATAGCTTATGATAAGTGTCTTTTTCTGTGTGACTTTTTTCACTTAGAATCGTCGTACCTAAGTCCACTCATCTTGCTTCTACTAGCCTTATGACATTGATTTCATGTCTGAGTGATATTCCATTGTACATAAGGACCACAACTTCTTTATCCATTTTTCTCTTTCCTGGGATATTTAAGGTGTCATGAAGTGGAGGTTCTTGTCAACAGAGCAGCCCTAAACTTTGGGGTGCCTGTGTATTGCTGATTTTTAGTTTTCCCAATTTATACGCCCATGAGTGGACGTGCCCTATGCTCCCTAAGCTGTGTTTTTTCGATGTTTCAGGAAACACCGTACACTTCTTCAGAGTGGCTGTTGGCAATTTACATCCCGCCCATCAGCGTAGCAAGGCTGCCATTTCTCCATGGCCTGTCCTGCATTTCTGGTTTTGACACTTTTTGCAGCATGACCCTTTTGACAGATGGGAAGCGAGACTTCTTTGTAGCGCTGATTTGCCTTTCCAGGTTGCTTGGTTGGCCAAAAAGGGCGTATGCGTTTTTTCCTGAATATATTCAGGAAAAAACGCATAGGAACTTTTTGGCCAAGGGCCTCATTGTCGACGTTTTGCCACTTTTCATGTGCTTTAAAGGCGATTCGAATCTACCTCCTGAAACCTGTTTCCTGCAATTCTGCCTTGCTTTCAAATCCTCTTCGTTGCCTTCCCTCAATATATTTGTGGACTGGAATAATCATTTATAACTCAGCAGGTTTGTGAATGGCAGTGCCCCTGAGCTCCATTTTTCAACTGTCTTTTTTGGGAGCTGGCCGGAAAAGCACGGGATTGCCTCAGGCCCTATTCTGGTTCCCGACGGCAGGCTGAGCCTGTGGTTAATTCTTCTTCCTGATGGGAAAATAGAGTGACCTGTGCCTGTCCCAACACCTAGATCTAGTCTCTCATTGGTTGCCCCTCTTCCCTTTCATCCTCAGGACAAATTGCAACCTGTAGGGAACAGGAGCTTAAAGGTTCTGATTCTCCAAGTAGGGAGATTTCTAGTAAAGTAGCTGGAAAGGCGAACCCGAGCACAAGGAGATGAGAAATGAGGTGCATATTAGAAACCTTTCAAAATCACATGGTGTACCATCTTCTGGGTTTCTCATGCATGTTTTCGATGTAGGAAGATACCCTTGAACCTGGAGATTTGGGACCCATTGAATGGGTACCACGCAGTATTCCTTTAAAGGGTCTGCGTTTGCTCACCCAACCTCACCCAACCTCTCAGCCCCAAGAGTGTCCACCCTTATGTCTCATCCAGCTGTGGGTCTAGATATGGTCAATCCAGGTTGCATCACAGCCTCTGAACGAATTTTGTAAGAATTTCTATCTCTTTCACTGTCTTTGTTTTACGGGTTTTTAAAAGTAATTTATTTTTATAATGGGGTTTAGCTGCTTTTCACGGCTGTGTTTATGCGGCTTTAAACCCACTTGACTCACTTCCAGACAGATATCAATACATAGGTTTTAAGATTCTTACTAGTCACATATATTATTGTGCGGTGAATTGGGGGTGTTGAGTCCAGTTCACTGAGCAAGGAGTAGGTCTTGTCTATTTATTACATATTGGGTGTATGGAAAGGTATCTGAGCGAATTTGAAACCCTTGTTTTATGCATCACCCCACCTCACCTTTCCCCTTAAGCAGCCATAGTGTGTTTTCTAAACGTGTGACTCTGTTCTGTTTTGTAATTCAGTTCAAGTGTAGCGGTTTTTACATTCCCTCTATAAGTGATAGCTTATGATAAGTGTCTTTATCTGTGTGACTTATTTCACGTAGAATCGTCGTACCTAAGTCCACTCATCTTGCTTCTACTAGCCTTATGACATTGATTTCATGTCTGAGTGATATTCCATTGTACATAAGGACCACAACTTCTTTATCCATTTTTCTCTTTCCTGGGATATTTAAGGTGTCATGAAGTGGAGGTTCTTGTCAACAGAGCAGCCCTAAACTTTGGGGTGCCTGTGTTTTGCTGATTTTTAGTTTTCCCAATTTATATGCCCATGAGTGGACGTGCCCTATGCTCACTAAGCTGTGTTTTTTCGATGTTTCAGGACACACCGTACACTTCTTCATAATGGCTGTTGGCAATTTGCATCCCGCCCATCAGCTTAGCAAGGCTGCCATTTTTCCATGGCCTGTCCTGCATTTCTGGTTTTGACACTTTTTGCAGCATGACCCTTTTGACCGATGGGAAGAGAAACTTCTTTGTAGTGCTGATAAGCTTTTCCAGGTTGCTTGTTTGGCCAAAAAGGGCGTATGTGTTTTTTCCTGAATATATTCAGGAAAAAATGCATACACCCTTTTTGGCCAAGGGCATCATTGTCGACGTTTTGCCGCTTTTCATGTGCTTTAAAGGCGATTCGAATCTACCTCCTGAAATCTGTTTCCTGCAATTCTGCCTTGCTTTCAAATCCTCTTCGTTGCCTTCCCTCAATATATTTGTGGACGAGAGTTATCATTTATAACTCTGCGGGTTTGTGAATTGCAGTGTCCCTGAGCTCCATTTTTCAACTGGCTTTTTTGGGAGCTGGCCGCAAAAGCGCGGGATTGCCTCAGGCCCTATTCTGTTTCTGGGCGGCAGGCTGAGCCTGTGGTTAATTCTTCTTCCTGATGGGAAAATAGAGTGACCTGTGCCTGTCCCAACACCTAGATCTAGTCTCTCATTCGTTGCCACTCTTCCCGTTCATCCTCAGGACAAATTGCAACCTGTAGGGAACAGGAGCTTAAAGGTGCTGATTCTCCAAGTAGGGAGATTGCTAGTAAAGTAGCTGGAAAGGCGAACCCGAGCACAAGGAGATGAGAAATGAGGTGCATATTAGAAACCTTTCAAAATCACACGGTGTACCATCTTCTGGGTTTCTCATGCATGTTTTCGATGTAGGAAGATGCCCTTGAACCTGGAGATTTGGTACCCATGGGAAGGGTACCAGGCAGTATTCCTTTAAAGGGTCTGCGTTTGCTCACCCAACCTCACCCAACCTCTCAGCCCCAAGAGTGTCCACCCTTATGTCTCATCCAGCTGTGGGTCTAGATATGGTCAATCCAGGTTGCATCACAGCCTCTGAACGAATTTTGTAAGAATTTCTCTCTCTTTCACTGTCTTTGTTTTACGGGTTTTTAAAAGTAATTTATTTTTATAATGGGGTTTAGCTGCTTTTCACGGCTGTGTTTATGCGGCTTTACACCCACTTGACTCACTTCCAGACAGATATCAATACATAGGTTTTAAGATTCTTACTAGTCACATATATTCTTGTGCGGTGAATAGGGGGTGTTGAGTCCAGTTCACTGAGCAAGGAGTAGGTCTTGTCTATTACATATTGGGTGTATGGAACGGTATCTGAGCGAATTTGTAACCCTTGTTTTATGCATCACCCCACCTCACCTTTCCCGTTAAGCAGCCATAATGTGTTTTCTAAACGTGTGACTCTGTTCTGTTCTGTAATTCAGTTCAAGTGTAGCGGTTTTTACATTCCCTCTATAAGTGATAGCTTATGATAAGTGTCTTTTTCTGTGTGACTTTTTTCACTTAGAATCGTCGTACCTAAGTCCACTCATCTTGCTTCTACTAGCCTTATGACATTGATTTCATGTCTGAGTGATATTCCATTGTACATAAGGACCACAAATTCTTTATCCATTTTTCTCTTTCCTGGGATATTTAAGGTGTCATGAAGTGGAGGTTCTTGTCAACAGAGCAGCCCTAAACATTGGGGTGCCTGTGTCTTGCTGATTTTTAGTTTTCCCAATTTATACGCCCATGAGTGGACGTGCCCTATGCTCCCTAAGCTGTGTTTTTTCGATGTTTCAGGAAACACCGTACACTTCTTCAGAGTGGCTGTTGGCAATTTACATCCCGCCCATCAGCGTAGCAAGCCTGCCATTTCTCCATGGCCTGTCCTGCATTTCTGGTTTTGACACTTTTTGCAGCATGACCATTTTGACAGATGGGAAGCGAGACTTCTTTGTAGCGCTGATTTGCCTTTCCAGGTTGCTTGGTTGGCCAAAAAGGGCGTATGCGTTTTTTCCTGAATATATTCAGGAAAAAACGCATAGGACCTTTTTGGCCAAGGGCATCATTGTCGAAGTTTTGCCACTTTTCATGTGCTTTAAAGGCGATTCGAATCTACCTCCTGAAACCTGTTTCCTGCAATTCTGCCTTGCTTTCAAATCCTCTTCGTTGCCTTCCCTCAATATATTTGTCGACTGGAATAATCATTTATAACTCAGAAGGTTTGTGAATGGCAGTGCCCCTGAGCTCCGTTTTTCAACTGTCTTTTTTGGGAGCTGGCCGCAAAAGCACGGGATTGCTTCAGGCCCTATTCTGCTTCTGGGCGGCAGGCTGAGCCTGTGGTTAATTCTTCTTCCTGATGGGAATATAGAGTGACCTGTGCCTGTCCCAACACCTAGATCTAGTCTCTCATTGGTTGCCCCTCTTCCCGTTCATCCTCAGGACAAATTGCAACCTGTAGGGAACAGGAGCTTAAAGGTGCTGATTCTACAAGTAGGGAGATTTATAGTAATGTAGCTGGAAAGGCGAACCCGAGCACAAGGAGATGAGAAATGAGGTGCATATTAGAAACCTTTCAAAATCACACGGTGAACCATCTTCTGGGTTTCTCATGCATGTTTTCAATGTAGGAAGATGCCCTTGAACCTGGAGATTTGGGACCCATGGGATGGGTACCAGGCAGTATTCCTTTAAAGGGTCTGCGTTTGCTCACCCAACCTCACCCAACCTCTCAGCCCCAAGAGTGTCCACCGTTATGTCTCATCCAGCTGTGGGTCTAGATATGGTCAATCCAGGTTGCATCACAGCCTCTGAACGAATTTTGTAAGAATTTCTCTCTCTTTCACTGTCTTTGTTTTACGGGTTTTTAAAAGTAATTTATTTTTATAATGGGGTTTAGCTGCTTTTCAAGGCTGTGTTTATGCGGCTTTACACCCACTTGACTCACTTCCAGACAGATATCAATACATAGGTTTTAACATTCTTACTAGTCACATATATTCTTGTGCGGTGAATAGGGGGTGTTGAGTCCAGTTCACTGAGCACGGAGTAGGTCTTGTCTATTACATATTGGTAGTATGGAACGGTATCTGAGCGAATTTGAAACCCTTGTTTTATGCATCACCCCACCTCACCTTTCCCGTTAAGCAGCCATAGTGTGTTTTCTAAACGTGTGACTCTGTTCTGTTTTGTAATTCAGTTCAAGTGTAGCGGTTTTTACATTCCCTCTATAAGTGATAGCTTATGATAAGTGTCTTTTTCTGTGTGACTTATTTCACTGAGAATCGTCGTACCTAAGTCCAATCATCTTGCTTCTACTAGCCTTATGACATTGATTTCATGTCTGAGTGATATTCCATTGTACATAAGGACCACAACTTCTTTATCCATTTTTCTCTTTCCTGGGATATTTATGGTGTCATGAAGTGGAGGTTCTTGTCAACAGAGCAGCCCTAAACTTTGGGGTGCCTGTGTCTTTCTGATTTTTAGTTTTCCCTATTTATACGCCCATGAGTGGACGTGCCCTATGCTCACTAAGCTGTGTTTTTTCGATGTTTCAGGACACACCGTACACTTCTTCATAGTGGCTGTTGGCAATTTACATCCCGCCCATCAGCGTAGCAAGGCTGCCATTTCTCCATGGCCTGTCCTGCATTTCTGGTTTTGACACTTTTTGTAGCATGACCCTTTTGACCGATGGGAAGCGAGACTTCTTTGTAGCGCTGATTTGCCTTTCCAGATTGCTTGGTTGGCCAAAAAGGGCGTATGCGTTTTTTCCTGAATATATTCAGGAAAAAACGCATACGCCCTTTTTGGCCAAGGGCATCATTGTCGACGTTTTGCCGCTTTTCATGTGTTTTAAAGGCGATTCGAATCTACCTCCTGAAACCTGTTTCCTCCAATTCTGCCTTGCTTTCAAATCCTCTTCGTTGCCTTCCCTCAATATATCTGTGGATGAGAGTTATCATTTATAACTTTGCGGGTTTGTGAATTGCAGTGGCCCTGAGCTCCATTTTTCAACTCGCTTTTTTGGGAGCTGGCCGCAAAAGCGCTGGATTGCCTCAGGCCCTATTCTGCTTCTGGGCGGCAGGCTGAGCCTGTGGTTAATTCTTCTTCCTGATGGGAAAATAGAGTGACCTGTGCCTGTCCCAACACCTAGATCTAGTCTCTCATTGGTTGCCCCTCTTCCCTTTCATCCTCAGGACAAATTGCAACCTGTACGGAACAGGAAGTTAAAGGTTCTGATTCTCCAAGTATGGAGATTGTTCGTAAAGTAGCTGGAATGGCGAACCCGAACACAAGAAGATGAGAAATGAGGTGCGTTTTAGAAACCTTTCAAAATCACACGGTGTACCATCGTCTGGGTTTCTCATGCATGTTTTCGATGTAGGAAGATGCCCTTGAACCTGGAGATTTGGGACCCATGGGATGGGGACCACGCAGTATTACTTTAAAGGGTCTGCGTTTGCTCACCCAACCTCACCAAACCTCTCAGCCCCAAGAGTGTCCACCCTTATGTCTCATCCACATGTGGGTCTAGATATGGTCAATCCAGGTTGCATCACAGCCTCTGAACGAATTTTGTAAGAATTTCTCTCTCTTTCACTGTCTTTCTTTTACGGGTTTTTAAAAGTAATTTATTTTTATAATGGGGTCTAGCTGCTTTTCACGGCTGTGTTTATGCGGCTTTACACCCAGTTGACTCACTTCCAGACAGATATCAATATATATGTTTTAAGATTCTTACTAGTCACATATATTCTTGTGCGGTGAATAGGGGGTGTTGAGTCCAGTTCAGTGAGCAAGGAGTAGGTCTTGTCTATTACATATTGGGTGTATGGAACGGTATCTGAGCGAATTTGAAACCCTTGTTTTATGCATCACCCCACCTCACCTTTCCCGTTAAGCAGCCATAGTGTGTTTTCTAAACGTGTGACTCTGTTCTGTTTTGTAATTCAGTTCAAGTGTAGCGGTTTTTACATTCCCTCTATAAGTGATAGCTTATGATAAGTGTCTTTTTCTGTGTGACTTATTTCACTTAGAATCGTCGTACCTAAGTCCACTCATCTTGCTTCTACTAGCCTTATGACATTGATTTCATGTCTGAGTGATATTCCATTGTACATAAGGACCACAACTTCTTTATCCATTTTTCTCTTTCCTGGGATATTTAAGGTGTCATGAAGTGGAGGTTCTTGTCAACAGAGCAGCCCTAAACTTTGGGGTGCTTGTGTCTTGCTGATTTTTAGTTTTCCCAATTTATACGCCCATGAGTGGACGTGCCCTATGCTCCCTAAGCTGTGTTTTTTCGATGTTTCAGGACACACCGTACACTTCTCCAGAGTGGCTGTTGGCAATTTACATCCCGCGCATCAGCGTAGCAAGGCTGCCATTTCTCCATGGCCTGTCCTGCATTTCTGCTTTTGACACTTTTTGCAGCATGACCCTTTTGACAGATGGGAAGCGATACTTCTTTGTAGCGCTGATTTGCCTTTCCAGGTTGCTTGGTTGGCCAAAAAGGGCGTATGCGTTTTTTCCTGAATATATTCAGGTAAAAACGCATACGCCCTTTTGGCCAAGGGCATCATAGTCGACGTTTTGCCGCTTTTCATGTGCTTTAAAGGCGATTCGAATCTACCTCCTGAAATCTGTTTCCTGCAATTCTGCCTTGCTTTCAAATCCTCTTCGTTGCCTTCCCTCAATATATCTGTGGATGAGAGTTGTCATTTATAACTCTGCGGGTTTGTGAATTGCAGTGTCCCTGAGCTCCATTTTTCAACTGTCTTTTTTGGGAGCTGGCCGCAAAAGCGCGGGATTGCCACAGGCCCTATTATGCTTCTGGGCGGCAGGCTGAGCCTGTGGTTAATTCTTCTTCCTGATGGGAAAATAGAGTGACCTGTGCCTGTCCCAACACCTAGATCTAGTCTCTCATTGGTTTCCCCTCTTCCCGTTCATCCTCAGGACAAATTGCAACCTTTAGGGAACAGGAGCTTAAAGGTGCTGATTCTACAAGTAGGGAGATTGCTAGTAAAGTAGCTGGAAAGGCGAACCCGAGCACAAGGAGATGAGAAATGAGGTGCATATTAGAAACCTTTCAAAATCACACGGTGTACCATCTTCTGGGTTTCTCATGCATGTTTTCGATGTAGGAAGATGCCCTTGAACCTGGAGATTTGGGACCCATGGAATGGGTACCACGCATTATTCCTTTAAAGGGTCTGCGTTTGCTCACCCAACCTCACCCAACCTCTCAGCCCCAAGATTGTCCACCCTTATGTCTCATCCAGCTATGGGTCTAGATATGGTCAATCCAGGTTGCATCACAGCCTCTGAACGAATTTTGTAAGAATTTCTCTCTCTTTCACTGTCTTTGTTTTACGGGTTTTAAAAAGTTGTTTATTTTTATAATGGGGTTTAGCTGCTTTTCACGGCTGTGTTTATGCGGCTTTACACCCACTTGACTCACTTCCAGACAGATATCAATACATAGGTTTTAAGATTCTTACTAGTCACATATATTCTTCTGCGGTGAATAGGGGGTGTTGAGTCCAGTTCACTGAGCAAGGAGTAGGTCTTGTCTATTACATATTGGGTGTATGGAACGGTATCTGAGCGAATTTGAAACCCTTGTTTTATGCATCATCCCATCTCACCTTTCCCCTTAAGCAGCCATAGTGTGTTTTCTAAACGTGTGACTCTGTTCTGTTTTGTAATTCAGTTCAAGTGTAGCGGTTTTTACATTCCCTCTATAAGTGATAGCTTATGATAAGTGTCTTTTTCTGTGTGACTTTTTTCACTTAGAATCGTCGTACCTAAGTCCACTCATCTTGCTTCTACTAGCCTTATGACATTGATTTCATGTCTGAGTGATATTCCATTGTACATAAGGACCACAGCTTCTTTATCCATTTTTCTCTTACCTGGGACATTTAAGGTGTCATGAAGTGGAGGTTCTTGTCAACAGAGCAGCCCTAAACTTTGGGGTGCCTGTGTCTTGCTGATTTTTAGTTTTCCCAATTTATACGCCCATGAGTGGACGTGCCCTATGCTCCCTAAGCTGTGTTTTTTCGATGTTTCAGGACACACCGTACACTTCTCCAGAGTGGCTGTTGGCAATTTACATCCCGCCCATCAGCGTAGCAAGGCTGCCATTTCTCCATGGCCTGTCCTGCATTTCTGGTTTTGACACTTTTTGCAGCATGACCCTTTTGACAGATGGGAAGCGAGACTTCTTTGTAGCGCTGATTTGCCTTTCCAGGTTGCTTGGTTGGCCAAAAAGGGCGTATGCTTTTTTCCTGAATATATTCAGAAAAAAACGCATACGCCCTTTTTGGCCAAGGGCATCATTGTCGACGTTTTGCCGCTTTTCATGTGCTTTAAATGCGATTCGAATCTACCTCCTGAAATCTGTTTCCTGCAATTTTGCCTTGCTTTCAAATACTCTTCGTTGCCTTCCCTCAATATATCTGTGGATGAGAGTTATCATTTATAACTCTGCGGGTTTTTCACTTGCAGTGTCCCTGAGCTCCATTTTTCAACTGGCTTTTTTGGGAGCCGGCCGCAAAAGCGCAGGATTGCCTCAGGCCGTATTCTGCTTCTGGGCTGCAGGCTGAGCCTGTGGTTAATTCTTCTTCCTGATGGGAAAATAGAGTGACCTGTGCCTTTCCCAACACCTAGATCTAGTCTCTCATTGGTTGCCCCTCTTCCCGTTCATCCTCAGGACAAATTGCAACCTGTAGGGAACAGGAGCTTAAAGGTGCTGATTCTACAAGTAGGGAGATTGCTAGTAAAGTAGCTGGAAAGGAGAACCCGAGCACAAGGAGATGAGAAATGAGGTGCATATTAGAAACCTTTCAAAATCACACGGTGTACCATCTTCTGGGTTTCTGATGCATGTTTTCGATGTAGGAAGATGCCCTTGAACCTGGAGATTTGGGACCCATGGGATGGGTACCACGCAGTTTTCCTTTAGAGGGTCTGCGTTTGCTCACCCAACCTCACCCAACCTCTCAGCCCCAAGAGTGTCCACCCTTATGTCTCATCCAGCTGTGGGTCTAGATATGGTCAATCCAGGTTGCATCACAGCCTCTGAACGAATTTTGTAAGAATTTCTCTCTCTTTCACTGTCTTTGTTTTACGGGTTTTTAAAAGTAATTTATTTTTATAATGGGGTTTAGCTGCTTTTCACGGCTGTGTTTATGCGGCTTTACACCCACTTGACTCACTTCCAGACAGATATCAATATATAGGTTTTAAGATTCTTAATAGTCACATATATTCTTGTGCGGTGAATAGGGGGTGTTGAGTCCAGTTCACTGAGCAAGGAGTAGGTCTTGTCTATTTATTACATATTGGGTGTATGGAACGGTATCTGAGCGAATTTGAAACCCTTGTTTTATGCATCACCCCACCTCACCTTTCCCCTTAAGCAGCCATAGTGTGTTTTCTAAACGTGTGACTCTGTTCTGTTTTGTAATTCAGTTTAAGTGTAGCGGTTTTTACATTCCCTCTATAAGTGATAGCTTATGATAAGTGTCTTTTTCTGTGTGACTTTTTTCACTTAGAATCGTCGTACCTAAATCCACTCATCTTGCTTCTACTAGCCTTATGACATTGATTTCATGTCTGAGTGATATTCCATTGTACATAAGGACCACAGCTTCTTTATCCATTTTTCTCTTTCCTGGGACATTTAAGGTGTCATGAAGTGGAGGTTCTTGTCAACAGAGCAGCCCTAAACTTTGGGGTGCCTGTGTCTTGCTGATTTTTAGTTTTCCCAATTTATACGCCCATGAGAGGACGTGCCCTATGCTCCCTAAGCTGTGTTTTTTCGATGTTTCAGGACACACCGTACACTTCTGCAGAGTGGCTGTTGGCAATTTACATCCCGCCCATCAGCGTAGCAAGGCTGCCATTTCTCCATGGCCTGTCCTGCAATTCTGGTTTTGACACTTTTTGCAGCATGGCACTTTTGACAGATGGGAAGCGAGACTTCTTTGTAGCGCTGATTTGCCATTCCAGGTTGCTTGATTGGCCAAAAAGGGCGTATGCGTTTTTTCCTGAATATATTCAGGAAAGAACGCATATGCCCTTTTTGGCCAAGGGCATCATTGTCGACGTTTTGCCGCTTTTCATGTGCTTTAAAGGCGATTCGAATCTACCTCCTGAAATCTGTTTCCTGCAATTTTGCCTTGCTTTCAAATCCTCTTCGTTGCCTTCCCTCAATATATCTGTGGATGAGAGTTGTCATTTATAACTCTGCGGGTTTGTGAATTGCAGTGTCCCTGAGCTCCATTTTTCAACTGTCTTTTTTGGGAGCTGGCCGCAAAAGCGCGGGATTGCCTCAGGCCCTATTCTGCTTCTGGGCGGCAGGCTGAGCCTGTGGTTAATTCTTCTTCCTGATGCGAAAATAGAGTAACCTGTGCCTGTCCCAACACCTAGATCTAGTCTCTCATTGGTTGCCCCTCTTCCCGTTCATCCTCAGGACAAATTGCAACCTGTAGGGAACAGGAGCTTAAAGGTGCTGATTCTACAAGTAGGGAGATTGCTAGTAAAGTAGCTGGAAAGGCGAACCCGAGCACAAGGAGATGAGAAGTGAGGTGCATATTAGAAACCTTTCAAAATCACACGGTGTACCATCTTCTGGGTTTCTCATGCATGTTTTCGATGTAGGAAGATGCCCTTGAACCTGGAGATTTGGGACCCATGGGATGGGTACCACGCAGTATTCCTTTAAAGGGTCTGCGTTTGCTCACCCAACCTCACCCAACCTCTCAGCCCCAAGAGTGTCCACCCTTATGTCTCATCCAGCTCTGGGACTAGATATGGTCAATCCAGGTTGCATCACAGCCTCTGAACGAATTTTGTAAGAATTTCTCTCTCTTTCACTGTCTTTGTTTTACGGGTTTTTAAAAGTAATTTATTTTTATAATGGGGTTTAGCTGCTTTTCACGGCTGTGTTTATGCGGCTTTACACCCACTTGACTCACTTCCAGACAGATATCAATATATAGGTTTTAAGATTCTTACTAGTCACATATATTCTTGTGCGGTGAATAGGGGGTGTTGAGTCCAGTTCACTGAGCAAGGAGTAGGTCTTGTCTATTTATTACATATTGGGTGTATGGAACGGTATCTAAGCGAATTTGAAACCCTTGTTTTATGCATCACCCCACCTCACCTTTCCCCTTAAGCAGCCATAGTGTGTTTTCTAAACGTATGACTCTGTTCTGTTTTGTAATTCAGTTCAAGTGTAGCGGTTTTTACATTCCCTCTATAAGTGATAGCTTATGATAAGTGTCTTTTTCTGTGTGACTTATTTCACTGAGAATCGTCGTACCTAAGTCCAATCATCTTGCTTCTACTAGCCTTATGACATTGATTTCATGTCTGAGTGATATTCCATTGTACATAAGGACCACAACTTCTTTATCCATTTTTCTCTTTCCTGGGATATTTATGGTGTCATGAAGTGGAGGTTCTTGTCAACAGAGCAGCCCTAAACTTTGGGGTGCCTGTGTCTTTCTGATTTTTAGTTTTCCCTATTTATACGCCCATGAGTGGACGTGCCCTATGCTCACTAAGCTGTGTTTTTTCGATGTTTCAGGACACACCGTACACTTCTTCATAGTGGCTGTTGGCAATTTACATCCCGCCCATCAGCGTAGCAAGGCTGCCATTTCTCCATGGCCTGTCCTGCATTTCTGGTTTTGACACTTTTTGTAGCATGACCCTTTTGACCGATGGGAAGCGAGACTTCTTTGTAGCGCTGATTTGCCTTTCCAGATTGCTTGGTTGGCCAAAAAGGGCGTATGCGTTTTTTCCTGAATATATTCAGGAAAAAACGCATACGCCCTTTTTGGCCAAGGGCATCATTGTCGACGTTTTGCCGCTTTTCATGTGTTTTAAAGGCGATTCGAATCTACCTCCTGAAACCTGTTTCCTCCAATTCTGCCTTGCTTTCAAATCCTCTTCGTTGCCTTCCCTCAATATATCTGTGGATGAGAGTTATCATTTATAACTTTGCGGGTTTGTGAATTGCAGTGGCCCTGAGCTCCATTTTTCAACTCGCTTTTTTGGGAGCTGGCCGCAAAAGCGCTGGATTGCCTCAGGCCCTATTCTGCTTCTGGGCGGCAGGCTGAGCCTGTGGTTAATTCTTCTTCCTGATGGGAAAATAGAGTGACCTGTGCCTGTCCCAACACCTAGATCTAGTCTCTCATTGGTTGCCCCTCTTCCCTTTCATCCTCAGGACAAATTGCAACCTGTACGGAACAGGAAGTTAAAGGTTCTGATTCTCCAAGTATGGAGATTGTTCGTAAAGTAGCTGGAATGGCGAACCCGAACACAAGAAGATGAGAAATGAGGTGCGTTTTAGAAACCTTTCAAAATCACACGGTGTACCATCGTCTGGGTTTCTCATGCATGTTTTCGATGTAGGAAGATGCCCTTGAACCTGGAGATTTGGGACCCATGGGATGGGGACCACGCAGTATTACTTTAAAGGGTCTGCGTTTGCTCACCCAACCTCACCAAACCTCTCAGCCCCAAGAGTGTCCACCCTTATGTCTCATCCACATGTGGGTCTAGATATGGTCAATCCAGGTTGCATCACAGCCTCTGAACGAATTTTGTAAGAATTTCTCTCTCTTTCACTGTCTTTCTTTTACGGGTTTTTAAAAGTAATTTATTTTTATAATGGGGTCTAGCTGCTTTTCACGGCTGTGTTTATGCGGCTTTACACCCAGTTGACTCACTTCCAGACAGATATCAATATATATGTTTTAAGATTCTTACTAGTCACATATATTCTTGTGCGGTGAATAGGGGGTGTTGAGTCCAGTTCACTGAGCAAGGAGTAGGTCTTGTCTATTACATATTGGGTGTATGGAACGGTATCTGAGCGAATTTGAAACCCTTGTTTTATGCATCACCCCACCTCACCTTTCCCGTTAAGCAGCCATAGTGTGTTTTCTAAACGTGTGACTCTGTTCTGTTTTGTAATTCAGTTCAAGTGTAGCGGTTTTTACATTCCCTCTATAAGTGATAGCTTATGATAAGTGTCTTTTTCTGTGTGACTTATTTCACTTAGAATCGTCGTACCTAAGTCCACTCATCTTGCTTCTACTAGCCTTATGACATTGATTTCATGTCTGAGTGATATTCCATTGTACATAAGGACCACAACTTCTTTATCCATTTTTCTCTTTCCTGGGATATTTAAGGTGTCATGAAGTGGAGGTTCTTGTCAACAGAGCAGCCCTAAACTTTGGGGTGCTTGTGTCTTGCTGATTTTTAGTTTTCCCAATTTATACGCCCATGAGTGGACGTGCCCTATGCTCCCTAAGCTGTGTTTTTTCGATGTTTCAGGACACACCGTACACTTCTCCAGAGTGGCTGTTGGCAATTTACATCCCGCCCATCAGCGTAGCAAGGCTGCCATTTCTCCATGGCCTGTCCTGCATTTCTGCTTTTGACACTTTTTGCAGCATGACCCTTTTGACAGATGGGAAGCGATACTTCTTTGTAGCGCTGATTTGCCTTTCCAGGTTGCTTGGTTGGCCAAAAAGGGCGTATGCGTTTTTTCCTGAATATATTCAGGTAAAAACGCATACGCCCTTTTGGCCAAGGGCATCATAGTCGACGTTTTGCCGCTTTTCATGTGCTTTAAAGGCGATTCGAATCTACCTCCTGAAATCTGTTTCCTGCAATTCTGCCTTGCTTTCAAATCCTCTTCGTTGCCTTCCCTCAATATATCTGTGGATGAGAGTTGTCATTTATAACTCTGCGGGTTTGTGAATTGCAGTGTCCCTGAGCTCCATTTTTCAACTGTCTTTTTTGGGAGCTGGCCGCAAAAGCGCGGGATTGCCACAGGCCCTATTATGCTTCTGGGCGGCAGGCTGAGCCTGTGGTTAATTCTTCTTCCTGATGGGAAAATAGAGTGACCTGTGCCTGTCCCAACACCTAGATCTAGTCTCTCATTGGTTTCCCCTCTTCCCGTTCATCCTCAGGACAAATTGCAACCTTTAGGGAACAGGAGCTTAAAGGTGCTGATTCTACAAGTAGGGAGATTGCTAGTAAAGTAGCTGGAAAGGCGAACCCGAGCACAAGGAGATGAGAAATGAGGTGCATATTAGAAACCTTTCAAAATCACACGGTGTACCATCTTCTGGGTTTCTCATGCATGTTTTCGATGTAGGAAGATGCCCTTGAACCTGGAGATTTGGGACCCATGGAATGGGTACCACGCATTATTCCTTTAAAGGGTCTGCGTTTGCTCACCCAACCTCACCCAACCTCTCAGCCCCAAGATTGTCCACCCTTATGTCTCATCCAGCTATGGGTCTAGATATGGTCAATCCAGGTTGCATCACAGCCTCTGAACGAATTTTGTAAGAATTTCTCTCTCTTTCACTGTCTTTGTTTTACGGGTTTTAAAAAGTTGTTTATTTTTATAATGGGGTTTAGCTGCTTTTCACGGCTGTGTTTATGCGGCTTTACACCCACTTGACTCACTTCCAGACAGATATCAATACATAGGTTTTAAGATTCTTACTAGTCACATATATTCTTGTGCGGTGAATAGGGGGTGTTGAGTCCAGTTCACTGAGCAAGGAGTAGGTCTTGTCTATTTATTACATATTGGGTGTATGGAACGGTATCTGAGCGAATTTGAAACCCTTGTTTTATGCATCACCCCATCTCACCTTTCCCCTTAAGCAGCCATAGTGTGTTTTCTAAACGTGTGACTCTGTTCTGTTTTGTAATTCAGTTCAAGTGTAGCGGTTTTTACATTCCCTCTATAAGTGATAGCTTATGATAAGTGTCTTTTTCTGTGTGACTTTTTTCACTTAGAATCGTCGTACCTAAGTCCACTCATCTTGCTTCTACTAGCCTTATGACATTGATTTCATGTCTGAGTGATATTCCATTGTACATAAGGACCACAGCTTCTTTATCCATTTTTCTCTTACCTGGGACATTTAAGGTGTCATGAAGTGGAGGTTCTTGTCAACAGAGCAGCCCTAAACTTTGGGGTGCCTGTGTCTTGCTGATTTTTAGTTTTCCCAATTTATACGCCCATGAGTGGACGTGCCCTATGCTCCCTAAGCTGTGTTTTTTCGATGTTTCAGGACACACCGTACACTTCTCCAGAGTGGCTGTTGGCAATTTACATCCCGCCCATCAGCGTAGCAAGGCTGCCATTTCTCCATGGCCTGTCCTGCATTTCTGGTTTTGACACTTTTTGCAGCATGACCCTTTTGACAGATGGGAAGCGAGACTTCTTTGTAGCGCTGATTTGCCTTTCCAGGTTGCTTGGTTGGCCAAAAAGGGCGTATGCTTTTTTCCTGAATATATTCAGAAAAAAACGCATACGCCCTTTTTGGCCAAGGGCATCATTGTCGACGTTTTGCCGCTTTTCATGTGCTTTAAATGCGATTCGAATCTACCTCCTGAAATCTGTTTCCTGCAATTTTGCCTTGCTTTCAAATACTCTTCGTTGCCTTCCCTCAATATATCTGTGGATGAGAGTTATCATTTATAACTCTGCGGGTTTTTCAATTGCAGTGTCCCTGAGCTCCATTTTTCAACTGGCTTTTTTGGGAGCCGGCCGCAAAAGCGCAGGATTGCCTCAGGCCGTATTCTGCTTCTGGGCTGCAGGCTGAGCCTGTGGTTAATTCTTCTTCCTGATGGGAAAATAGAGTGACCTGTGCCTTTCCCAACACCTAGATCTAGTCTCTCATTGGTTGCCCCTCTTCCCGTTCATCCTCAGGACAAATTGCAACCTGTAGGGAACAGGAGCTTAAAGGTGCTGATTCTACAAGTAGGGAGATTGCTAGTAAAGTAGCTGGAAAGGAGAACCCGAGCACAAGGAGATGAGAAATGAGGTGCATATTAGAAACCTTTCAAAATCACACGGTGTACCATCTTCTGGGTTTCTGATGCATGTTTTCGATGTAGGAAGATGCCCTTGAACCTGGAGATTTGGGACCCATGGGATGGGTACCACGCAGTTTTCCTTTAGAGGGTCTGCGTTTGCTCACCCAACCTCACCCAACCTCTCAGCCCCAAGAGTGTCCACCCTTATGTCTCATCCAGCTGTGGGTCTAGATATGGTCAATCCAGGTTGCATCACAGCCTCTGAACGAATTTTGTAAGAATTTCTCTCTCTTTCACTGTCTTTGTTTTACGGGTTTTTAAAAGTAATTTATTTTTATAATGGGGTTTAGCTGCTTTTCACGGCTGTGTTTATGCGGCTTTACACCCACTTGACTCACTTCCAGACAGATATCAATATATAGGTTTTAAGATTCTTACTAGTCACATATATTCTTGTGCGGTGAATAGGGGGTGTTGAGTCCAGTTCACTGAGCAAGGAGTAGGTCTTGTCTATTTATTACATATTGGGTGTATGGAACGGTATCTGAGCGAATTTGAAACCCTTGTTTTATGCATCACCCCACCTCACCTTTCCCCTTAAGCAGCCATAGTGTGTTTTCTAAACGTGTGACTCTGTTCTGTTTTGTAATTCAGTTTAAGTGTAGCGGTTTTTACATTCCCTCTATAAGTGATAGCTTATGATAAGTGTCTTTTTCTGTGTGACTTTTTTCACTTAGAATCGTCGTACCTAAATCCACTCATCTTGCTTCTACTAGCCTTATGACATTGATTTCATGTCTGAGTGATATTCCATTGTACATAAGGACCACAGCTTCTTTATCCATTTTTCTCTTTCCTGGGACATTTAAGGTGTCATGAAGTGGAGGTTCTTGTCAACAGAGCAGCCCTAAACTTTGGGGTGCCTGTGTCTTGCTGATTTTTAGTTTTCCCAATTTATACGCCCATGAGAGGACGTGCCCTATGCTCCCTAAGCTGTGTTTTTTCGATGTTTCAGGACACACCGTACACTTCTGCAGAGTGGCTGTTGGCAATTTACATCCCGCCCATCAGCGTAGCAAGGCTGCCATTTCTCCATGGCCTGTCCTGCAATTCTGGTTTTGACACTTTTTGCAGCATGGCACTTTTGACAGATGGGAAGCGAGACTTCTTTGTAGCGCTGATTTGCCATTCCAGGTTGCTTGATTGGCCAAAAAGGGCGTATGCGTTCTTTCCTGAATATATTCAGGAAAGAACGCATATGCCCTTTTTGGCCAAGGGCATCATTGTCGACGTTTTGCCGCTTTTCATGTGCTTTAAAGGCGATTCGAATCTACCTCCTGAAATCTGTTTCCTGCAATTTTGCCTTGCTTTCAAATCCTCTTCGTTGCCTTCCCTCAATATATCTGTGGATGAGAGTTGTCATTTATAACTCTGCGGGTTTGTGAATTGCAGTGTCCCTGAGCTCCATTTTTCAACTGTCTTTTTTGGGAGCTGGCCGCAAAAGCGCGGGATTGCCTCAGGCCCTATTCTGCTTCTGGGCGGCAGGCTGAGCCTGTGGTTAATTCTTCTTCCTGATGCGAAAATAGAGTAACCTGTGCCTGTCCCAACACCTAGATCTAGTCTCTCATTGGTTGCCCCTCTTCCCGTTCATCCTCAGGACAAATTGCAACCTGTAGGGAACAGGAGCTTAAAGGTGCTGATTCTACAAGTAGGGAGATTGCTAGTAAAGTAGCTGGAAAGGCGAACCCGAGCACAAGGAGATGAGAAATGAGGTGCATATTAGAAACCTTTCAAAATCACACGGTGTACCATCTTCTGGGTTTCTCATGCATGTTTTCGATGTAGGAAGATGCCCTTGAACCTGGAGATTTGGGACCCATGGGATGGGTACCACGCAGTATTCCTTTAAAGGGTCTGCGTTTGCTCACCCAACCTCACCCAACCTCTCAGCCCCAAGAGTGTCCACCCTTATGTCTCATCCAGCTCTGGGACTAGATATGGTCAATCCAGGTTGCATCACAGCCTCTGAACGAATTTTGTAAGAATTTCTCTCTCTTTCACTGTCTTTGTTTTACGGGTTTTTAAAAGTAATTTATTTTTATAATGGGGTTTAGCTGCTTTTCACGGCTGTGTTTATGCGGCTTTACACCCACTTGACTCACTTCCAGACAGATATCAATATATAGGTTTTAAGATTCTTACTAGTCACATATATTCTTGTGCGGTGAATAGGGGGTGTTGAGTCCAGTTCACTGAGCAAGGAGTAGGTCTTGTCTATTTATTACATATTGGGTGTATGGAACGGTATCTAAGCGAATTTGAAACCCTTGTTTTATGCATCACCCCACCTCACCTTTCCCCTTAAGCAGCCATAGTGTGTTTTCTAAACGTATGACTCTGTTCTGTTTTGTAATTCAGTTCAAGTGTAGCGGTTTTTACATTCCCTCTATAAGTGATAGCTTATGATAAGTGTCTTTTTCTGTGTGACTTTTTTCACTTAGAATCGTCGTACCTAAGTCCACTCATCTTGCTTCTACTAGCCTTATGACATTGATTTCATGTCTGAGTGATATTCCATTGTACATAAGGACCACAGCTTCTTTATCCATTTTTCTCTTACCTGGGACATTTAAGGTGTCATGAAGTGGAGGTTCTTGTCAACAGAGCAGCCCTAAACTTTGGGGTGCCTGTGTCTTGCTGATTTTTAGTTTTCCCAATTTATACGCCCATGAGTGGACGTGCCCTATGCTCCCTAAGCTGTGTTTTTTCGATGTTTCAGGACACACCGTACACTTCTGCAGAGTGGCTGTTGGCAATTTACATCCCGCCCATCAGCGTAGCAAGGCTGCCATTTCTCCATGGCCTGTCCTGCATTTCTGGTTTAGACACTTTTTGCAGCATGACCCTTTTGACAGATGGGAAGCGAGACTTCTTTGTAGCGCTGATTTGCCATTCCAGGTTGCTTGGTTGGTCAAAAAGCGCGTATGCGTTCTTTCCTGAATATATTCAGGAAAGAACTCATACGCCCTTTTTGGCCAAGGGCATCATTGTCGACGTTTTGCCGCTTTTCATGTGCTTTAAAGGCGATTCGAATCTACCTCCTGAAATCTGTTTCCTGCAATTTTGCCTTGCTTTCAAATCCTCTTCGTTGCCTTCCCTCAATATATCTGTGGATGAGAGTTGTCATTTATAACTCTGCGGGTTTTTGAATTGCAGTGTCCCTGAGCTCCATTTTTCAACTGTCTTTTTTGGGAGCTGGCCGCAAAAGCGCGGGATTGCCTCAGGCCCTATTCTGCTTCTGGGCGGCAGGTTGAGCCTGTGGTAAATTCTTCTTCCTGATGCGAAAATAGAGTGACCTGTGCCTGTCCCAACACCTAGATCTAGTCTCTCATTGGTTGCCCCTCTTCCCGTTCATCCTCAGGACAAATTGCAACCTGTAGGGAACAGGAGCTTAAAGGTGCTGATTCTCCAGGTAGGGAGATTGCTAGTAAAGTAGCTGGAAAGGCGAACCCGAGCACAAGGAGATGAGAAATGAGGTGCATATTAGAAACCTTTCAAAATCACACGGTGTACCAACTTCTGGGTTTCTCATGCATGTTTTCGATGTAGGAAGATGCCCTTGAACCTGGAGATTTGGGAACCATGGGATGGGTACCACGCAGTATTCTTTTAAAGGGTCTGCATTTGCTCACCCAACCTCACCCAAACACTCAGCCCCAAGAGTGTCCACCCTTATGTCTCATCCAGCTGTGGGTCTAGATATGGTCAATCCAGTTTGCATCACAGCCTCTGAACGAATTTTGTAAGAATTTCTCTCTCTTTCACTGTCTTTGTTTTACGGGTTTTTAAAAGTAATTTATTTTTATAATGGGGTTTAGCTGCTTTTCACGGCTGTGTTTATGCGGCTTTACACACACTTGACTCACTTCCAGACAGATATCAATACATAGGTTTTAAGATTCTTACTAGTCACATATATTCTTGTGCGGTGAATAGGGGGTGTTGAGTCCAGTTCACTGAGCAAGGAGTAGGTCTTGTCTATTACATATTGGGTGTATGGAACGGTATCTGAGCGAATTTGAAACCCTTGTTTTATGCATCACCCCACCTCACCTTTCCCGTTAAGCAGCCATAGTGTGTTTTCTAAACGTGTGACTCTGTTCTGTTTTGTAATTCAGTTCAAGTGTAGCGGTTTTTACATTCCCTCTATAAGTGATAGCTTATGATAAGTGTCTTTTTCTGTGTGACTTTTTTCACTTAGAATCGTCGTACGTAAGTCCACTCATCTTGCTTCTACTAGCCTTATGACATTGATTTCATGTCTGAGTGATATACCATTGTACATAAAGACCACAACTTCTTTATCCATTTTTCTCTTTCCTGGGATATTTAAGGTGTCATGAAGTGGAGGTTCTTGTCAACATAGCAGCCCTAAACTTTGGGGTGCCTGTGTCTTGCTGATTTTTAGTTTTCCCAATTTATACGCCCATGAGTGGACGTGCCCTATGCTCCCTAAGCTGTGTGTTTTCGATGTTTCAGGACACACCGTACACTTCTGCAGAGTGGCTGTTGGCAATTTACATCCCGCCCATCAGCGTAGCAAGGCTGCCATTTCTCCATGGCCTGTCCTGCATTTCTGGTTTTGACACTTTTTGCAGCATGACCCTTTTGACAGATGGGAAGCGAGACTTCTTTGTAGTGCTGATTTGCCATTCCAGGTTGCTTGGTTGGCCAAAAAGGGCGTATGCGTTTTTTCCTGAATATATTCAGGAAAAAACGCATACGCCCTTTTTGGCCAAGGGCATCATTGTTGACGTTTTGCCGCTTTTCATGTGCTTTAAAGGCATTTCGAATCTACCTCCTGAAATCTGTTTCCTGCAATTTTGCCTTGCTTTCAAATCCTCTTCGTTGCCTTCCCTCAATATATCTGTGGATGAGAGTTATCATTTATAACTCTGCGGGTTTGTGAATTGCAGTGTCCCTGAGCTCCATTTTTCAACTGGCTTTTTTGGGAGCTGGCCGCAAAAGCGCGGGATTGCCTCAGGCCCTATTATGCTTCTGGGCGGCAGGCTGAGCCTGTGGTTAATTCTTCTTCCTGATGGGAAAATAGAGTGACCTGTGCCTGTCCCAACACCTAGATCTAGTCTCTCATTGGTTGCCCCTCTTCCCGTTCATCCTCAGGACAAATTGCAACCTGTAGGGAACAGGAACTTAAAGGTGCTGATTCTCCAAGTAGGGAGATTGCTAGTAAAGTAGCTGGAAAGGCGAACCCGAGCACAAGGAGATGAGAAATGGGGTGCTTATTAGAAACCTTTCAAAATCACATGGTGTACCATCTTCTGGGTTTCTCATGCATGTTTTCGATGTAGGAAGATGCCCTTGAACCTGGAGATTTGGGACAGATGGGATGGGAACCAGGCAGTATTACTTTAAAGGGTCTGTGTTTGCTCACCCAACCTCACCCAACCTTTCAGCCCCAAGAGTGTCCACCCTTATGTCTCATCCAGCTGTGGGTCTAGATATCGTCAATCCAGGTTGCATCACAGCCTCTGAACGAATTTTGTAAGAATTTCTCTCTCTTTCACTGTCTTTGTTTTACGGGTTTTTAAAAGTAATTTATTTTTATAATGGGGTTTAGCTGCTTTTCACGGCTGTGTTTATGCGGCTTTACACCCACTTGACTCACTTCCAGACAGATATCAATATATAGGTTTTAAGATTCTTACTAGTCACATATATTCTTGTGCGGTGAATAGGGGGTGTTGAGTCCAGTTCACTGAGCAAGGAGTAGGTCTTGTCTATTTATTACATATTGGGTGTATGGAACGGTATCTGAGCGAATTTGAAACCCTTGTTTTATGCATCACCCCACCTCACCTTTCCCCTTAAGCAGCCATAGTGTGTTTTCTAAACGTGTGACTCTGTTCTGTTTTGTAATTCAGTTCAAGTGTAGCGGTTTTTACATTCCCTCTATAAGTGATAGCTTATGATAAGTGTCTTTTTCTGTGTGACTTATTTCACTTAGAATCGTCGTACCTAAGTCCACTCATCTTGCTTCTACTAGCCTTATGACATTGATTTCATGTCTGAGTGATATTCCATTGTACATAAGGACCACAGCTTCTTTATCCATTTTTCTCTTACCTGGGACATTTAAGGTGTCATGAAGTGGAGGTTCTTGTCAACAGAGCAGCCCTAAACTTTGGGGTGCCTGTGTCTTGCTGATTTTTAGTTTTCCCAATTTATACGCCCATGAGTGGACGTGCCCTATGCTCCCTAAGCTGTGTTTTTTCGATGTTTCAGGACACACCGTACACTTCTGCAGAGTGGCTGTTGGCAATTTACATCCCACCCATCAGCGTAGCAAGGCTGCAATTTCTCCATGGCCTGTCCTGCATTTCTGGTTTAGACACTTTTTGCAGCATGACCCTTTTGACAGATGGGAAGCGAGACTTCTTTGTAGCGCTGATTTGCCATTCCAGGTTGCTTGGTTGGTCAAAAAGCGCGTATGCGTTCTTTCCTGAATATATTCAGGAAAGAACTCATACGCCCTTTTTGGCCAAGGGCATCATTGTCGACGTTTTGCCGCTTTTCATGGGCTTTAAAGGCGATTCGAATCTACCTCCTGAAACCTGTTTCCTGCAATTTTGCCTTGCTTTCAAATCCTCTTCGTTGCCTTCCCTCAATATATCTGTGGATGAGAGTTGTCATTTATAACTCTGCGGGTTTTTGAATTGCAGTGTCCCTGAGCTCCATTTTTCAACTGTCTTTTTTGGGAGCTGGCCGCAAAAGCGCGGGATTGCCTCAGGCCCTATTCTGCTTCTGGGCGGCAGGCTGAGCCTGTGGTAAATTCTTCTTCCTGATGCGAAAATAGAGTGACCTGTGCCTGTCCCAACACCTAGATCTAGTCTCTCATTGGTTGCCCCTCTTCCCGTTCATCCTCAGGACAAATTGCAACCTGTAGGGAACAGGAGCTTAAAGGTGCTGATTCTCCAGGTAGGGAGATTGCTAGTAAAGTAGCTGGAAAGGCGAACCCGAGCACAAGGAGATGAGAAATGAGGTGCATATTAGAAACCTTTCAAAATCACACGGTGTACCAACTTCTGGGTTTCTCATGCATGTTTTCGATGTAGGAAGATGCCCTTGAACCTGGAGATTTGGGAACCATGGGATGGGTACCACGCAGTATTCCTTTAAAGGGTCTGCATTTGCTCACCCAACCTCACCCAAACACTCAGCCCCAAGAGTGTCCACCCTTATGTCTCATCCAGCTGTGGGTCTAGATATGGTCAATCCAGTTTGCATCACAGCCTCTGAACGAATTTTGTAAGAATTTCTCTCTCTTTCACTGTCTTTGTTTTACGGGTTTTTAAAAGTAATTTATTTTTATAATGGGGTTTAGCTGCTTTTCACGGCTGTGTTTATGCGGCTTTACACACACTTGACTCACTTCCAGACAGATATCAATATATAGGTTTTAAGATTCTTACTAGTCACATATATTCTTGTGCGGTGAATAGGGGGTGTTGAGTCCAGTTCACTGAGCAAGGAGTAGGTCTTGTCTATTACATATTGGGTGTATGGAACGGTATCTGAGCGAATTTGAAACCCTTGTTTTATGCATCACCCCACCTCACCTTTCCCGTTAAGCAGCCATAGTGTGTTTTCTAAACGTGTGACTCTGTTCTGTTTTGTAATTCAGTTCAAGTGTAGCGGTTTTTACACTCCCTCTATAAGTGATAGCTTATGATAAGTGTCTTTTTCTGTGTGACTTTTTTCACTTAGAATCGTCGTACCTAGGTCCACTCATCTTGCTTCTACTAGCCTTATGACATTGATTTCATGTCTGAGTGATATTCCATTGTACATAAGGACCACAACTTCTTTATCCATTTTTCTCTTTCCTGGGATATTTAAGGTGTCATGAAGTGGAGGTTCTTGTCAACAGAGCAGCCCTAAACTTTGGGGTGCCTGTGTCTTGCTGATTTTTAGTTTTCCCAATTTATACGCCCATGAGTGGACGTGCCCTATGCTCCCTAAGCTGTGTTTTTTCGATGTTTCAGGACACACCGTACACTTCTTCAGAGTGGCTGTTGGCAATTTACATCCCGCCCATCAGCGTAGCAAGGCTGCCATTTCTCCATGGCCTGTCCTGCATTTCTGGTTTTGACACTTTTTGCAGCATGACCCTTTTGACCGATGGGAAGCGAGACTTCTTTGTAGCGCTGATTTGCCTTTCCAGGTTGCTTGGTTGGCCAAAAAGGGCGTATGCGTTTTTTCCTGAATATATTCAGGAAAAACGCATAGGACCTTTTTGGCCAAGGGAATCATTGTCGACGTTTTGCCACTTTTCATGTGCTTTAAAGGCGATTCGAATCTACCTCCTGAAACCTGTTTCCTGCAATTCTGCCTTGCTTTCAAATCCTCTTCGTTGCCTTCCCTCAATATATTTGTGGACTGGAGTAATCATTTATACCTCAGCAGGTTTGTGAATGGCAGTGCCCCTGAACTCCATTTTTCAACTGTCTTTTTTGGGAGCTGGCCGCAAAAGCACGGGATTGCCTCAGGCCCTATTCTGGTTCCTGGCAGCAGGCTGAGCCTGTGGTTAATTCTTCTTCCTGATGGGAAAATAGAGTGACCTGTGCCTGTCCCAACACCTAGATCTAGTCTCTCATTGGTTGCCCCTCTTCCCTTTCATCCTCAGGACAAATTGCAACCTGTACGGAACAGGAAGTTAAAGGTTCTGATTCTCCAAGTATGGAGATTGTTCGTAAAGTAGCTGGAATGGCGAACCCGAACACAAGAAGATGAGAAATGAGGTGCGTTTTAGAAACCTTTCAAAATCACACGGTGTACCATCGTCTGGGTTTCTCATGCATGTTTTCGATGTAGGAAGATGCCCTTGAACCTGGAGATTTGGGACCCATGGGATGGGGACCACGCAGTATTACTTTAAAGGGTCTGCGTTTGCTCACCCAACCTCACCAAACCTCTCAGCCCCAAGAGTGTCCACCCTTATGTCTCATCCACCTGTGGGTCTAGATATGGTCAATCCAGGTTGCATCACAGCCTCTGAACGAATTTTGTAAGAATTTCTCTCTCTTTCACTGTCTTTCTTTTACGGGTTTTTAAAAGTAATTTATTTTTATAATGGGGTCTAGCTGCTTTTCACGGCTGTGTTTATGCGGCTTTACACCCAGTTGACTCACTTCCAGACAGATATCAATATATATGTTTTAAGATTCTTACTAGTCACATATATTCTTGTGCGGTGAATAGGGGGTGTTGAGTCCAGTTCACTGAGCAAGGAGTAGGTCTTGTCTATTACATATTGGGTGTATGGAACGGTATCTGAGCGAATTTGAAACCCTTGTTTTATGCATCACCCCACCTCACCTTTCCCGTTAAGCAGCCATAGTGTGTTTTCTAAACGTGTGACTCTGTTCTGTTTTGTAATTCAGTTCAAGTGTAGCGGTTTTTACATTCCCTCTATAAGTGATAGCTTATGATAAGTGTCTTTTTCTGTGTGACTTATTTCACTTAGAATCGTCGTACCTAAGTCCACTCATCTTGCTTCTACTAGCCTTATGACATTGATTTCATGTCTGAGTGATATTCCATTGTACATAAGGACCACAACTTCTTTATCCATTTTTCTCTTTCCTGGGATATTTAAGGTGTCATGAAGTGGAGGTTCTTGTCAACAGAGCAGCCCTAAACTTTGGGGTGCTTGTGTCTTGCTGATTTTTAGTTTTCCCAATTTATACGCCCATGAGTGGACGTGCCCTATGCTCCCTAAGCTGTGTTTTTTCGATGTTTCAGGACACACCGTACACTTCTCCAGAGTGGCTGTTGGCAATTTACATCCTGCCCATCAGCGTAGCAAGGCTGCCATTTCTCCATGGCCTGTCCTGCATTTCTGCTTTTGACACTTTTTGCAGCATGACCCTTTTGACAGATGGGAAGCGATACTTCTTTGTAGCGCTGATTTGCCTTTCCAGGTTGCTTGGTTGGCCAAAAAGGGCGTATGCGTTTTTTCCTGAATATATTCAGGTAAAAACGCATACGCCCTTTTGGCCAAGGGCATCATAGTCGACGTTTTGCCGCTTTTCATGTGCTTTAAAGGAGATTCGAATCTACCTCCTGAAATCTGTTTCCTGCAATTCTGCCTTGCTTTCAAATCCTCTTCGTTGCCTTCCCTCAATATATCTGTGGATGAGAGTTGTCATTTATAACTCTGCGGGTTTGTGAATTGCAGTGTCCCTGAGCTCCATTTTTCAACTGTCTTTTTTGGGAGCTGGCCGCAAAAGCGCGGGATTGCCACAGGCCCTATTATGCTTCTGGGCGGCAGGCTGAGCCTGTGGTTAATTCTTCTTCCTGATGGGAAAATAGAGTGACCTGTGCCTGTCCCAACACCTAGATCTAGTCTCTCATTGGTTTCCCCTCTTCCCGTTCATCCTCAGGACAAATTGCAACCTTTAGGGAACAGGAGCTTAAAGGTGCTGATTCTACAAGTAGGGAGATTGCTAGTAAAGTAGCTGGAAAGGCGAACCCGAGCACAAGGAGATGAGAAATGAGGTGCATATTAGAAACCTTTCAAAATCACACGGTGTACCATCTTCTGGGTTTCTCATGCATGTTTTCGATGTAGGAAGATGCCCTTGAACCTGGAGATTTGGGACCCATGGAATGGGTACCACGCATTATTCCTTTAAAGGGTCTGCGTTTGCTCACCCAACCTCACCCAACCTCTCAGCCCCAAGATTGTCCACCCTTATGTCTCATCCAGCTATGGGTCTAGATATGGTCAATCCAGGTTGCATCACAGCCTCTGAACGAATTTTGTAAGAATTTCTCTCTCTTTCACTGTCTTTGTTTTACGGGTTTTAAAAAGTTGTTTATTTTTATAATGGGGTTTAGCTGCTTTTCACGGCTGTGTTTATGCGGCTTTACACCCACTTGACTCACTTCCAGACAGATATCAATACATAGGTTTTAAGATTCTTACTAGTCACATATATTCTTGTGCGGTGAATAGGGGGTGTTGAGTCCAGTTCACTGAGCAAGGAGTAGGTCTTGTCTATTTATTACATATTGGGTGTATGGAACGGTATCTGAGCGAATTTGAAACCCTTGTTTTATGCATCACCCCATCTCACCTTTCCCCTTAAGCAGCCATAGTGTGTTTTCTAAACGTGTGACTCTGTTCTGTTTTGTAATTCAGTTCAAGTGTAGCGGTTTTTACATTCCCTCTATAAGTGATAGCTTATGATAAGTGTCTTTTTCTGTGTGACTTTTTTCACTTAGAATCGTCGTACCTAAGTCCACTCATCTTGCTTCTACTAGCCTTATGACATTGATTTCATGTCTGAGTGATATTCCATTGTACATAAGGACCACAGCTTCTTTATCCATTTTTCTCTTACCTGGGACATTTAAGGTGTCATGAAGTGGAGGTTCTTCTCAACAGAGCAGCCCTAAACTTTGGGGTGCCTGTGTCTTGCTGATTTTTAGTTTTCCCAATTTATACGCCCATGAGTGGACGTGCCCTATGCTCCCTAAGCTGTGTTTTTTCGATGTTTCAGGACACACCGTACACTTCTCCAGAGTGGCTGTTGGCAATTTACATCCCGCCCATCAGCGTAGCAAGGCTGCCATTTCTCCATGGCCTGTCCTGCATTTCTGGTTTTGACACTTTTTGCAGCATGACCCTTTTGACAGATGGGAAGCGAGACTTCTTTGTAGCGCTGATTTGCCTTTCCAGGTTGCTTGGTTGGCCAAAAAGGGCGTATGCTTTTTTTCCTGAATATATTCAGAAAAAAACGCATACGCCCTTTTTGGCCAAGGGCATCATTGTCGACGTTTTGCCGCTTTTCATGTGCTTTAAATGCGATTCGAATCTACCTCCTGAAATCTGTTTCCTGCAATTTTGCCTTGCTTTCAAATACTCTTCGTTGCCTTCCCTCAATATATCTGTGGATGAGAGTTATCATTTATAACTCTGCGGGTTTTTCAATTGCAGTGTCCCTGAGCTCCATTTTTCAACTGGCTTTTTTGGGAGCCGGCCGCAAAAGCACAGGATTGCCTCAGGCCCTATTCTGCTTCTGGGCTGCAGGCTGAGCCTGTGGTTAATTCTTCTTCCTGATGGGAAAATAGAGTGACCTGTGCCTTTCCCAACACCTAGATCTAGTCTCTCATTGGTTGCCCCTCTTCCCGTTCATCCTCAGGACAAATTGCAACCTGTAGGGAACAGGAGCTTAAAGGTGCTGATTCTACAAGTAGGGAGATTGCTAGTAAAGTAGCTGGAAAGGAGAACCCGAGCACAAGGAGATGAGAAATGAGGTGCATATTAGAAACCTTTCAAAATCACACGGTGTACCATCTTCTGGGTTTCTGATGCATGTTTTCGATGTAGGAAGATGCCCTTGAACCTGGAGATTTGGGACCCATGGGATGGGTACCACGCAGTTTTCCTTTAGAGGGTCTGCGTTTGCTCACCCAACCTCACCCAACCTCTCAGCCCCAAGAGTGTCCACCCTTATGTCTCATCCAGCTGTGGGTCTAGATATGGTCAATCCAGTTTGCATCACAGCCTCTGAACGAATTTTGTAAGAATTTCTCTCTCTTTCACTGTCTTTGTTTTACGGGTTTTTAAAAGTAATTTATTTTTATAATGGGGTTTAGCTGCTTTTCACGGCTGTGTTTATGCGGCTTTACACCCACTTGACTCACTTCCAGACAGATATCAATATATAGGTTTTAAGATTCTTACTAGTCACATATATTCTTGTGCGGTGAATAGGGGGTGTTGAGTCCAGTTCACTGAGCAAGGAGTAGGTCTTGTCTATTTATTACATATTGGGTGTATGGAACGGTATCTGAGCGAATTTGAAACCCTTGTTTTATGCATCACCCCACCTCACCTTTCCCCTTAAGCAGCCATAGTGTGTTTTCTAAACGTGTGACTCTGTTCTGTTTTGTAATTCAGTTTAAGTGTAGCGGTTTTTACATTCCCTCTATAAGTGATAGCTTATGATAAGTGTCTTTTTCTGTGTGACTTTTTTCACTTAGAATCGTCGTACCTAAATCCACTCATCTTGCTTCTACTAGCCTTATGACATTGATTTCATGTCTGAGTGATATTCCATTGTACATAAGGACCACAGCTTCTTTATCCATTTTTCTCTTTCCTGGGACATTTAAGGTGTCATGAAGTGGAGGTTCTTGTCAACAGAGCAGCCCTAAACTTTGGGGTGCCTGTGTCTTGCTGATTTTTAGTTTTCCCAATTTATACGCCCATGAGAGGACGTGCCCTATGCTCCCTAAGCTGTGTTTTTTCGATGTTTCAGGACACACCGTACACTTCTGCAGAGTGGCTGTTGGCAATTTACATCCCGCCCATCAGCGTAGCAAGGCTGCCATTTCTCCATGGCCTGTCCTGCAATTCTGGTTTTGACACTTTTTGCAGCATGGCACTTTTGACAGATGGGAAGCGAGACTTCTTTGTAGCGCTGATTTGCCATTCCAGGTTGCTTGATTGGCCAAAAAGGGCGTATGCGTTCTTTCCTGAATATATTCAGGAAAGAACGCATATGCCCTTTTTGGCCAAGGGCATCATTGTCGACGTTTTGCCGCTTTTCATGTGCTTTAAAGGCGATTCGAATCTACCTCCTGAAATCTGTTTCCTGCAATTTTGCCTTGCTTTCAAATCCTCTTCGTTGCCTTCCCTCAATATATCTGTGGATGAGAGTTGTCATTTATAACTCTGCGGGTTTGTGAATTGCAGTGTCCCTGAGCTCCATTTTTCAACTGTCTTTTTTGGGAGCTGGCCGCAAAAGCGCGGGATTGCCTCAGGCCCTATTCTGCTTCTGGGCGGCAGGCTGAGCCTGTGGTTAATTCTTCTTCCTGATGCGAAAATAGAGTAACCTGTGCCTGTCCCAACACCTAGATCTAGTCTCTCATTGGTTGCCCCTCTTCCCGTTCATCCTCAGGACAAATTGCAACCTGTAGGGAACAGGAGCTTAAAGGTGCTGATTCTACAAGTAGGGAGATTGCTAGTAAAGTAGCTGGAAAGGCGAACCCGAGCACAAGGAGATGAGAAATGAGGTGCATATTAGAAACCTTTCAAAATCACACGGTGTACCATCTTCTGGGTTTCTCATGCATGTTTTCGATGTAGGAAGATGCCCTTGAACCTGGAGATTTGGGACCCATGGGATGGGTACCACGCAGTATTCCTTTAAAGGGTCTGCGTTTGCTCACCCAACCTCACCCAACCTCTCAGCCCCAAGAGTGTCCACCCTTATGTCTCATCCAGCTCTGGGACTAGATATGGTCAATCCAGGTTGCATCACAGCCTCTGAACGAATTTTGTAAGAATTTCTCTCTCTTTCACTGTCTTTGTTTTACGGGTTTTTAAAAGTAATTTATTTTTATAATGGGGTTTAGCTGCTTTTCACGGCTGTGTTTATGCGGCTTTACACCCACTTGACTCACTTCCAGACAGATATCAATATATAGGTTTTAAGATTCTTACTAGTCACATATATTCTTGTGCGGTGAATAGGGGGTGTTGAGTCCAGTTCACTGAGCAAGGAGTAGGTCTTGTCTATTTATTACATATTGGGTGTATGGAACGGTATCTAAGCGAATTTGAAACCCTTGTTTTATGCATCACCCCACCTCACCTTTCCCCTTAAGCAGCCATAGTGTGTTTTCTAAACGTATGACTCTGTTCTGTTTTGTAATTCAGTTCAAGTGTAGCGGTTTTTACATTCCCTCTATAAGTGATAGCTTATGATAAGTGTCTTTTTCTGTGTGACTTTTTTCACTTAGAATCGTCGTACCTAAGTCCACTCATCTTGCTTCTACTAGCCTTATGACATTGATTTCATGTCTGAGTGATATTCCATTGTACATAAGGACCACAGCTTCTTTATCCATTTTTCTCTTACCTGGGACATTTAAGGTGTCATGAAGTGGAGGTTCTTGTCAACAGAGCAGCCCTAAACTTTGGGGTGCCTGTGTCTTGCTGATTTTTAGTTTTCCCAATTTATACGCCCATGAGTGGACGTGCCCTATGCTCCCTAAGCTGTGTTTTTTCGATGTTTCAGGACACACCGTACACTTCTGCAGAGTGGCTGTTGGCAATTTACATCCCGCCCATCAGCGTAGCAAGGCTGCCATTTCTCCATGGCCTGTCCTGCATTTCTGGTTTAGACACTTTTTGCAGCATGACCCTTTTGACAGATGGGAAGCGAGACTTCTTTGTAGCGCTGATTTGCCATTCCAGGTTGCTTGGTTGGTCAAAAAGCGCGTATGCGTTCTTTCCTGAATATATTCAGGAAAGAACTCATACGCCCTTTTTGGCCAAGGGCATCATTGTCGACGTTTTGCCGCTTTTCATGTGCTTTAAAGGCGATTCGAATCTACCTCCTGAAATCTGTTTCCTGCAATTTTGCCTTGCTTTCAAATCCTCTTCGTTGCCTTCCCTCAATATATCTGTGGATGAGAGTTGTCATTTATAACTCTGCGGGTTTTTGAATTGCAGTGTCCCTGAGCTCCATTTTTCAACTGTCTTTTTTGGGAGCTGGCCGCAAAAGCGCGGGATTGCCTCAGGCCCTATTCTGCTTCTGGGCGGCAGGTTGAGCCTGTGGTAAATTCTTCTTCCTGATGCGAAAATAGAGTGACCTGTGCCTGTCCCAACACCTAGATCTAGTCTCTCATTGGTTGCCCCTCTTCCCGTTCATCCTCAGGACAAATTGCAACCTGTAGGGAACAGGAGCTTAAAGGTGCTGATTCTCCAGGTAGGGAGATTGCTAGTAAAGTAGCTGGAAAGGCGAACCCGAGCACAAGGAGATGAGAAATGAGGTGCATATTAGAAACCTTTCAAAATCACACGGTGTACCAACTTCTGGGTTTCTCATGCATGTTTTCGATGTAGGAAGATGCCCTTGAACCTGGAGATTTGGGAACCATGGGATGGGTACCACGCAGTATTCCTTTAAAGGGTCTGCATTTGCTCACCCAACCTCACCCAAACACTCAGCCCCAAGAGTGTCCACCCTTATGTCTCATCCAGCTGTGGGTCTAGATATGGTCAATCCAGTTTGCATCACAGCCTCTGAACGAATTTTGTAAGAATTTCTCTCTCTTTCACTGTCTTTGTTTTACGGGTTTTTAAAAGTAATTTATTTTTATAATGGGGTTTAGCTGCTTTTCACGGCTGTGTTTATGCGGCTTTACACACACTTGACTCACTTCCAGACAGATATCAATACATAGGTTTTAAGATTCTTACTAGTCACATATATTCTTGTGCGGTGAATAGGGGGTGTTGAGTCCAGTTCACTGAGCAAGGAGTAGGTCTTGTCTATTACATATTGGGTGTATGGAACGGTATCTGAGCGAATTTGAAACCCTTGTTTTATGCATCACCCCACCTCACCTTTCCCGTTAAGCAGCCATAGTGTGTTTTCTAAACGTGTGACTCTGTTCTGTTTTGTAATTCAGTTCAAGTGTAGCGGTTTTTACATTCCCTCTATAAGTGATAGCTTATGATAAGTGTCTTTTTCTGTGTGACTTTTTTCACTTAGAATCGTCGTACGTAAGTCCACTCATCTTGCTTCTACTAGCCTTATGACATTGATTTCATGTCTGAGTGATATACCATTGTACATAAAGACCACAACTTCTTTATCCATTTTTCTCTTTCCTGGGATATTTAAGGTGTCATGAAGTGGAGGTTCTTGTCAACATAGCAGCCCTAAACTTTGGGGTGCCTGTGTCTTGCTGATTTTTAGTTTTCCCAATTTATACGCCCATGAGTGGACGTGCCCTATGCTCCCTAAGCTGTGTGTTTTCGATGTTTCAGGACACACCGTACACTTCTGCAGAGTGGCTGTTGGCAATTTACATCCCGCCCATCAGCGTAGCAAGGCTGCCATTTCTCCATGGCCTGTCCTGCATTTCTGGTTTTGACACTTTTTGCAGCATGACCCTTTTGACAGATGGGAAGCGAGACTTCTTTGTAGTGCTGATTTGCCATTCCAGGTTGCTTGGTTGGCCAAAAAGGGCGTATGCGTTTTTTCCTGAATATATTCAGGAAAAAACGCATACGCCCTTTTTGGCCAAGGGCATCATTGTTGACGTTTTGCCGCTTTTCATGTGCTTTAAAGGCATTTCGAATCTACCTCCTGAAATCTGTTTCCTGCAATTTTGCCTTGCTTTCAAATCCTCTTCGTTGCCTTCCCTCAATATATCTGTGGATGAGAGTTATCATTTATAACTCTGCGGGTTTGTGAATTGCAGTGTCCCTGAGCTCCATTTTTCAACTGGCTTTTTTGGGAGCTGGCCGCAAAAGCGCGGGATTGCCTCAGGCCCTATTATGCTTCTGGGCGGCAGGCTGAGCCTGTGGTTAATTCTTCTTCCTGATGGGAAAATAGAGTGACCTGTGCCTGTCCCAACACCTAGATCTAGTCTCTCATTGGTTGCCCCTCTTCCCGTTCATCCTCAGGACAAATTGCAACCTGTAGGGAACAGGAACTTAAAGGTGCTGATTCTCCAAGTAGGGAGATTGCTAGTAAAGTAGCTGGAAAGGCGAACCCGAGCACAAGGAGATGAGAAATGGGGTGCTTATTAGAAACCTTTCAAAATCACATGGTGTACCATCTTCTGGGTTTCTCATGCATGTTTTCGATGTAGGAAGATGCCCTTGAACCTGGAGATTTGGGACAGATGGGATGGGAACCAGGCAGTATTACTTTAAAGGGTCTGTGTTTGCTCACCCAACCTCACCCAAACTTTCAGCCCCAAGAGTGTCCACCCTTATGTCTCATCCAGCTGTGGGTCTAGATATCGTCAATCCAGGTTGCATCACAGCCTCTGAACGAATTTTGTAAGAATTTCTCTCTCTTTCACTGTCTTTGTTTTACGGGTTTTTAAAAGTAATTTATTTTTATAATGGGGTTTAGCTGCTTTTCACGGCTGTGTTTATGCGGCTTTACACCCACTTGACTCACTTCCAGACAGATATCAATATATAGGTTTTAAGATTCTTACTAGTCACATATATTCTTGTGCGGTGAATAGGGGGTGTTGAGTCCAGTTCACTGAGCAAGGAGTAGGTCTTGTCTATTTATTACATATTGGGTGTATGGAACGGTATCTGAGCGAATTTGAAACCCTTGTTTTATGCATCACCCCACCTCACCTTTCCCCTTAAGCAGCCATAGTGTGTTTTCTAAACGTGTGACTCTGTTCTGTTTTGTAATTCAGTTCAAGTGTAGCGGTTTTTACATTCCCTCTATAAGTGATAGCTTATGATAAGTGTCTTTTTCTGTGTGACTTATTTCACTTAGAATCGTCGTACCTAAGTCCACTCATCTTGCTTCTACTAGCCTTATGACATTGATTTCATGTCTGAGTGATATTCCATTGTACATAAGGACCACAGCTTCTTTATCCATTTTTCTCTTACCTGGGACATTTAAGGTGTCATGAAGTGGAGGTTCTTGTCAACAGAGCAGCCCTAAACTTTGGGGTGCCTGTGTCTTGCTGATTTTTAGTTTTCCCAATTTATACGCCCATGAGTGGACGTGCCCTATGCTCCCTAAGCTGTGTTTTTTCGATGTTTCAGGACACACCGTACACTTCTGCAGAGTGGCTGTTGGCAATTTACATCCCACCCATCAGCGTAGCAAGGCTGCCATTTCTCCATGGCCTGTCCTGCATTTCTGGTTTAGACACTTTTTGCAGCATGACCCTTTTGACAGATGGGAAGCGAGACTTCTTTGTAGCGCTGATTTGCCATTCCAGGTTGCTTGGTTGGTCAAAAAGCGCGTATGCGTTCTTTCCTGAATATATTCAGGAAAGAACTCATACGCCCTTTTTGGCCAAGGGCATCATTGTCGACGTTTTGCCGCTTTTCATGGGCTTTAAAGGCGATTCGAATCTACCTCCTGAAACCTGTTTCCTGCAATTTTGCCTTGCTTTCAAATCCTCTTCGTTGCCTTCCCTCAATATATCTGTGGATGAGAGTTGTCATTTATAACTCTGCGGGTTTTTGAATTGCAGTGTCCCTGAGCTCCATTTTTCAACTGTCTTTTTTGGGAGCTGGCCGCAAAAGCGCGGGATTGCCTCAGGCCCTATTCTGCTTCTGGGCGGCAGGCTGAGCCTATGGTAAATTCTTCTTCCTGATGCGAAAATAGAGTGACCTGTGCCTGTCCCAACACCTAGATCTAGTCTCTCATTGGTTGCCCCTCTTCCCGTTCATCCTCAGGACAAATTGCAACCTGTAGGGAACAGGAGCTTAAAGGTGCTGATTCTCCAGGTAGGGAGATTGCTAGTAAAGTAGCTGGAAAGGCGAACCCGAGCACAAGGAGATGAGAAATGAGGTGCATATTAGAAACCTTTCAAAATCACACGGTGTACCAACTTCTGGGTTTCTCATGCATGTTTTCGATGTAGGAAGATGCCCTTGAACCTGGAGATTTGGGAACCATGGGATGGGTACCACGCAGTATTCCTTTAAAGGGTCTGCATTTGCTCACCCAACCTCACCCAAACACTCAGCCCCAAGAGTGTCCACCCTTATGTCTCATCCAGCTGTGGGTCTAGATATGGTCAATCCAGTTTGCATCACAGCCTCTGAACGAATTTTGTAAGAATTTCTCTCTCTTTCACTGTCTTTGTTTTACGGGTTTTTAAAAGTAATTTATTTTTATAATGGGGTTTAGCTGCTTTTCACGGCTGTGTTTATGCGGCTTTACACACACTTGACTCACTTCCAGACAGATATCAATATATAGGTTTTAAGATTCTTACTAGTCACATATATTCTTGTGCGGTGAATAGGGGGTGTTGAGTCCAGTTCACTGAGCAAGGAGTAGGTCTTGTCTATTACATATTGGGTGTATGGAACGGTATCTGAGCGAATTTGAAACCCTTGTTTTATGCATCACCCCACCTCACCTTTCCCGTTAAGCAGCCATAGTGTGTTTTCTAAACGTGTGACTCTGTTCTGTTTTGTAATTCAGTTCAAGTGTAGCGGTTTTTACACTCCCTCTATAAGTGATAGCTTATGATAAGTGTCTTTTTCTGTGTGACTTTTTTCACTTAGAATCGTCGTACGTAAGTCCACTCATCTTGCTTCTACTAGCCTTATGACATTGATTTCATGTCTGAGTGATATACCATTGTACATAAAGACCACAACTTCTTTATCCATTTTTCTCTTTCCTGGGATATTTAAGGTGTCATGAAGTGGAGGTTCTTGTCAACATAGCAGCCCTAAACTTTGGGGTGCCTGTGTCTTGCTGATTTTTAGTTTTCCCAATTTATACGCCCATGAGTGGACGTGCCCTATGCTCCCTAAGCTGTGTTTTTTCGATGTTTCAGGACACACCGTACACTTCTGCAGAGTGGCTGTTGGCAATTTACATCCCGCCCATCAGCGTAGCAAGGCTGCCATTTCTCCATGGCCTGTCCTGCATTTCTGGTTTTGACACTTTTTGCAGCATGACCCTTTTGACAGATGGGAAGCGAGACTTCTTTGTAGTGCTGATTTGCCATTCCAGGTTGCTTGGTTGGCCAAAAAGGGCATATGCGTTTTTTCCTGAATATATTCAGGAAAAAACGCATATGCCCTTTTTGGCCAAGGGCATCATTGTTGACGTTTTGCCGCTTTTCATGTGCTTTAAAGGCATTTCGAATCTACCTCCTGAAATCTGTTTCCTGCAATTTTGCCTTGCTTTCAAGTCCTCTTCGTTGCCTTCCCTCAATATATCTGTGGATGAGAGTTATCATTTATAACTCTGCGGGTTTGTGAATTGCAGTGTCCCTGAGCTCCATTTTTCAACTGGCTTTTTTGGGAGCTGGCCGCAAAAGCGCGGGATTGCCTCAGGCCCTATTATGCTTCTGGGCGGCAGGCTAAGCCTGTGGATAATTCTTCTTCCTGATGGGAAAATAGAGTAACCTGTGCCTGTCCCAACACCTAGATCTAGTCTCTCATTGGTTGCCCCTCTTCCCGTTCATCCTCAGGACAAATTGCAACCTGTAGGGAACAGGAACTTAAAGGTGCTGATTCTCCAAGTAGGGAGATTGCTAGTAAAGTAGCTGGAAAGGCGAACCCGAGCACAAGGAGATGAGAAATGGGGTGCTTATTAGAAACCTTTCAAAATCACATGGTGTACCATCTTCTGGGTTTCTCATGCATGTTTTCGATGTAGGAAGATGCCCTTGAACCTGGAGATTTGGGACAGATGGGATGGGAACCAGGCAGTATTACTTTAAAGGGTCTGCGTTTGCTCACCCAACCTCACCCAACCTTTCAGCCCCAAGAGTGTCCACCCTTATGTCTCATCCAGCTGTGGGTCTAGATATCGTCAATCCAGGTTGCATCACAGCCTCTGAACGAATTTTGTAAGAATTTCTCTCTCTTTCACTGTCTTTGTTTTACGGGTTTTTAAAAGTAATTTATTTTTATAATGGGGTTTAGCTGCTTTTCACGGCTGTGTTTATGCGGCTTTACACCCAATTGACTCACTTCCAGACAGATATCAATACATAGGTTTTAAGATTCTTACTAGTCACATATATTCTTGTGCGGTGAATAGGGGGTGTTGAGTCCAGTTCACTGAGCTAGGAGTAGGTCTTGTCTATTACATATTGGGTGTATGGAACGGTATCTGAGCGAATTTGAAACCCTTGTTTTATGCATCACCCCACCTCACCTTTCCCGTTAAGCAGCCATAATGTGTTTTCTAAACGTGTGACTCTGTTCTGTTTTGTAATTCAGTTCAAGTGTAGCGGTTTTTACATTCCCTCTATAAGTGATAGCTTATGATAAGTGTCTTTTTCGGTGTGACTTATTTCACTTAGAATCGTCGTACCTAAGTCCACTCATCTTGCTTCTACTAGCCTTATGACATTGATTTCATGTCTGAGTGATATTCCATTGTACATAAGGACCACAACTTCTTTATCCATTTTTCTCTTTCCTGGGATATTTAAGGTGTCATGAAGTGGAGGTTCTTGTCAACAGAGCAGCCCTAAACTTTGGGGTGCCTCTGTCTTGCTGATTTTTAGTTTTCCCTATTTATACGCCCGTGAGTGGACGTGCCCTATGCTCCCTAAGCTGTGTTTTTTCGATGTTTCAGGACACACCGTACACTTCTTCAGAGTGGCTGTTGGCAATTTACATCCCGCCCATCAGCGTAGCAAGGCTGCCATTTCTCCATGGCCTGTCCTGCATTTCTGGTTTTGACACTTTTTGCAGCATGGCCCTTTTGACCGATGGGAAGCGAGACGTCTTTGTAGCGCTGATTTGCCTTTCCAGGTTGCTTGGTTGGCCAAAAAGGGCGTATGCGTTTTTTCCTGAATATATTCAGGAAAAAACGCATACGCCCTTTTTGGCCAAGGGCATCATTGTCGACGTTTTGCCACTTTTCATGTGCTTTAAAGGCGATTCGAATCTACCTCCTGAAACCTGTTTCCTGCAATTCTGCCTTGCTTTCAAATCCTCTTCGTTGCCTTCCCTCAATATATCTGTGGATGAGAGTTGTCATTTATAACTCTGCGGGATTGTGAATTGCAGTGTCCCTGAGCTCCATTTTTCAACTGTCTTTTTTGGGAGCTGGCCGCAAAAGCGCGGGATTGCCTCAGGCCCTATTATGCTTCTGGGCGGCAGGCTAAGCCTGTGGTTAATTCTTCTTCCTGATGGGAAAATAGAGTGACCTGTGCCTGTCCCAACACCTAGATCTAGTCTCTCATTGGTTGCCCCTCTTCCCGTTCATCCTCAGGACAAATTGCAACCTGTAGGGAACAGGAGCTTAAAGGTGCTGATTCTACAAGTAGGGAGATTGCTAGTAAAGTAGCTGGAAAGGCGAACCCGAGCACAAGGAGATGAGAAATGAGGTGCATATTAGAAACCTTTCAAAATCACACGGTGTACCATCTTCTGGGTTTCTCATGCATGTTTTCGATGTAGGAAGATGCCCTTGAACCTGGAGATTTGGGACCCATGGGATGGGTACCACGCAGTATTCCTTTAAAGGGTCTGCGTTTGCTCACCCAACCTCACCCAACCTCTCAGCCCCAAGAGTGTCCACCCTTATGTCTCATCCAGCTGTGGGTCTAGATATGGTCAATCCAGGTTGCATCACAGCCTCTGAACGAATTTTGTAAGAATTTCTCTCTCTTTCACTGTCTTTGTTTTACGGGTTTTTAAAAGTAATTTATTTTTATAATGGGGTTTAGCTGCTTTTCACGGCTGTGTTTATGCGGCTTTACACCCACTTGACTCACTTCCAGACAGATATCAATACATAGGTTTTAAGATTCTTACTAGTCACATATATTCTTGTGTGGTGAATAGGGGGTGTTGAGTCCAGTTCAGTGAGCAAGGAGTAGGTTTTTTCTATTACATATTGGGTGTATGGAACGGTATCTGAGCGAATTTGAAACCCTTGTTTTATGCATCACCCCACCTCACCTTTCCCGTTAAGCAGCCATACTGTGTTTTCTAAACGAGTGACTCTGTTCTGTTTTGTAATTCAGTTCAAGTGTAGCGGTTTTTACATTCCCTCTATAAGTGATAGCTTATGATAAGTGTCTTTTTCTGTGTGACTTATTTCACTTAGAATCGTCGTACCTAAATCCACTCATTTGCTTCTACTAGCCTTATGACATTGATTTCATGTCTGAGTGATATTCCATTGTACATAAGGACCACAACTTCTTTATCCATTTTTCTCTTTCCTGGGATATTTAAGGTGTCATGAAGTGGAGGTTCTTGTCAACAGAGCAGCCCTAAACTTTCGGGTGCCTGTGTCTTGCTGATTTTTAGTTTTCCCAATTTATATGCCCATGAGTGGACGTGCCCTATGCTCCCTAAGGTGTGTTGTTTCGATGTTTCAGGACACACCGTACACTTCTCCAGAGTGGCTGTTGGCAATTTACATCCCGCCCATGAGCATAGCAAGGCTGCCATTTCTCCATGGCCTGTCCTGCATTTCTGGTTTTGACACTTTTTGCAGCATGGCCCTTTTGAACGATGGGAAGCGAGACTTCTTTGTAGCGCTGATTAGCCTTTCCAGGTTGCTTGGTTGGCCAAACAGGGCGTATGCGTTTTTTCCTGAATATATTCAGGAAAAAACGCATACGCCCTGTTTGGCCAAAGGCATCATTGTCGACGTTTTGCCACTTTTCATGTGCTTTAAAGGCGATTCGAATCTACCTCCTGAAACCTGTTTCCTGCAATTCTGCCTTGCTTTCAAATCCTCTTCGTTGCCTTCCCTCAATATATCTGTGGATGAGAGTTATGATTTATAGCTCTGCGGGTTTGTGAATTGCAGTGTCCCTGAGCTCCGTTTTTCAACTGGCTTTTTCGGGAGCTGGCCGCAAAAGCGCCGGATTGCCTCAGGCCCTATTCTGGTTCCGGGCGGCAGGCTGAGCCTGTGGTTAATTCTTCTTCCCGATGGGAAAATAGAGTGACCTATGCCTTTCCAACACCTAGATCTAGTCTCTCATTGGTTGCCCCTCTTCCCGTTCATCCTCAGGACAAATTGCAACCTGTAGGGAACAGGAGCTTAAAGGTGCTGATTCTCCAAGTAGGGAGATTGCTAGTAAAGTAGCTGGAAAGGCGAACCCGAGCACAAGGAGATGAGAAATGAGTTGCGTATTAGAAACCTTTCAAAATCACACGGTGTACCATCTTCTGGGTTTCTCATGCATGTTTTCGATGTAGGAAGATTCCCTTGAACCTGGAGATTTGGGACCCATGGGATGGGTACCAGGCAGTATTACTTTAAAGGTCTGCATTTGCTCACCCAACCTCACCCAACCTTTCAGCCCCAAGAGTGTCCACCCTTATGTCTCATCCAGCTGTGGGTCTAGATATGGTCAATCCAGGTTGCATCACAGCCTCTGAACGAATTTGGTAAGAATTTCTCTGTCTTTCACTGTCTTTGTTTTACGGGTTTTTAAAAGTAATTTATTTTTATAATGGGGTTTAGCTGCTTTTCACGGCTGTGTTTATGCGGCTTTACACCCACTTGACTCACTTCCAGAGAGATATCAATACATAGGTTTTAAGATTCTTACTAGTCACATATATTCTTGCGCGGTGAATAGGGGGTGTTGAGTCCAGTTCACTGAGCAAGGAGTAGGTCTTGTCTATTACATATTGGGTGTATGGAACGGTATCTGAGCGAATTTGAAACCCTTGTTTTATGCCTCACCCCACCTCACATTTCCCGTTAAGCAGCCATAGTGTGTTTTCTAAACGTGTGACTCTGTTCTGTTTTGTAATTCAGTTCAAGTGTAGCGGTTTTTACATTCCCTCTATAAGTGATAGCTTATGATAAGTGTCTTTTTCTGTGTGACTTATTTCACTTAGAATCGTCGTACCTAAGTCCACTCATCTTGCTTCTACTAGCCTTATGACATTGATTTCATGTCTGAGTGATATTCCATTGTACATAAGGACCACAACTTCTTTATCCATTTTTGTCTTTCCTGGGATATTTAAGGTGTCATGAAGTGGAGGTTCTTGTCAACAGTGCAGCCCTAAACTTTGGGGTGCCTGTGTCTTGCTGATTTTTATTTTTCCTAATTTATACGCCCATGAGTGGACGTGCCTTATGCTCCCTAAGCTGTGTTTTTTCGATGTTTCAGGACACACCGTACACTTCTCCAGAGTGGCTGTTGGCAATTTACATCCCGCCCATCAGCGTAGCAAGGCTGCCATTTCTCCATGGCCTGTCCTGCATTTCTGGTTTAGACACTTTTTGCAGCATGGCCCTTTTGACCGATGGGAAGCGAGACTTCGTTGTAGCGCTGATTTGCCTTTCCAGGTTGCTTGGTTGGCCAAAAAGGACGTATGCGTTTTTTCTTGAATATATTCAGGAAAATACGCATACGCCCTGTTTGGCCAAGGGCATCATTGTCGACGTTTTGCCGCTTTTCATGTGCTTTAAAGGCGATTCGAATCTACCTCCTGAAACCTGTTTCCTGCAATTCTGCCTTGCTTTCAAATCCTCTTCGTTGCCTTCCCTCAATATATCTGTGGATGAGAGTTATCATTTATAACTCTGCGGGTTTGTGAATTGCAGTGTCCCTGAGCTCCATTTTTCAACTCGCTTTTTTGGGAGCTGGCCGCAAAAGCGCGGGATTGCCTCAGGCCCTATTCTGCTTCTGGGCGGCAGGCTGAGCCTGTGGTTAATTCTTCTTCCTGATGGGAAAATAGAGTGACCTGTACCTGTCCCAACACCTAGATCTAGTCTCTCATTGGTTGCCCCTCTTCCCGTTCATCCTCAGGACAAATTGCAACCTGTAGGGAACAGGAGCTTAAAGGTGCTGATTCTCCAAGTAGGGAGATTGCTAGTAAAGTAGCTGGAATGGCGAACCCGAGCACAAGGAGATGAGAAATGAGGTGCGTGTTAGAAACCTTTCAAAATCACACGGTGTACCATCTTCTGGGTTTCTCATGCATGTTTTCGATGTAGGAAGATGCCCTTGAAACTGGAGATTTGGGACCCATGGGATGGGTACCAGGCAGTATTACTTTAAAGGGTCTGAGTTTGCTCACCGAAACTCACCCAAACTTTCAGCCGCAAGAGTGTCCACCCTTATGTCTCATCCAGCTGTGGTTCTAGATATGGTCAATCCAGGTTGCATCACAGCCTCTGAAGGAATTTTGTAAGAATTTCTCTCTGTTTCACTGTCTTTGTTTTACGGGTTTTTAAAAGTAATTTATTTTTATAATGGGGTTTAGCTGCTTTTCACGGCTGTGTTTATGTGGCTTTACACCCACTTGACTCACTTCCAGACAGATATCAATACATAGGTTTTAAGATTCTTACTAGTCACATATATTCTTGTGCGGTGAATAGGGGGTGTTGAGTCCAGTTCACTGAGCAAGGAGTAGGTCTTGTCTATTACATATTGGGTGTATGGAACGGTATCTGAGCGAATTTGAAACCCTTGTTTTATGCATCACCCCACCTCACCTTTCCCGTTAAGCAGCCATAGTGTGTTTTCTAAACGAGTGACTCTGTTCTGTTTTGTAATTCAGTTCAAGTGTAGCGGTTTTTACATTCCCTCTATAAGTGATAGCTTATGATAAGTGTCTTTTTCTGTGTGACTTATTTCACTTAGAATCGTCGTACCTAAATCCACTCATCTTGCTTCTACTAGCCTTATGACATTGATTTCATGTCTGAGTGATATTCCATTGTACATAAGGACCACAACTTCTTTATCCATTTTTCTCTTTCCTGGGATATTTAAGGTGTCATGAAGTGGAGGTTCTTGTCAACAGAGCAGCCCTAAACTTTGGGGTGCCTGTGTCTTGCTGATTTTTAGTTTTCCCAATTTATACGCCCATGAGTGGACGTGCCCTATGCTCCCTAAGTTGTGTTTTTTCGATGTTTCAGGACACACCGTACACTTCTCCAGAGTGGCTGTTGGCAATTTACATCCCGCCCATCAGCGTAGCAAGGCTGCCATTTCTCCATGGCCTGTCCTGCATTTCTGGTTTTGACACTTTTTGCAGCATGGCACTTTTGACTGATGGGAAGCGAGACTTCTTTGTAGCGCTGATTAGCCTTTCCAGGTTCTTGGTTGGCCAAACAGGGCGTATGCGTTTTTTCCTGAATATATTCAGGAAAAAACGCATACGCCCTGTTTGGCCAAGGGCATCATTGTCGACGTTTTGCCGCTTTTCATGTGCTTTAAAGGCGATTCGAATCTACCTCCTGAAACCTGTTTCCTGCAATTCTGCCTTGCTTTCAAATCCTCTTCGTTGCCTTCCCTCAATATATCTGTGGATGAGAGTTATGATTTATAGCTCTGCGGGTTTGTGAATTGCAGTGTCCCTGAGCTCCGTTTTTCAACTGGCTTTTTCGGGAGCTGGCCGCAAAAGCGCGGGATTGCCTCAGGCCCTATTCTGTTTCCTGGCAGCAGGCTGAGCCTGTGGTTAATTCTTCTTCCCGATGGGAAAATAGAGTGACCTGTGCCTTTCCAACACCTAGATCTAGTCTCTCATTGGTTGCCCCTCTTCCCGTTCATCCTCAGGACAAATTGCAACCTGTAGGGAACAGGAGCTTAAAGGTGCTGATTCTCCAAGTAGGGAGATTGTTAGTAAAGTAGCTGGAAAGGCGAACCCGAGCACAAGGAGATGAGAAATGAGTTGCGTATTAGAAACCTTTCAAAATCACACGGTGTACCATCTTCTGGGTTTCTCATGCATGTTTTCGATGTAGGAAGATTCCCTTGAACCTGGAGATTTGGGACCCATGGGATGGGTACCAGGCAGTATTACTTTAAAGGTCTGCATTTGCTCACCCAACCTCACCCAACCTTTCAGCCCCAAGAGTGTCCACCCTTATGTCTCATCCAGCTGTGTGTCTAGATATGGTCAATCCAGGTTGCATCACAGCCTCTGAAGGAATTTTGTAAGAATTTCTCTCTCTTTCACTGTCTTTGTTTTACGGGTTTTTAAAAGTAATTTATTTTTATAATGGGGTTTAGCTGCTTTTCACGGCTGTGTTTATGCGGCTTTACACCCACTTGACTCACTTCCAGACAGATATCAATACATAGGTTTTAAGATTCTTACTAGTCACATATATTCTTGCGCGGTGAATAGGGGGTGTTGAGTACAGTTCACTGAGCAAGGAGTAGGTCTTGTCTATTACATATTGGGTGTATGGAACGGTATCTGAGCGAATTTGAAACCCTTATTTTATGCCTCACCCCACCTCACATTTCCCGTTAAGCAGCCATAGTGTGTTTTCTAAACGTGTGACTCTGTTCTGTTTTGTAATTCAGTTCAAGTGTAGCGGTTTTTACATTCCCTCTATAAGTGATAGCTTATGATAAGTGTCTTTTTCTGTGTGACTTATTTCACTTAGAATCGTCGTACCTAAGTCCACTCATCTTGCTTCTACTAGCCTTATGACATTGATTTCATGTCTGAGTGATATTCCATTGTACATAAGGACCACAACTTCTTTATCCATTTTTCTCTTTCCTGGGATATTTAAGGTGTCATGAAGTGGAGGTTCTTGTCAACAGTGCAGCCCTAAACTTTGGGGTGCCTGTGTCTTGCTGATTTTTATTTTTCCCAATTTATACGCCCATGAGTGGACGTGCCTTATGCTCCCTAAGCTGTGTTTTTTCGATGTTTCAGTACACACCGTACACTTCTCCAGAGTGGCTGTTGGCAATTTACATCCCGCCCATCAGCGTAGCAAGGCTGCCATTTCTCCATGGCCTGTCCTGCATTTCTGGTTTAGACACTTTTTGCAGCATGGCCCTTTTGACCGATGGGAAGCGAGACTTCTTTGTAGCGCTGATTTGCCTTTCCAGGTTGCTTGGTTGGCCAAACAGGGCGTATGCGTTTTTTCCTGAATATATTCAGGAAAATACGCATACGCCCTGTTTGGCCAAGGGCATCATTGTCGACGTTTTGCCGCTTTTCATGTGCTTTAAAGGCGATTCGAATCTACCTCCTGAAACCTGTTTCCTGCAATTCTGCCTTGCTTTCAAATCCTCTTCCTTGCCTTCCCTCAATATATTTGTTGACGAGAGTTATCATTTATAACTCAGCAGGTTTGTGAATGGCAGTGCCCCTTGAGCTCCATTTTTCAACTGTCTGTTTTGGGAGCTGGCCGCAAAAGCACGGGATTGCCTCAGGCCCTATTCTGGCTCCTGGCGGCAGGCTGAGCCTGTGGTTAATTCTTCCTCCTGATGGGAAAATAGAGTGACCTCTGCCTGTCCCAACACCTAGATCTAGTCTCTCATTGGTTGCCCCTCTTCCCGTTCATCCTCAGGACAAATTGCAACCTGTAGGGAACAGGAGCTTAAAGATGCTGATTCTCCAAGTAGGGTGATTGCTAGTAAAGTAGCTGGAAAGGCGAACCCGAGCACAAGGAGATGAGAAATGAGGTGCGTATTAGAAACCTTTCAAAATCACACGGTGTACCATCTTCTGGGTTTCTCATGCATGTTTTCGATGTAAGACGATGCCCTTGAACCTGGAGATTTGGGACCCATGGGATGGGTACCAGGCAGTATTACTTTAAAGGGTCTGCGTTTGCTCACTCAACCTCACGCAACCTTTCAGCCCCAAGAGTGTCCAACCTTATGTCTCATCCAGCTGTGGGTCTAGATATGGTCAATCCAGGTTGCATCACAGCCTCTGAACGAATTTTGTAAGAATTTCTCTCTCTTTCACTGTCTTTGTTTTACGGGTTTTTAAAAGTAATTTATTTTTATAATGGGGTTTAACTGTTTTTCACGGCTGTGTTTATGCGGCTTTACACCCACTTGACTCACTTCCAGACAGATATCAATACATAGGTTTTAAGATTCTTACTAGTCACATATATTCTTGTGCGGTGAATAGGGCGTGTTGAGTCCAGTTCACTGAGCAAGGAGTAGGTCTTGTCTATTACATATTGGGTGTATGGAACGGTATCTGAGCGAATTTGAAACCCTTGTTTTATGCCTCACCCCACCTCACCTTTCCCGTTAAGCAGCCATAGTGTGTTTTCTAAACGTGTGACTCTGTTCTGTTTTGTAATTCAGTTCAAGTGTAGCGGTTTTTACATTCCCTCTATAAGTGATAGCTTATGATAAGTGTCTTTTCCTGTGTGACTTATTTCACTTAGAATCGTCGTACCTAAATCCAATCATCTTGCTTCTACTAGCCTTATGACATTGATTTCATGTCTGAGTGATATTCCATTGTACATAAGGACCACAACTTCTTTATCCATTTCTCTCTTTCCTGGGATATTTAAGGTGTCATGAAGTGGAGGTTCTTGTCAACAGAGCAGCCCTAAACTTTGGGGTGCCTGTGTCTTGCTGATTTTTAGTTTTCCCAATTTATACGCCCATGAGTGGACGTGCCCTATGCTCCCTAAGCTGTGTTTTTTGGATGTTTCAGGACACACCGTACACTTCTCCAGAGTGGCTGTTGGCAATTTACATCCCGCCCATCAGCGTAGCAAGGCTGCCATTTCTCCATGGCCTGTCCTGCATTTCGGGTTTTGACACTTTTTGCAGCATGGCCCTTTTGACCGATGGGAAGCGAGACATCTTTGTAGCGCTGATTTGCCTTTCCAGGTTGCTTGGTTGGCCAAAAAGGGCGTATGCGTTTTTGCCTGAATATATTCAGGAAAAAACGCATACGCCCTTTTTGGCCAAGGGCATCATTGTCGACGTTTTGCCACTTTTCATGTGCTTTAAAGGCGATTCGAATCTACTTACTGAAATCTGTTTCCTGCAATTCTGCCTTGCTTTCAAATCCTCTTCCTTGCCTTCCCTCAATATATTTGTGGACGAGAGTTATCATTTATAACTCAGCAGGTTTGTGAATGGCAGTGCCCCTGAGCTCCATTTTTCAACTGTCTTTTTTGGGAGCTGGCCGCAAAAGCACGGGATTGCCTCAGGCCCTATTCTGGTTCCTGGCGGCAGGCTGAACCTGTGGATAATTCTTCTTCCTGATGGGAAAATAGAGTGACCTGTGCCTGTCCCAACACCTAGATCTAGTCTCTCATTGGTTGCCCCTCTTCCCTTTCATCCTCAGGACAAATTGCAACCTGTAGGGAACAGGAGGTAAAAGTTCCTGATTCTCCAAGTAGGGAGATTGCAAGTAAAGTAGCTGGAATGGCGAACCCGAGCACAAGGAGATGAGAAATGAGGTGCATATTAGAAACCTATCAAAATCACACGGTGTACCATCTTCTGGGTTTCTCATGCATGTTTTCAATGTAGGAAGATGCCCTTGAACCTGGAGATTTGGGACCCATGGGATGCGTACCAGGCAGTATTACTTTAAAGGGTCTGTGTTTGCTCACCCAACCTCACCCAACCTTTCAGCCCCAAGAGTGTCCACCCTTATGTCTCATCCAGCTGTGGTTCTAGATATGGTCAATCCAGGTTGCATCACAGCCTCTGAACGAATTTTGTAAGAATTTCTCTCTCTTTCACTGTCTTTGTTTTACGGGTTTTTAAAAGTAATTTATTTTTATAATGGGGTTTAGCTGCTTTTCACGGCTGTGTTTATGCGGCTTTACACCCACTTGACTCACTTCCAGACAGATATCAATACATAGGTTTTAAGATTCTTACTAGTCAGATATATTCTTGTGTGCTGAATAGGGGGTGTTGAGTCCAGTTCACTGAGCAAGGAGTAGGTTTTGTCTATTACATATTGGGTGTATGGAACGGTATCTGAGCGAATTTGAAACCCTTGTTTTATGCATCACCCCACCTCACCTTTCCCGTTAAGCAGCCATAGTGTGTTTTCTAAACGAGTGACTCTGTTCTGTTTTGTAATTCAGTTCAAGTGTAGCGGTTTTTACATTCCCTCTATAAGTGATAGCTTATGATAAGTGTCTTTTTCTGTGTGACTTATTTCACTTAGAATCGTCGTACCTAAATCCACTCATCTTGCTTCTACTAGCCTTATGACATTGATTTCATGTCTGAGTGATATTCCATTGTACATAAGGACCACAACTTCTTTATCCATTTTTCTCTTTCCTGGGATATTTAAGGTGTCATGAAGTGGAGGTTCTTGTCAACAGAGCAGCCCTAAACTTTCGGGTGCCTGTGTCTTGCTGGTTTTTAGTTTTCCCAATTTATATGCCCATGAGTGGACGTGCCCAATGCTCCCTAAGCTGTGTTTTTTCGATGTTTCAGGACACACCGTACACTTCTCCAGAGTGGCTGTTGGCAATTTACATCCCGCCCATCAGCATAGCAAGGCTGCCATTTCTCCATGGCCTGTCCTGCATTTCTGGTTTTGACACTTTTTGCAGCATGGCCCTTTTGACCGATGGGAAGCGAGACTTCTTTGTAGCGCTGATTAGCCTTTCCAGGTTGCTTGGTTGGCCAAACAGGGCGTATGCGTTTTTTCCTGAATATATTCCGGAAAAAACGCATACGCCCTGTTTGGCCAAAGGCATCATTGTCGACGTTTTGCCACTTTTCATGTGCTTTAAAGGCGATTCGAATCTACCTCCTGAAACCTGTTTCCTGCAATTCTGCCTTGCTTTAAAATCCTCTTCGTTGCCTTCCCTCAATATATCTGTGGATGAGAGTTATGATTTATAGCTCTGCGGGTTTGTGAATTGCAGTGTCCCTGAGCTCCGTTTTTCAACTGGCTTTTTCGGGAGCTGGCCGCAAAAGCGCGGGATTGCCTCAGGCCCTATTCTGGTTCCGGGCGGCAGGCTGAGCCTGTGGTTAATTCTTCTTCCCGATGGGAAAATAGAGTGACCTGTGCCTTTCCAACACCTAGATCTAGTCTCTCATTGGTTGCCCCTCTTCCCGTTCATCCTCAGGACAAATTGCAACCTGTAGGGAACAGGAGCTTAAAGGTGCTGATTCTCCAAGTAGGGAGATTGCTAGTAAAGTAGCTGGAAAGGCGAACCAGAGCACAAGGAGATGAGAAATGAGTTGCGTATTAGAAACCTTTCAAAATCACACGGTGTACCATCTTCTGGGTTTCTCATGCATGTTTTCGATGTAGGAAGATTCCCTTGAACCTGGAGATTTGGGACCCATGGGATGGGTACCAGGCAGTATTATTTTATAGGTCTGCGTTTGCTCACCCAACCTCACCCAAACTCTAAGCCCCAAGAGTGTCCACCCTTATGTCTCATCCAGCTGTGGGTCTAGATATGGTCAATCCAGGTTGCATCACAGCCTCTGAAGGAATTTGGTAAGAATTTCTCTGTCTTTCACTGTCTTTGTTTTACGGGTTTTTAAAAGTAATTTATTTTTATAATGGGGTTTAGCTGCTTTTCACGGCTGTGTTTATGCGGCTTTACACCCACTTGACTCACTTCCAGACAGATATCAATACATAGGTTTTAAGATTCTTACTAGTCACATATATTCTTGTGCGGTGTATAGGGGATGTTGAGTCCAGTTCACTGAGCAAGGAGTAGGTCTTGTCTAGTACATATTGGGTGTCTGGAACGGTATCTGAGCGAATTTGAAACACTTGTTTTATGCCTCACCCCACCTCACATTTCCCGTTAAGCAGCCATAGTGTGTTTTCTAAACGTGTGACTCTGTTCTGTTTTGTAATTCAGTTCAAGTGTAGCGGTTTTTACATTCCCTCTATAAGTGATAGCTTATGATAAGTGTCTTTTTCTGTGTGACTTATTTCACTTAGAATCGTCGTACCTAAGTCCACTCATCTTGCTTCTACTAGCCTTATGACATTGATTTCATGTCTGAGTGATATTCCATTGTACATAAGGACCACAACTTCTTTATCCATTTTTCTCTTTCCTGGGATATTTAAGGTGTCATGCAGTGGAGGTTCTTGTCAACAGTGCAGCCCTAAACTTTGGGGTGCCTGTGTCTTGCTGATTTTTAGTTTTCACAATTTATACGCCCATGAGTGGACGTGCCCTAAGCTCCCTAAGCTGTGTTTTTTCGATGTTTCAGGACACACCGTACACTTCTCCAGAGTGGCTGTTGGCAATTTACATCCCGCCCATCAGCGTAGCAAGGCTGCCATTTCTCCATGGCCTGTCCTGCATTTCTGGTTTAGACACTTTTTGCAGCATGGCCCTTTTGACCGATGGGAAGCGAGACTTCTTTGTAGCGCTGATTTGCCTTTCCAGGTTGCTTGGTTGGCCAAAAAGTGCGTATGCGTTTTTTCCTGAATATATTCAGGAAAAAACGCATACGCCCTGTTTGGCCAAGGGCATCATTGTCGACGTTTTGCCGCTTTTCATGTGCTTTAAAGGCGATTCGAATCTACCTCCTGAAACCTGTTTCCTGCAATTCTGCCTTGCTTTCAAATCCTCTTCGTTGCCTTTCCTCAATATATCTGTGGATGAGAGTTATCATTTATAACTCTGCGGGTTTGTGAATTGCAGTGTCCCTGAGCTCCATTTTTCAACTCGCTTTTTTGGGAGCTGGCCGCAAAAGCGCGGGATTGCCGCAGGCCCTATTCTGCTTCTGGGCGGCAGGCTGAGCCTGTGGTTAATTCTTCTTCCCGATGGGAAAATAGAGTGACCTGTACCTGTCCCAAAACCTAGATCTAGTCTCTCATTGGTTGCCCCTCTTCCCGTTCATCCTCAGGACAAATTGCAACCTGTAGGGAACAGGAGCTTAAAGGTGCTGATTCTCCAAGTAGGGAGATTGCTAGTAAAGTAGCTGGAAAGGCGAACCCGATCACAAGGAGATGAGAAATCAGGTGCGTATTAGAAACCTTTCAAAATCACATGGTGTACCATCTTCTGAGTTTCTCATGCAAGTTTTCGATGTAGGAAGATGCCCTTGATCCTGGAGATTTGGGACCCATGGGATGGGTACCACGCAGTATTACCTTAAAGGGTCTGCGTTGGCTCACCCAACCTCACCAAACCTCTCAGCCCCAAGAATGTCCACCCTTATGTCTCATCCAGCTGTGCGTGTAGATATGGTCAATCCAGGTTGCATCACAGCCTCTGAACGAATTTTGTAAGAATTTCTCTCTCTTTCACTGTCTTTGTTTTACGGGTTTTTAAAAGTAATTTATTTTTATAATGGGGTTTAGCTGCTTTTCACGGCTGTGTTTATGCGGCTTTACACCCACTTGACTCACTTCCAGACAGATATCAATACATAGGTTTTAAGATTCTTACTAGTCACATATATTCTTGTGCGGTGAATAGGGGGTGTTGAGTCCAGTTCACGGAGCAAGGAGTAGGTCTTGTCTATTACATATTGGGTGTATGGAACGGTATCTGAGCGAATTTGAAACCCTTGTTTTATGCATCACCCCACCTCACCTTTCCCGTTAAGCAGCCATAGTGTGTTTTCTAAACGTGTGACTCTGTTCTGTTTTGTAATTCAGTTCAAGTGTAGCGGTTTTTACATTCCCTCTATAAGTGATAGCTTATGATAAGTGTCTTTTTCTGTGTGACTTATTTCACTTAGAATCGTCGTACCTAAGTCCACTCATCTTGCTTCTACTAGCCTTATGACATTGATTTCATGTCTGAGTGATATTCCATTGTACATAAGGACCACAACTTCTTTATCCATTTTTCTCTTTCCTGGGATATTTAAGTTGTCATGAAGTGTAGCCTCTTGTCAACAGAGGAGCCCTAAACTTTGGGGTGCCTGTGTCTTGCTGATTTTTAGTTTTCCCAATTTATACGCCCATGAGTGGACGTGCCCTATGCTCCCTAAGCTGTGTTTTTTCGATGTTTCAGGACACACCGTACACTTCTCCAGAGTGGCTGTTGGCAACTTACATCCCGCTCATCAACGTAGCAAGGCTGCCATTTCTCCATGGCCTGTCCTGCATTTCTGGTTTTGACAGTTTTTGCAGCATGGCCCTTTTGACCGATGGGAAGCGAGACTTCTTTGTAGCGCTGATTTGCCTTTCCAGGTTGCTTGGTTGGCCAAAAAGGGCGTATGCGTTTTTTCCTGAATATATTCAGGAAAAAACGCATACGCCCTTTTTGGCCAAGGGCATCATTGTCGACGTTTTGCCGCTTTTCATGTGCTTTACAGGCGATTCGAATCTACCTCTTGAAATCTGTTTCCTGCAATTCTGCCTTGCTTTCAAATCCTCTTCGTTGCCTACCCTCAATATATCTGTGGATGAGAGTTATCATTTATAACTCTGCGGGTTTGTGAATTGCAGTGTCCCTGAGCTCCATTTTTCAACTCGCTTTTTTGGGAGCTGGCCGCAAAAGCGCGGGATTGCCTCAGGCCCTATTGTGCTTCTGGGCGGCAGGCTGAGCCTGTGATTAATTCTTCTTCCTGATGGGAAAATAGAGTGACCTGTGCCTGTCCCAACACCTAGATCTAGTCTCTCATTGGTTGCCCCTCTTCCCGTTCATCCTCAGGACAAATTGCAACCTGTAGGGAACAGGAGGTTAAAGGTGCTGATTCTCCAAGTAAGTTGATTGCTAGTAAAGTAGCTGGAAAGGCGAACCCGAGCACAAGGAGATGAGAAATGGGGTGTGTTTTAGAAACCTTTCAAAATCACACGGTGTACCATCTTCTGAGTTTCTCATGCATGTTTTCGATGTAGGAAGATGCCCTTGAACCTGGAGATTTGGGACCCATGGGATGGGTATCACGCAGTATTCCTTTAAAGGGTCTGCGTTTGCTCACCCAACCTCTCAGCCCCAAGAGTGTCCACCCTTACGTCTCATCCAGCTGTGGGTCTAGATATGGTCAATCCAGGTGGCATCACAGCCCCTGAACGAATTTTGTAAGAATTTCTCTCTCTTTCACTGTCTTTGTTTTACGGGTTTTTAAAAGTAATTTATTTTTATAATGGGGTTTAGCTGCTTTTCACGGCTGTGTTTATGCGGATTTACACCCACTTGACTCACTTCCAGACAGATATCAATACATAGGTTTTAAGATTGTTACTAGTCACATATATTCTTGTGCGGTGAATAGGGGGTGTTGAGTCCAGTTCACGGAGCAAGGAGTAGGTCTTTTCTATTACATATTGGGTGTATGGAACGGTATCTGAGCGAATTTGAACCCCTTGTTTTATGCATCACCCCACCTCACCTTTCCCGTTAAGCAGCCATAGTGTGTTTTCTAAACGTGTGATTCTGTTCAGTTCTGTAATTCAGTTCAAGTGTAGCGGTTTTTACATTCCCTCTATAAGTGATAGCTTATGATAAGTGTCTTTTTCTGTGTGACTTATTTCACTTAGAATCGTCATACCTAAGTCCACTCATCTTGCTTCTACTAGCCTTATGACATTGATTTCATGTCTGAGTGATATTCCATTGTACATAAGGACCACAACTTCTTTATCCATTTTTCTCTTTCCTGGGATATTTAAGGTGTCATGAAGTGGAGGTTCTTGTCAACAGAGCAGCCCCAAACTTTGGGGTGCCTGTGTCTTGCTGATTTTTAGTTTTCCCAATTTATACGCCCATGAGTGGACGTGCCCTATGCTCACTAAGCTGTGTTTTTTCGATGTTTCAGGACACACCATACACTTCTCCAGAGTGGCTGTTGGCAATTTACATCCCGCCCATCAGCGTAGCAAGGCTGCCATTTCTCCATGGCCTGTCCTGCATTTCTGGTTTTGACACTTTTTGCAGCATGGCCCTTTGACCCTTAGGAAGCGAGACTTCTTTGTAGCGCTGATTTGCCTTTCCAGGTTGCTTGGTTGGCCAAAAAGTGCGTATGCGTTTTTTCCTGAATATATTCAGGAAAAAACGCATACGCCCTTTTTGGCCAAGGGCATCATTGTCGACGTTTTGCCGCTTTTCATGTGCCTTAAAGGCGATTCGAATCTACCTCCTGAAATCTGTTTCCTGCAATTCTGCCTTGCTTTCAAATCCTCTTCGTTGACTTCCCTCAATATATCTGTGGATGAGAGTTATCACTTATAACTCTGCGGGTTTGTGAATTGCAGTGTCCCTGAGCTCCATTTTTCAACTGTCTTTTTTGAGAGCTGGCCGCAAAAGCACGGGATTGCCTCAGGCCCTATTCTGGTTCCTGGCAGCAGGCTGAGCCTGTGGTTAATTCTTCTTCCTGATGGGAAAATAGAGTGACCTGTGCCTGTCCCAACAGCTAGATCTAGTCTCTCATTGGTTGCCCCTCTTCCCGTTCATCCTCAGGACAAATTGCAACCTGTAGGGAACAGGAGGTTAAAGGTGCTGATTCTCCAAGTAGGGAGATTGCTAGTAAAGTAGCTGGAATGGCGAACCCGAGCACAAGGAGATGAGAAATGAGGTGCGTTTTAGAAACCTTTCAAAATCACACGGTGTACCTTCTTCTGGGTTCCTCATGCATGTTTTCGATGTAGGAAGATGCCCTTGAACCTGGAGACTTGGGACCCATGGGATGGGTACCACGCAGTATTACTTTAAAGGGTCTGCGTTTGCTCACCCAACCTAACCCAACCTTTCAGCCCCAAGACTGTCCACCCTTATGTCTCATCCAGCTGTGCGTGTAGATATGGTCAATCCAGGTTGCATCACAGCCTCTGAACGAATTTTGTAAGAATTTCTCTCTCTTTCCCTGTCTTTGTTTTACGGCTTTTTAAAAGTAATTTATTTTTATAATGGGGTTTAGCTGCTTTTCACGGCTGTGTTTATGCGGATTTACACCCACTTGACTCACTTCCAGACAGATATCAATACATAGGTTTTAAGATTGTTACTAGTCACATATATTCTTGTGCGGTGAATAGGGCGTGTTGAGTCCAGTTCACTGAGCAAGGAGTAGGTCTTGTCTATTACATATTGGGTGTATGGAACGGTATCTGAGCGAATTTGAACCCCTTGTTTTATGCATCACCCCACCTCACCTTTCCCGTTAAGCAACCACAGTGTGTTTTCTAAACGTGTGATTCTGTTCTGTTCTGTAATTCAGTTCAAGTGTAGCGGTTTTTACATTCCCTCTATAAGTGATAGCTTATGATAAGTGTCTTTTTCTGTGTGAGTTATTTCACTTAGAATCGTCGTACCTAAGTCCACTCATCTTGCTTCTACTAGCCTTATGACATTGATTTCATGTCTGAGTGATATTGCATTGTACATAAGGACCACAACTTCTTTATCCATTTTTCTCTTTCCTGGGATATTTAAGGTCTCATGAAGTGGAGGTTCTTGTCAACAGAGCAGCCCTAAACTTTGGGGTGCCTGTGTCTTGCTGATTTTTAGTTTTCCCAATTTATACGCCCATGAGTGGACGTGCCCTATGCTCCCTAAGCTGTGTTTTTTCGATGTTTCAGGACACACCGTACACTTCTTCAGAGTGGCTGTTGGCAATTTACATCCCGCCCATCAGCGTAGCAAGGCTGCCATTTCTCCATGGCCTGTCCTGCATTTCTGGTTTTGACACTTTTTGCAGCATGGCCCTTTTGACCGATGGGAAGCGAGACTTCTTTGTAGCGCTGATTTGCCTTTCCAGGTTGCTTGGTTGGCCAAAAAGGGCGTATGCGTTTTTTCCTGAATATATTCAGGAAAAAACGCATACGCCCTTTTTGGCCAAGGGCATCATTGTCGACGTTTTGCTGCTTTTCATGTGCCTTAAAGGCCATTCGAATCTACCTCCTGAAATCTGTTTCCTGCAATTCTGCCTTGCTTTCAAATCCTCTTCGTTGCCTTCCCTCAATATATCTGTGGATGAGAGTTATCACTTATAACTCTGCGGGTTTGTGAATTGCAGTGTCCCTGAGCTCCATTTTTCAACTCTCTTTTTTGAGAGCTGGCCGCAAAAGCACGGGATTGCCTCAGGCCCTATTCTGGTTCCTGGCAGCAGGCTGAGCCTGTGCTTAATTCTTCTTCCTGATGGGAAAATAGAGTGACCTGTGCCTGTCCCAACAGCTAGATCTAGTCTCTCATTGGTTGCCCCTCTTCCCGTTCATCCTCCGGACAAATTGCAACCTGTAGGGAACAGGAGGTTAAAGGTGCTGATTCTCCAAGTAGGGAGATTGCTAGTAAAGTAGCTGGAATGGCGAACCCGAGCACAAGGAGATGAGAAATGAGGTGCGTTTTAGAAACCTTTCAAAATCACACGGTGTACCATCTTCTGAGTTTCTCATGCATGTTTTCGATGTAGGAAGATGCCCTTGAACCTGGAGACTTGGGACCCATGGGATGGGTACCACGCAGTATTACTTTGAAGGGTCTGCGTTTGCTCACCCAACCTAACCCAACCTTTCAGCCCCAAGAGTGTCCACCCTTATGTCTCATCCAGCTGTGCGTGTAGATATGGTCAATCCAGGTTGCATCACAGCCTCTGAACGAATTTTGTAAGAATTTCTCTCTCTTTCACTGTCTTTGTTTTACGGGTTTTTAAAAGTAATTTATTTTTATAATGGGGTTTAGCTGCTTTTCACGGCTGTGTTTATGCGGCTTTACACCCACTTGACTCACTTCCAGACAGATATCAATACATAGGTTTTAAGATTCTTACTAGTCACATATATTCTTGTGCGGTGAATAGGGGGTGTTGAGTCCAGTTCACGGAGCAAGGAGTAGGTCTTGTCTATTACATATTGGGTGTATGGAACGGTATCTGAGCGAATTTGAAACCCTTGTTTTATGCATCACCCCACCTCACCTTTCCCGTTAAGCAGCCATAGTGTGTTTTCTAAACGTGTGACTCTGTTCTGTTTTGTAATTCAGTTCAAGTGTAGCGGTTTTTACATTCCCTCTATAAGTGATAGCTTATGATAAGTGTCTTTTTCTGTGTGACTTATTTCACTTAGAATCGTCGTACCTAAGTCCACTCATCTTGCTTCTACTAGCCTTATGACATTGATTTCATGTCTGAGTGATATTCCATTGTACATAAGGACCACAACTTCTTTATCCATTTTTCTCTTTCCTGGGATATTTAAGTTGTCATGAAGTGTAGGCTCTTGTCAACAGAGGAGCCCTAAACTTTGGGGTGCCTGTGTCTTGCTGATTTTTAGTTTTCCCAATTTATACGCCCATGAGTGGACGTGCCCTATGCTCCCTAAGCTGTGTTTTTTCGATGTTTCAGGATACACCGTACACTTCTCCAGAGTGGCTGTTGGCAACTTACATCCCGCTCATCAACGTAGCAAGGCTGCCATTTCTCCATGGCCTGTCCTGCATTTCTGGTTTTGACAGTTTTTGCAGCATGGCCCTTTTGACCGATGGGAAGCAAGACTTCTTTGTAGCGCTGATTTGCCTTTCCAGGTTGCTTGGTTGGCCAAAAAGGGCGTATGCGTTTTTTCCTGAATATATTCAGGAAAAAACGCATACGCCCTTTTTGGCCAAGGGCATCATTGTCGACGTTTTGCCGCTTTTCATGTGCTTTACAGGCGATTCGAATCTACCTCCTGAAATCTGTTTCCTGCAATTCTGCCTTTCTTTCAAATCCTCTTCGTTGCCTACCCTCAATATATCTGTGGATGAGAGTTATCATTTATAACTCTGCGGGTTTGTGAATTGCAGTGTCCCTGAGCTCCATTTTTCAACTCGCTTTTTTGGGAGCTGGCCGCAAAAGCGCGGGATTGCCTCAGGCCCTATTGTGCTTCTGGGCGGCAGGCTGAGCCTGTGATTAATTCTTCTTCCTGATGGGAAAATAGAGTGACCTGTGCCTGTCCCAACACCTAGATCTAGTCTCTCATTGGTTGCCCCTCTTCCCGTTCATCCTCAGGACAAATTGCAACCTGTAGGGAACAGGAGGTTAAAGGTGCTGATTCTCCAAGTAGGGAGATTGCTAGTAAAGTAGCTGGAATGGCGAACCCGAGCACAAGGAGATGAGAAATGAGGTGCGTTTTAGAAACCTTTCAAAATCACACGGTGTACCATCTTCTGAGTTTCTCATGCATGTTTTAGATGTAGGAAGATGCCCTTGAACCTGGAGACTTGGGACCCATGGGATGGGTACCACGCAGTATTACTTTGAAGGGTCTGCGTTTGCTCACCCAACCTAACCCAACCTTTCAGCCCCAAGAGTGTCCACCCTTATGTCTCATCCAGCTGTGCGTGTAGATATGGTCAATCCAGGTTGCATCACAGCCTCTGAACGAATTTTGTAAGAATTTCTCTCTCTTTCACTGTCTTTGTTTTACGGGTTTTTAAAAGTAATTTATTTTTATAATGGGGTTTAGCTGCTTTTCACGGCTGTGTTTATGCGGATTTACACCCACTTGACTCACTTCCAGACAGATATCAATACATAGGTTTTAAGATTCTTACTAGTCACATATATTCTTGTGCGGTGAATAGGGGGTGTTGAGTCCAGTTCACGGAGCAAGGAGTAGGTCTTGTCTATTACATATTGGGTGTATGGAACGGTATCTGAGCGAATTTGAAACCCTTGTTTTATGCATCACCCCACCTCACCTTTCCCGTTAAGCAGCCATAGTGTGTTTTCTAAACGTGTGACTCTGTTCTGTTTTGTAATTCAGTTCAAGTGTAGCGGTTTTTACATTCCCTCTATAAGTGATAGCTTATGATAAGTGTCTTTTTCTGTGTGACTTATTTCACTTAGAATCGTCGTACCTAAGTCCACTCATCTTGCTTCTACTAGCCTTATGACATTGATTTCATGTCTGAGTGATATTCCATTGTACATAAGGACCACAACTTCTTTATCCATTTTTCTCTTTCCTGGGATATTTAAGTTGTCATGAAGTGTAGCCTCTTGTCAACAGAGGAGCCCTAAACTTTGGGGTGCCTGTGTCTTGCTGATTTTTAGTTTTCCCAATTTATACGCCCATGAGTGGACGTGCCCTATGCTCCCTAAGCTGTGTTTTTTCGATGTTTCAGGACACACCGTACACTTCTCCAGAGTGGCTGTTGGCAACTTACATCCCGCTCATCAACGTAGCAAGGCTGCCATTTCTCCATGGCCTGTCCTGCATTTCTGGTTTTGACAGTTTTTGCAGCATGGCCCTTTTGACCGATGGGAAGCGAGACTTCTTTGTAGCGCTGATTTGCCTTTCCAGGTTGCTTGGTTGGCCAAAAAGGGCGTATGCGTTTTTTCCTGAATATATTCAGGAAAAAACGCATACGCCCTTTTTGGCCAAGGGCATCATTGTCGACGTTTTGCCGCTTTTCATGTGCTTTACAGGCGATTCGAATCTACCTCCTGAAATCTGTTTCCTGCAATTCTGCCTTGCTTTCAAATCCTCTTCGTTGCCTACCCTCAATATATCTGTGGATGAGAGTTATCATTTATAACTCTGCGGGTTTGTGAATTGCAGTGTCCCTGAGCTCCATTTTTCAACTCGCTTTTTTGGGAGCTGGCCGCAAAAGCGCGGGATTGCCTCAGGCCCTATTGTGCTTCTGGGCGGCAGGCTGAGCCTGTGATTAATTCTTCTTCCTGATGGGAAAATAGAGTGACCTGTGCCTGTCCCAACACCTAGATCTAGTCTCTCATTGGTTGCCCCTCTTCCCGTTCATCCTCAGGACAAATTGCAACCTGTAGGGAACAGGAGGTTAAAGGTGCTGATTCTCCAAGTAAGTTGATTGCTAGTAAAGTAGCTGGAAAGGCGAACCCGAGCACAAGGAGATGAGAAATGGGGTGTGTTTTAGAAACCTTTCAAAATCACACGGTGTACCATCTTCTGAGTTTCTCATGCATGTTTTCGATGTAGGAAGATGCCCTTGAACCTGGAGATTTGGGACCCATGGGATGGGTATCACGCAGTATTCCTTTAAAGGGTCTGCGTTTGCTCACCCAACCTCTCAGCCCCAAGAGTGTCCACCCTTACGTCTCATCCAGCTGTGGGTCTAGATATGGTCAATCCAGGTGGCATCACAGCCCCTGAACGAATTTTGTAAGAATTTCTCTCTCTTTCACTGTCTTTGTTTTACGGGTTTTTAAAAGTAATTTATTTTTATAATGGGGTTTAGCTGCTTTTCACGGCTGTGTTTATGCGGATTTACACCCACTTGACTCACTTCCAGACAGATATCAATACATAGGTTTTAAGATTGTTACTAGTCACATATATTCTTGTGCGGTGAATAGGGGGTGTTGAGTCCAGTTCACGGAGCAAGGAGTAGGTCTTTTCTATTACATATTGGGTGTATGGAACGGTATCTGAGCGAATTTGAACCCCTTGTTTTATGCATCACCCCACCTCACCTTTCCCGTTAAGCAGCCATAGTGTGTTTTCTAAACGTGTGATTCTGTTCAGTTCTGTAATTCAGTTCAAGTGTAGCGGTTTTTACATTCCCTCTATAAGTGATAGCTTATGATAAGTGTCTTTTTCTGTGTGACTTATTTCACTTAGAATCGTCATACCTAAGTCCACTCATCTTGCTTCTACTAGCCTTATGACATTGATTTCATGTCTGAGTGATATTCCATTGTACATAAGGACCACAACTTCTTTATCCATTTTTCTCTTTCCTGGGATATTTAAGGTGTCATGAAGTGGAGGTTCTTGTCAACAGAGCAGCCCCAAACTTTGGGGTGCCTGTGTCTTGCTGATTTTTAGTTTTCCCAATTTATACGCCCATGAGTGGACGTGCCCTATGCTCACTAAGCTGTGTTTTTTCGATGTTTCAGGACACACCATACACTTCTCCAGAGTGGCTGTTGGCAATTTACATCCCGCCCATCAGCGTAGCAAGGCTGCCATTTCTCCATGGCCTGTCCTGCATTTCTGGTTTTGACACTTTTTGCAGCATGGCCCTTTTGACCGATGGGAAGCGAGACTTCTTTGTAGCGCTGATTTGCCTTTCCAGGTTGCTTGGTTGGCCAAAAAGGGCGTATGCGTTTTTTCCTGAATATATTCAGGAAAAAACGCATACGCCCTTTTTGGCCAAGGGCATCATTGTCGACGTTTTGCCGCTTTTCATGTGCCTTAAAGGCGATTCGAATCTACCTCCTGAAATCTGTTTCCTGCAATTCTGCCTTGCTTTCAAATCCTCTTCGTTGACTTCCCTCAATATATCTGTGGATGAGAGTTATCACTTATAACTCTGCGGGTTTGTGAATTGCAGTGTCCCTGAGCTCCATTTTTCAACTGTCTTTTTTGAGAGCTGGCCGCAAAAGCACGGGATTGCCTCAGGCCCTATTCTGGTTCCTGGCAGCAGGCTGAGCCTGTGGTTAATTCTTCTTCCTGATGGGAAAATAGAGTGACCTGTGCCTGTCCCAACAGCTAGATCTAGTCTCTCATTGGTTGCCCCTCTTCCCGTTCATCCTCAGGACAAATTGCAACCTGTAGGGAACAGGAGGTTAAAGGTGCTGATTCTCCAAGTAGGGAGATTGCTAGTAAAGTAGCTGGAATGGCGAACCCGAGCACAAGGAGATGAGAAATGAGGTGCGTTTTAGAAACCTTTCAAAATCACACGGTGTACCTTCTTCTGGGTTCCTCATGCATGTTTTCGATGTAGGAAGATGCCCTTGAACCTGGAGACTTGGGACCCATGGGATGGGTACCACGCAGTATTACTTTAAAGGGTCTGCGTTTGCTCACCCAACCTAACCCAACCTTTCAGCCCCAAGACTGTCCACCCTTATGTCTCATCCAGCTGTGCGTGTAGATATGGTCAATCCAGGTTGCATCACAGCCTCTGAACGAATTTTGTAAGAATTTCTCTCTCTTTCCCTGTCTTTGTTTTACGGCTTTTTAAAAGTAATTTATTTTTATAATGGGGTTTAGCTGCTTTTCACGGCTGTGTTTATGCGGATTTACACCCACTTGACTCACTTCCAGACAGATATCAATACATAGGTTTTAAGATTGTTACTAGTCACATATATTCTTGTGCGGTGAATAGGGCGTGTTGAGTCCAGTTCACTGAGCAAGGAGTAGGTCTTGTCTATTACATATTGGGTGTATGGAACGGTATCTGAGCGAATTTGAACCCCTTGTTTTATGCATCACCCCACCTCACCTTTCCCGTTAAGCAACCACAGTGTGTTTTCTAAACGTGTGATTCTGTTCTGTTCTGTAATTCAGTTCAAGTGTAGCGGTTTTTACATTCCCTCTATAAGTGATAGCTTATGATAAGTGTCTTTTTCTGTGTGACTTATTTCACTTAGAATCGTCGTACCTAAGTCCACTCATCTTGCTTCTACTAGCCTTATGACATTGATTTCATGTCTGAGTGATATTGCATTGTACATAAGGACCACAACTTCTTTATCCATTTTTCTCTTTCCTGGGATATTTAAGTTGTCATGAAGTGGAGGTTCTTGTCAACAGAGGAGCCCTAAACTTTGGGGTGCCTGTGTCTTGCTGATTTTTAGTTTTCCCAATTTATACGCCCATGAGTGGACGTGCCCTATGCTCCCTAAGCTGTGTTTTTTCGATGTTTCAGGACACACCGTACACTTCTCCAGAGTGGCTGTTGGCAACTTACATCCCGCTCATCAACGTAGCAAGGCTGCCATTTCTCCATGGCCTGTCCTGCATTTCTGGTTTTGACAGTTTTTGCAGCATGGCCCTTTTGACCGATGGGAAGCGAGACTTCTTTGTAGCGCTGATTTGCCTTTCCAGGTTGCTTGGTTGGCCAAAAAGGGCGTATGCGTTTTTTCCTGAATATATTCAGGAAAAAACGCATACGCCCTTTTTGGCCAAGGGCATCATTGTCGACGTTTTGCCGCTTTTCATGTGCTTTACAGGCGATTCGAATCTACCTCCTGAAATCTGTTTCCTGCAATTCTGCCTTTCTTTCAAATCCTCTTCGTTGCCTACCCTCAATATATCTGTGGATGAGAGTTATCATTTATAACTCTGCGGGTTTGTGAATTGCAGTGTCCCTGAGCTCCATTTTTCAACTCGCTTTTTTGGGAGCTGGCCGCAAAAGCGCGGGATTGCCTCAGGCCCTATTGTGCTTCTGGGCGGCAGGCTGAGCCTGTGATTAATTCTTCTTCCTGATGGGAAAATAGAGTGACCTGTGCCTGTCCCAACACCTAGATCTAGTCTCTCATTGGTTGCCCCTCTTCCCGTTCATCCTCAGGACAAATTGCAACCTGTAGGGAACAGGAGGTTAAAGGTGCTGATTCTCCAAGTAGGGAGATTGCTAGTAAAGTAGCTGGAATGGCGAACCCGAGCACAAGGAGATGAGAAATGAGGTGCGTTTTAGAAACCTTTCAAAATCACACGGTGTACCATCTTCTGAGTTTCTCATGCATGTTTTCGATGTAGGAAGATGCCCTTGAACCTGGAGACTTGGGACCCATGGGATGGGTACCACGCAGTATTACTTTGAAGGGTCTGCGTTTGCTCACCCAACCTAACCCAACCTTTCAGCCCCAAGAGTGTCCACCCTTATGTCTCATCCAGCTGTGCGTGTAGATATGGTCAATCCAGGTTGCATCACAGCCTCTGAACGAATTTTGTAAGAATTTCTCTCTCTTTCACTGTCTTTGTTTTACGGGTTTTTAAAAGTAATTTATTTTTATAATGGGGTTTAGCTGCTTTTCACGGCTGTGTTTATGCGGCTTTACACCCACTTGACTCACTTCCAGACAGATATCAATACATAGGTTTTAAGATTCTTACTAGTCACATATATTCTTGTGCGGTGAATAGGGGGTGTTGAGTCCAGTTCACGGAGCAAGGAGTAGGTCTTGTCTATTACATATTGGGTGTATGGAACGGTATCTGAGCGAATTTGAAACCCTTGTTTTATGCATCACCCCACCTCACCTTTCCCGTTAAGCAGCCATAGTGTGTTTTCTAAACGTGTGACTCTGTTCTGTTTTGTAATTCAGTTCAAGTGTAGCGGTTTTTACATTCCCTCTATAAGTGATAGCTTATGATAAGTGTCTTTTTCTGTGTGACTTATTTCACTTAGAATCGTCGTACCTAAGTCCACTCATCTTGCTTCTACTAGCCTTATGACATTGATTTCATGTCTGAGTGATATTCCATTGTACATAAGGACCACAACTTCTTTATCCATTTTTCTCTTTCCTGGGATATTTAAGTTGTCATGAAGTGTAGCCTCTTGTCAACAGAGGAGCCCTAAACTTTGGGGTGCCTGTGTCTTGCTGATTTTTAGTTTTCCCAATTTATACGCCCATGAGTGGACGTGCCCTATGCTCCCTAAGCTGTGTTTTTTCGATGTTTCAGGACACACCGTACACTTCTCCAGAGTGGCTGTTGGCAACTTACATCCCGCTCATCAACGTAGCAAGGCTGCCATTTCTCCATGGCCTGTCCTGCATTTCTGGTTTTGACAGTTTTTGCAGCATGGCCCTTTTGACCGATGGGAAGCGAGACTTCTTTGTAGCGCTGATTTGCCTTTCCAGGTTGCTTGGTTGGCCAAAAAGGGCGTATGCGTTTTTTCCTGAATATATTCAGGAAAAAACGCATACGCCCTTTTTGGCCAAGGGCATCATTGTCGACGTTTTGCCGCTTTTCATGTGCTTTACAGGCGATTCGAATCTACCTCCTGAAATCTGTTTCCTGCAATTCTGCCTTGCTTTCAAATCCTCTTCGTTGCCTACCCTCAATATATCTGTGGATGAGAGTTATCATTTATAACTCTGCGGGTTTGTGAATTGCAGTGTCCCTGAGCTCCATTTTTCAACTCGCTTTTTTGGGAGCTGGCCGCAAAAGCGCGGGATTGCCTCAGGCCCTATTGTGCTTCTGGGCGGCAGGCTGAGCCTGTGATTAATTCTTCTTCCTGATGGGAAAATAGAGTGACCTGTGCCTGTCCCAACACCTAGATCTAGTCTCTCATTGGTTGCCCCTCTTCCCGTTCATCCTCAGGACAAATTGCAACCTGTAGGGAACAGGAGGTTAAAGGTGCTGATTCTCCAAGTAAGTTGATTGCTAGTAAAGTAGCTGGAAAGGCGAACCCGAGCACAAGGAGATGAGAAATGGGGTGTGTTTTAGAAACCTTTCAAAATCACACGGTGTACCATCTTCTGAGTTTCTCATGCATGTTTTCGATGTAGGAAGATGCCCTTGAACCTGGAGATTTGGGACCCATGGGATGGGTATCACGCAGTATTCCTTTAAAGGGTCTGCGTTTGCTCACCCAACCTCTCAGCCCCAAGAGTGTCCACCCTTACGTCTCATCCAGCTGTGGGTCTAGATATGGTCAATCCAGGTGGCATCACAGCCCCTGAACGAATTTTGTAAGAATTTCTCTCTCTTTCACTGTCTTTGTTTTACGGGTTTTTAAAAGTAATTTATTTTTATAATGGGGTTTAGCTGCTTTTCACGGCTGTGTTTATGCGGATTTACACCCACTTGACTCACTTCCAGTCAGATATCAATACATAGGTTTTAAGATTGTTACTAGTCACATATATTCTTGTGCGGTGAATAGGGGGTGTTGAGTCCAGTTCACGGAGCAAGGAGTAGGTCTTTTCTATTACATATTGGGTGTATGGAACGGTATCTGAGCGAATTTGAACCCCTTGTTTTATGCATCACCCCACCTCACCTTTCCCGTTAAGCAGCCATAGTGTGTTTTCTAAACGTGTGATTCTGTTCAGTTCTGTAATTCAGTTCAAGTGTAGCGGTTTTTACATTCCCTCTATAAGTGATAGCTTATGATAAGTGTCTTTTTCTGTGTGACTTATTTCACTTAGAATCGTCATACCTAAGTCCACTCATCTTGCTTCTACTAGCCTTATGACATTGATTTCATGTCTGAGTGATATTCCATTGTACATAAGGACCACAACTTCTTTATCCATTTTTCTCTTTCCTGGGATATTTAAGGTGTCATGAAGTGGAGGTTCTTGTCAACAGAGCAGCCCCAAACTTTGGGGTGCCTGTGTCTTGCTGATTTTTAGTTTTCCCAATTTATACGCCCATGAGTGGACGTGCCCTATGCTCACTAAGCTGTGTTTTTTCGATGTTTCAGGACACACCATACACTTCTCCAGAGTGGCTGTTGGCAATTTACATCCCGCCCATCAGCGTAGCAAGGCTGCCATTTCTCCATGGCCTGTCCTGCATTTCTGGTTTTGACACTTTTTGCAGCATGGCCCTTTGACCCTTAGGAAGCGAGACTTCTTTGTAGCGCTGATTTGCCTTTCCAGGTTGCTTGGTTGGCCAAAAAGTGCGTATGCGTTTTTTCCTGAATATATTCAGGAAAAAACGCATACGCCCTTTTTGGCCAAGGGCATCATTGTCGACGTTTTGCCGCTTTTCATGTGCCTTAAAGGCGATTCGAATCTACCTCCTGAAATCTGTTTCCTGCAATTCTGCCTTGCTTTCAAATCCTCTTCGTTGACTTCCCTCAATATATCTGTGGATGAGAGTTATCACTTATAACTCTGCGGGTTTGTGAATTGCAGTGTCCCTGAGCTCCATTTTTCAACTGTCTTTTTTGAGAGCTGGCCGCAAAAGCACGGGATTGCCTCAGGCCCTATTCTGGTTCCTGGCAGCAGGCTGAGCCTGTGGTTAATTCTTCTTCCTGATGGGAAAATAGAGTGACCTGTGCCTGTCCCAACAGCTAGATCTAGTCTCTCATTGGTTGCCCCTCTTCCCGTTCATCCTCAGGACAAATTGCAACCTGTAGGGAACAGGAGGTTAAAGGTGCTGATTCTCCAAGTAGGGAGATTGCTAGTAAAGTAGCTGGAATGGCGAACCCGAGCACAAGGAGATGAGAAATGAGGTGCGTTTTAGAAACCTTTCAAAATCACACGGTGTACCTTCTTCTGGGTTCCTCATGCATGTTTTCGATGTAGGAAGATGCCCTTGAACCTGGAGACTTGGGACCCATGGGATGGGTACCACGCAGTATTACTTTAAAGGGTCTGCGTTTGCTCACCCAACCTAACCCAACCTTTCAGCCCCAAGACTGTCCACCCTTATGTCTCATCCAGCTGTGCGTGTAGATATGGTCAATCCAGGTTGCATCACAGCCTCTGAACGAATTTTGTAAGAATTTCTCTCTCTTTCCCTGTCTTTGTTTTACGGCTTTTTAAAAGTAATTTATTTTTATAATGGGGTTTAGCTGCTTTTCACGGCTGTGTTTATGCGGATTTACACCCACTTGACTCACTTCCAGACAGATATCAATACATAGGTTTTAAGATTGTTACTAGTCACATATATTCTTGTGCGGTGAATAGGGCGTGTTGAGTCCAGTTCACTGAGCAAGGAGTAGGTCTTGTCTATTACATATTGGGTGTATGGAACGGTATCTGAGCGAATTTGAACCCCTTGTTTTATGCATCACCCCACCTCACCTTTGCCGTTAAGCAACCACAGTGTGTTTTGTAAACGTGTGATTCTGTTCTGTTCTGTAATTCAGTTCAAGTGTAGCGGTTTTTACATTCCCTCTATAAGTGATAGCTTATGATAAGTGTCTTTTTCTGTGTGACTTATTTCACTTAGAATCGTCGTACCTAAGTCCACTCATCTTGCTTCTACTAGCCTTATGACATTGATTTCATGTCTGAGTGATATTGCATTGTACATAAGGACCACAACTTCTTTATCCATTTTTCTCTTTCCTGGGATATTTAAGGTGTCATGAAGTGGAGGTTCTTGTCAACAGAGCAGCCCTAAACTTTGGGGTGCCTGTGTCTTGCTGATTTTTAGTTTTCCCAATTTATACGCCCATGAGTGGACGTGCCCTATGCTCCCTAAGCTGTGTTTTTTCGATGTTTCAGGACACACCGTACACTTCTTCAGAGTGGCTGTTGGCAATTTACATCCCGCCCATCAGCGTAGCAAGGCTGCCATTTCTCCATGGCCTGTCCTGCATTTCTGGTTTTGACACTTTTTGCAGCATGGCCCTTTTGACCGATGGGAAGCGAGACTTCTTTGTAGCGCTGATTTGCCTTTCCAGGTTGCTTGGTTGGCCAAAAAGGGCGTATGCGTTTTTTCCTGAATATATTCAGGAAAAAACGCATACGCCCTTCTTGGCCAAGGGCATCATTGTCGACGTTTTGCCGCTTTTCATGTGCTTTACAGGCGATTCGAATCTACCTCCTGAAATCTGTTTCCTGCAATTCTGCCTTGCTTTCAAATCCTCTTCGTTGCCTTCCCTCAATATATCTGTGGATGAGAGTTATCATTTATAACTCTGCGGGTTTGTGAATTGCAGTGTCCCTGAGCTCCATTTTTCAAGTCGCTTTTTTGGGAGCTGGCCGCAAAAGCGCGGGATTGCCTCAGGCCCTATTGTGCTTCTGGGCGGCAGGCTGAGCCTGTGATTAATTCTTCTTCCTCTTGGGAAAATAGAGTGACCTGTGCCTGTCCCAACACCTAGATCTAGTCTCTCATTGGTTGCCCCTCTTCCCGTTCATCCTCAGGACAAATTGCAACCTGTAGGGAACAGGAGGTTAAAGGTGCTGATTCTCCAAGTAAGTTGATTGCTAGTAAAGTAGCTGGAAAGGCGAACCCGAGCACAAGGAGATGAGAAATGGGGTGTGTTTTAGAAACCTTTCAAAATCACATGGTGTACCATCTTCTGAGTTTCTCATGCATGTTTTCGATGTAGAAAGATGCCCTTGAACCTGGAGATTTGGGACCCATGGGATGGGTATCACGCAGTATTACTTTAAAGGGTCTGCGTTTGCTCACCCAACCTCTCAGCCCCAAGAGTGTCCACCCTTATGTCTCATCCAGCTGTGGGTCTAGATATGGTCAATCCAGGTGGCATCACAGCCTCTGAACGAATTTTGTAAGAATTTCTCTCTCTTTCACTGTCTTTGTTTTACGGGTTTTTAAAGGTAATTTATTTTTATAATGGGGTTTAGCTGCTTTTCACGGCTGTGTTTATGCGGATTTACACCCACTTGACTCACTTCCAGACAGATATCAATACATAGGTTTTAAGATTGTTACTAGTCACATATATTCTTGTGCGGTGAATAGGGGGTGTTGAGTCCAGTTCACTGAGCAAGGAGTAGGTCTTGTCTATTACATATTGGGTGTATGGAACGGTATCTGAGCAAATTTGAACCCCTTGTTTTATGCATCACCCCACCTCACCTTTCCCGTTAAGCAGCCATAGTGTGTTTTCTAAACGTGTGACTCTGTTCTGTTTTGTAATTCAGTTCAAGTGTAGCGGTTTTTACATTCCCTCTATAAGTGATAGCTTATGATAAGTGTCTTTTTCTGTGTGACTTATTTCACTTAGAATCGTCGTACCTAAGTCCACTCATCTTGCTTCTACTAGCCTTATGACATTGATTTCATGTCTGAGTGATATTCCATTGTACATAAGGACCACAACTTCTTTATCCATTTTTCTCTTTCCTGGGATATTTAAGTTGTCATGAAGTGTAGCCTCTTGTCAACAGAGGAGCCCTAAACTTTGGGGTGCCTGTGTCTTGCTGATTTTTAGTTTTCCCAATTTATACGCCCATGAGTGGACGTGCCCTATGCTCCCTAAGCTGTGTTTTTTCGATGTTTCAGGACACACCGTACACTTCTCCAGAGTGGCTGTTGGCAACTTACATCCCGCTCATCAACGTAGCAAGGCTGCCATTTCTCCATGGCCTGTCCTGCATTTCTGGTTTTGACAGTTTTTGCAGCATGGCCCTTTTGACCGATGGGAAGCGAGACTTCTTTGTAGCGCTGATTTGCCTTTCCAGGTTGCTTGGTTGGCCAAAAAGGGCGTATGCGTTTTTTCCTGAATATATTCAGGAAAAAACGCATACGCCCTTTTTGGCCAAGGGCATCATTGTCGACGTTTTGCCGCTTTTCATGTGCTTTACAGGCGATTCGAATCTACCTCCTGAAATCTGTTTCCTGCAATTCTGCCTTGCTTTCAAATCCTCTTCGTTGCCTACCCTCAATATATCTGTGGATGAGAGTTATCATTTATAACTCTGCGGGTTTGTGAATTGCAGTGTCCCTGAGCTCCATTTTTCAACTCGCTTTTTTGGGAGCTGGCCGCAAAAGCGCGGGATTGCCTCAGGCCCTATTGTGCTTCTGGGCGGCAGGCTGAGCCTGTGATTAATTCTTCTTCCTGATGGGAAAATAGAGTGACCTGTGCCTGTCCCAACACCTAGATCTAGTCTCTCATTGGTTGCCCCTCTTCCCGTTCATCCTCAGGACAAATTGCAACCTGTAGGGAACAGGAGGTTAAAGGTGCTGATTCTCCAAGTAAGTTGATTGCTAGTAAAGTAGCTGGAAAGGCGAACCCGAGCACAAGGAGATGAGAAATGGGGTGTGTTTTAGAAACCTTTCAAAATCACACGGTGTACCATCTTCTGAGTTTCTCATGCATGTTTTCGATGTAGGAAGATGCCCTTGAACCTGGAGATTTGGGACCCATGGGATGGGTATCACGCAGTATTCCTTTAAAGGGTCTGCGTTTGCTCACCCAACCTCTCAGCCCCAAGAGTGTCCACCCTTACGTCTCATCCAGCTGTGGGTCTAGATATGGTCAATCCAGGTGGCATCACAGCCCCTGAACGAATTTGGTAAGAATTTCTCTCTCTTTCACTGTCTTTGTTTTACGGGTTTTTAAAAGTAATTTATTTTTATAATGGGGTTTAGCTGCTTTTCACGGCTGTGTTTATGCGGATTTACACCCACTTGACTCACTTCCAGACAGATATCAATACATAGGTTTTAAGATTGTTACTAGTCACATATATTCTTGTGCGGTGAATAGGGGGTGTTGAGTCCAGTTCACGGAGCAAGGAGTAGGTCTTTTCTATTACATATTGGGTGTATGGAACGGTATCTGAGCGAATTTGAACCCCTTGTTTTATGCATCACCCCACCTCACCTTTCCCGTTAAGCAGCCATAGTGTGTTTTCTAAACGTGTGATTCTGTTCAGTTCTGTAATTCAGTTCAAGTGTAGCGGTTTTTACATTCCCTCTATAAGTGATAGCTTATGATAAGTGTCTTTTTCTGTGTGACTTATTTCACTTAGAATCGTCATACCTAAGTCCACTCATCTTGCTTCTACTAGCCTTATGACATTGATTTCATGTCTGAGTGATATTCCATTGTACATAAGGACCACAACTTCTTTATCCATTTTTCTCTTTCCTGGGATATTTAAGGTGTCATGAAGTGGAGGTTCTTGTCAACAGAGCAGCCCCAAACTTTGGGGTGCCTGTGTCTTGCTGATTTTTAGTTTTCCCAATTTATACGCCCATGAGTGGACGTGCCCTATGCTCACTAAGCTGTGTTTTTTCGATGTTTCAGGACACACCATACACTTCTCCAGAGTGGCTGTTGGCAATTTACATCCCACCCATCAGCGTAGCAAGGCTGCCATTTCTCCATGGCCTGTCCTGCATTTCTGGTTTTGACACTTTTTGCAGCATGGCCCTTTGACCCTTAGGAAGCGAGACTTCTTTGTAGCGCTGATTTGCCTTTCCAGGTTGCTTGGTTGGCCAAAAAGTGCGTATGCGTTTTTTCCTGAATATATTCAGGAAAAAACGCATACGCCCTTTTTGGCCAAGGGCATCATTGTCGACGTTTTGCCGCTTTTCATGTGCCTTAAAGGCGATTCGAATCTACCTCCTGAAATCTGTTTCCTGCAATTCTGCCTTGCTTTCAAATCCTCTTCGTTGACTTCCCTCAATATATCTGTGGATGAGAGTTATCACTTATAACTCTGCGGGTTTGTGAATTGCAGTGTCCCTGAGCTCCATTTTTCAAGTCGCTTTTTTGGGAGCTGGCCGCAAAAGCGCGGGATTGCCTCAGGCCCTATTGTGCTTCTGGGCGGCAGGCTGAGCCTGTGATTAATTCTTCTTCCTCTTGGGAAAATAGAGTGACCTGTGCCTGTCCCAACACCTAGATCTAGTCTCTCATTGGTTGCCCCTCTTCCCGTTCATCCTCAGGACAAATTGCAACCTGTAGGGAACAGGAGGTTAAAGGTGCTGATTCTCCAAGTAAGTTGATTGCTAGTAAAGTAGCTGGAAAGGCGAACCCGAGCACAAGGAGATGAGAAATGGGGTGTGTTTTAGAAACCTTTCAAAATCACATGGTGTACCATCTTCTGAGTTTCTCATGCATGTTTTCGATGTAGAAAGATGCCCTTGAACCTGGAGATTTGGGACCCATGGGATGGGTATCACGCAGTATTACTTTAAAGGGTCTGCGTTTGCTCACCCAACCTCTCAGCCCCAAGAGTGTCCACCCTTATGTCTCATCCAGCTGTGGGTCTAGATATGGTCAATCCAGGTGGCATCACAGCCTCTGAACGAATTTTGTAAGAATTTCTCTCTCTTTCACTGTCTTTGTTTTACGGGTTTTTAAAGGTAATTTATTTTTATAATGGGGTTTAGCTGCTTTTCACGGCTGTGTTTATGCGGATTTACACCCACTTGACTCACTTCCAGACAGATATCAATACATAGGTTTTAAGATTGTTACTAGTCACATATATTCTTGTGCGGTGAATAGGGGGTGTTGAGTCCAGTTCACTGAGCAAGGAGTAGGTCTTGTCTATTACATATTGGGTGTATGGAACGGTATCTGAGCAAATTTGAACCCCTTGTTTTATGCATCACCCCACCTCACCTTTCCCGTTAAGCAGCCATAGTGTGTTTTCTAAACGTGTGACTCTGTTCTGTTTTGTAATTCAGTTCAAGTGTAGCGGTTTTTACATTCCCTCTATAAGTGATAGCTTATGATAAGTGTCTTTTTCTGTGTGACTTATTTCACTTAGAATCGTCGTACCTAAGTCCACTCATCTTGCTTCTACTAGCCTTATGACATTGATTTCATGTCTGAGTGATATTCCATTGTACATAAGGACCACAACTTCTTTATCCATTTTTCTCTTTCCTGGGATATTTAAGTTGTCATGAAGTGTAGCCTCTTGTCAACAGAGGAGCCCTAAACTTTGGGGTGCCTGTGTCTTGCTGATTTTTAGTTTTCCCAATTTATACGCCCATGAGTGGACGTGCCCTATGCTCCCTAAGCTGTGTTTTTTCGATGTTTCAGGACACACCGTACACTTCTCCAGAGTGGCTGTTGGCAACTTACATCCCGCTCATCAACGTAGCAAGGCTGCCATTTCTCCATGGCCTGTCCTGCATTTCTGGTTTTGACAGTTTTTGCAGCATGGCCCTTTTGACCGATGGGAAGCGAGACTTCTTTGTAGCGCTGATTTGCCTTTCCAGGTTGCTTGGTTGGCCAAAAAGGGCGTATGCGTTTTTTCCTGAATATATTCAGGAAAAAACGCATACTCCCTTTTTGGCCAAGGGCATCATTGTCGACGTTTTGCCGCTTTTCATGTGCTTTACAGGCGATTCGAATCTACCTCCTGAAATCTGTTTCCTGCAATTCTGCCTTGCTTTCAAATCCTCTTCGTTGCCTACCCTCAATATATCTGTGGATGAGAGTTATCATTTATAACTCTGCGGGTTTGTGAATTGCAGTGTCCCTGAGCTCCATTTTTCAACTCGCTTTTTTGGGAGCTGGCCGCAAAAGCGCGGGATTGCCTCAGGCCCTATTGTGCTTCTGGGCGGCAGGCTGAGCCTGTGATTAATTCTTCTTCCTGATGGGAAAATAGAGTGACCTGTGCCTGTCCCAACACCTAGATCTAGTCTCTCATTGGTTGCCCCTCTTCCCGTTCATCCTCAGGACAAATTGCAACCTGTAGGGAACAGGAGGTTAAAGGTGCTGATTCTCCAAGTAAGTTGATTGCTAGTAAAGTAGCTGGAAAGGCGAACCCGAGCACAAGGAGATGAGAAATGGGGTGTGTTTTAGAAACCTTTCAAAATCACACGGTGTACCATCTTCTGAGTTTCTCATGCATGTTTTCGATGTAGGAAGATGCCCTTGAACCTGGAGATTTGGGACCCATGGGATGGGTATCACGCAGTATTCCTTTAAAGGGTCTGCGTTTGCTCACCCAACCTCTCAGCCCCAAGAGTGTCCACCCTTACGTCTCATCCAGCTGTGGGTCTAGATATGGTCAATCCAGGTGGCATCACAGCCCCTGAACGAATTTGGTAAGAATTTCTCTCTCTTTCACTGTCTTTGTTTTACGGGTTTTTAAAAGTAATTTATTTTTATAATGGGGTTTAGCTGCTTTTCACGGCTGTGTTTATGCGGATTTACACCCACTTGACTCACTTCCAGACAGATATCAATACATAGGTTTTAAGATTGTTACTAGTCACATATATTCTTGTGCGGTGAATAGGGGGTGTTGAGTCCAGTTCACGGAGCAAGGAGTAGGTCTTTTCTATTACATATTGGGTGTATGGAACGGTATCTGAGCGAATTTGAACCCCTTGTTTTATGCATCACCCCACCTCACCTTTCCCGTTAAGCAGCCATAGTGTGTTTTCTAAACGTGTGATTCTGTTCAGTTCTGTAATTCAGTTCAAGTGTAGCGGTTTTTACATTCCCTCTATAAGTGATAGCTTATGATAAGTGTCTTTTTCTGTGTGACTTATTTCACTTAGAATCGTCATACCTAAGTCCACTCATCTTGCTTCTACTAGCCTTATGACATTGATTTCATGTCTGAGTGATATTCCATTGTACATAAGGACCACAACTTCTTTATCCATTTTTCTCTTTCCTGGGATATTTAAGGTGTCATGAAGTGGAGGTTCTTGTCAACAGAGCAGCCCCAAACTTTGGGGTGCCTGTGTCTTGCTGATTTTTAGTTTTCCCAATTTATACGCCCATGAGTGGACGTGCCCTATGCTCACTAAGCTGTGTTTTTTCGATGTTTCAGGACACACCATACACTTCTCCAGAGTGGCTGTTGGCAATTTACATCCCGCCCATCAGCGTAGCAAGGCTGCCATTTCTCCATGGCCTGTCCTGCATTTCTGGTTTTGACACTTTTTGCAGCATGGCCCTTTGACCCTTAGGAAGCGAGACTTCTTTGTAGCGCTGATTTGCCTTTCCAGGTTGCTTGGTTGGCCAAAAAGTGCGTATGCGTTTTTTCCTGAATATATTCAGGAAAAAACGCATACGCCCTTTTTGGCCAAGGGCATCATTGTCGACGTTTTGCCGCTTTTCATGTGCCTTAAAGGCGATTCGAATCTACCTCCTGAAATCTGTTTCCTGCAATTCTGCCTTGCTTTCAAATCCTCTTCGTTGACTTCCCTCAATATATCTGTGGATGAGAGTTATCACTTATAACTCTGCGGGTTTGTGAATTGCAGTGTCCCTGAGCTCCATTTTTCAACTGTCTTTTTTGAGAGCTGGCCGCAAAAGCACGGGATTGCCTCAGGCCCTATTCTGGTTCCTGGCAGCAGGCTGAGCCTGTGGTTAATTCTTCTTCCTGATGGGAAAATAGAGTGACCTGTGCCTGTCCCAACAGCTAGATCTAGTCTCTCATTGGTTGCCCCTCTTCCCGTTCATCCTCAGGACAAATTGCAACCTGTAGGGAACAGGAGGTTAAAGGTGCTGATTCTCCAAGTAGGGAGATTGCTAGTAAAGTAGCTGGAATGGCGAACCCGAGCACAAGGAGATGAGAAATGAGGTTCGTTTTAGAAACCTTTCAAAATCACACGGTGTACCTTCTTCTGGGTTCCTCATGCATGTTTTCGATGTAGGAAGATGCCCTTGAACCTGGAGACTTGGGACCAATGGGATGGGTACCACGCAGTATTACTTTAAAGGGTCTGCGTTTGCTCACCCAACCTAACCCAACCTTTCAGCCCCAAGACTGTCCACCCTTATGTCTCATCCAGCTGTGCGTGTAGATATGGTCAATCCAGGTTGCATCACAGCCTCTGAACGAATTTTGTAAGAATTTCTCTCTCTTTCCCTGTCTTTGTTTTACGGCTTTTTAAAAGTAATTTATTTTTATAATGGGGTTTAGCTGCTTTTCACGGCTGTGTTTATGCGGATTTACACCCACTTGACTCACTTCCAGACAGATATCAATACATAGGTTTTAAGATTGTTACTAGTCACATATATTCTTGTGCGGTGAATAGGGCGTGTTGAGTCCAGTTCACTGAGCAAGGAGTAGGTCTTGTCTATTACATATTGGGTGTATGGAACGGTATCTGAGCGAATTTGAACCCCTTGTTTTATGCATCACCCCACCTCACCTTTCCCGTTAAGCAACCACAGTGTGTTTTCTAAACGTGTGATTCTGTTCTGTTCTGTAATTCAGTTCAAGTGTAGCGGTTTTTACATTCCCTCTATAAGTGATAGCTTATGATAAGTGTCTTTTTCTGTGTGACTTATTTCACTTAGAATCGTCGTACCTAAGTCCACTCATCTTGCTTCTACTAGCCTTATGACATTGATTTCATGTCTGAGTGATATTGCATTGTACATAAGGACCACAACTTCTTTATCCATTTTTCTCTTTCCTGGGATATTTAAGGTGTCATGAAGTGGAGGTTCTTGTCAACAGAGCAGCCCCAAACTTTGGGGTGCCTGTGTCTTGCTGATTTTTAGTTTTCCCAATTTATACGCCCATGAGTGGACGTGCCCTATGCTCCTTAAGCTGTGTTTTTTCGATGTTTCAGGACACACCGTACACTTCTCCAGAGTGGCTGTTGGCAATTTACATCCCGCCCATCAGCGTAGCAAGGCTGCCATTTCTCCATGGCCTGTCCTGCATTTCTGGTTTTGACACTTTTTGCAGCATGGCCCTTTTGACCGATGGGAAGCGAGACTTCTTTGTAGCGCTGATTTGCCTTTCCAGGTTGCTTGGTTGGCCAAAAAGGGCGTATGCGTTTTTTCCTGAATATATTCAGGAAAAAACGCATACGCCCTTCTTGGCCAAGGGCATCATTGTCGACGTTTTGCCGCTTTTCATGTGCTTTACAGGCGATTCGAATCTACCTCCTGAAATCTGTTTCCTGCAATTCTGCCTTGCTTTCAAATCCTCTTCGTTGCCTTCCCTCAATATATCTGTGGATGAGAGTTATCATTTATAACTCTGCGGGTTTGTGAATTGCAGTGTCCCTGAGCTCCATTTTTCAAGTCGCTTTTTTGGGAGCTGGCCGCAAAAGCGCGGGATTGCCTCAGGCCCTATTGTGCTTCTGGGCGGCAGGCTGAGCCTGTGATTAATTCTTCTTCCTCTTGGGAAAATAGAGTGACCTGTGCCTGTCCCAACACCTAGATCTAGTCTCTCATTGGTTGCCCCTCTTCCCGTTCATCCTCAGGACAAATTGCAACCTGTAGGGAACAGGAGGTTAAAGGTGCTGATTCTCCAAGTAAGTTGATTGCTAGTAAAGTAGCTGGAAAGGCGAACCCGAGCACAAGGAGATGAGAAATGGGGTGTGTTTTAGAAACCTTTCAAAATCACATGGTGTACCATCTTCTGAGTTTCTCATGCATGTTTTCGATGTAGAAAGATGCCCTTGAACCTGGAGATTTGGGACCCATGGGATGGGTATCACGCAGTATTACTTTAAAGGGTCTGCGTTTGCTCACCCAACCTCTCAGCCCCAAGAGTGTCCACCCTTATGTCTCATCCAGCTGTGGGTCTAGATATGGTCAATCCAGGTGGCATCACAGCCTCTGAACGAATTTTGTAAGAATTTCTCTCTCTTTCACTGTCTTTGTTTTACGGGTTTTTAAAGGTAATTTATTTTTATAATGGGGTTTAGCTGCTTTTCACGGCTGTGTTTATGCGGATTTACACCCACTTGACTCACTTCCAGACAGATATCAATACATAGGTTTTAAGATTGTTACTAGTCACATATATTCTTGTGCGGTGAATAGGGCGTGTTGAGTCCAGTTCACTGAGCAAGGAGTAGGTCTTGTCTATTACATATTGGGTGTATGGAACGGTATCTGAGCGAATTTGAACCCCTTGTTTTATGCATCACCCCACCTCACCTTTCCCGTTAAGCAACCACAGTGTGTTTTCTAAACGTGTGATTCTGTTCTGTTCTGTAATTCAGTTCAAGTGTAGCGGTTTTTACATTCCCTCTATAAGTGATAGCTTATGATAAGTGTCTTTTTCTGTGTGACTTATTTCACTTAGAATCGTCGTACCTAAGTCCACTCATCTTGCTTCTACTAGCCTTATGACATTGATTTCATGTCTGAGTGATATTGCATTGTACATAAGGACCACAACTTCTTTATCCATTTTTCTCTTTCCTGGGATATTTAAGGTGTCATGAAGTGGAGGTTCTTGTCAACAGAGCAGCCCCAAACTTTGGGGTGCCTGTGTCTTGCTGATTTTTAGTTTTCCCAATTTATACGCCCATGAGTGGACGTGCCCTATGCTCCCTAAGCTGTGTTTTTTCGATGTTTCAGGACACACCGTACACTTCTCCAGAGTGGCTGTTGGCAATTTACATCCCGCCCATCAGCGTAGCAAGGCTGCCATTTCTCCATGGCCTGTCCTGCATTTCTGGTTTTGACACTTTTTGCAGCATGGCCCTTTTGACCGATGGGAAGCGAGACTTCTTTGTAGCGCTGATTTGCCTTTCCAGGTTGCTTGGTTGGCCAAAAAGGGCGTATGCGTTTTTTCCTGAATATATTCAGGAAAAAACGCATACGCCCTTCTTGGCCAAGGGCATCATTGTCGACGTTTTGCCGCTTTTCATGTGCTTTACAGGCGATTCGAATCTACCTCCTGAAATCTGTTTCCTGCAATTCTGCCTTGCTTTCAAATCCTCTTCGTTGCCTTCCCTCAATATATCTGTGGATGAGAGTTATCATTTATAACTCTGCGGGTTTGTGAATTGCAGTGTCCCTGAGCTCCATTTTTCAAGTCGCTTTTTTGGGAGCTGGCCGCAAAAGCGCGGGATTGCCTCAGGCCCTATTGTGCTTCTGGGCGGCAGGCTGAGCCTGTGATTAATTCTTCTTCCTCTTGGGAAAATAGAGTGACCTGTGCCTGTCCCAACACCTAGATCTAGTCTCTCATTGGTTGCCCCTCTTCCCGTTCATCCTCAGGACAAATTGCAACCTGTAGGGAACAGGAGGTTAAAGGTGCTGATTCTCCAAGTAAGTTGATTGCTAGTAAAGTAGCTGGAAAGGCGAACCCGAGCACAAGGAGATGAGAAATGGGGTGTGTTTTAGAAACCTTTCAAAATCACATGGTGTACCATCTTCTGAGTTTCTCATGCATGTTTTCGATGTAGAAAGATGCCCTTGAACCTGGAGATTTGGGACCCATGGGATGGGTATCACGCAGTATTACTTTAAAGGGTCTGCGTTTGCTCACCCAACCTCTCAGCCCCAAGAGTGTCCACCCTTATGTCTCATCCAGCTGTGGGTCTAGATATGGTCAATCCAGGTGGCATCACAGCCTCTGAACGAATTTTGTAAGAATTTCTCTCTCTTTCACTGTCTTTGTTTTACGGGTTTTTAAAGGTAATTTATTTTTATAATGGGGTTTAGCTGCTTTTCACGGCTGTGTTTATGCGGATTTACACCCACTTGACTCACTTCCAGACAGATATCAATACATAGGTTTTAAGATTGTTACTAGTCACATATATTCTTGTGCGGTGAATAGGGGGTGTTGAGTCCAGTTCACTGAGCAAGGAGTAGGTCTTGTCTATTACATATTGGGTGTATGGAACGGTATCTGAGCAAATTTGAACCCCTTGTTTTATGCATCACCCCACCTCACCTTTCCCGTTAAGCAGCCATAGTGTGTTTTCTAAACGTGTGACTCTGTTCTGTTTTGTAATTCAGTTCAAGTGTAGCGGTTTTTACATTCCCTCTATAAGTGATAGCTTATGATAAGTGTCTTTTTCTGTGTGACTTATTTCACTTAGAATCGTCGTACCTAAGTCCACTCATCTTGCTTCTACTAGCCTTATGACATTGATTTCATGTCTGAGTGATATTCCATTGTACATAAGGACCACAACTTTTTTATCCATTTTTCTCTTTCCTGGGATATTTAAGGTGTCATGAAGTGGAGGTTCTTGTCAACAGAGCAGCCCCAAACTTTGGGGTGCCTGTGTCTTGCTGATTTTTAGTTTTCCCAATTTATACGCCCATGAGTGGACGTGCCCTATGCTCACTAAGCTGTGTTTTTTCGATGTTTCAGGACACACCGTACACTTCTCCAGAGTGGCTGTTGGCAATTTACATCCCGCCCATCAGCGTAGCAAGGCTGCCATTTCTCCATGGCCTGTCCTGCATTTCTGGTTTTGACACTTTTTGCAGCATGGCCCTTTTGACCCATGGGAAGCGAGACTTCTTTGTAGCGCTGATTTGCCTTTCCATGTTGCTTGGTTGTCCAAAAAGGGCGTATGCGTTTTTTCCTGAATATATTCAGGAAAAAACGCATACGCCCTTTTTGGCCAAGGGCATCATTGTCGACGTTTTGCCGCTTTTCATGTGCCTTAAAGGCGATTCGAATCTACCTCCTGAAATCTGTTTCCTGCAATTCTGCCTTGCTTTCAAATCCTCTTCGTTGACTTCCCTCAATATATCTGTGGATGAGAGTTATCACTTATAACTCTGCGGGTTTGTGAATTGCAGTGTCCCTGAGCTCCATTTTTCAACTGTCTTTTTTGAGAGCTGGCCGCAAAAGCACGGGATTGCCTCAGGCCCTATTCTGGTTCCTGGCAGCAGGCTGAGCCTGTGGTTAATTCTTCTTCCTGATGGGAAAATAGAGTGACCTGTGCCTGTCCCAACAGCTAGATCTAGTCTCTCATTGGTTGCCCCTCTTCCCGTTCATCCTCCGGACAAATTGCAACCTGTAGGGAACAGGAGGTTAAAGGTGCTGATTCTCCAAGTAGGGAGATTGCTAGTAAAGTAGCTGGAATGGCGAACCCGAGCACAAGGAGATGAGAAATGAGGTGCGTTTTAGAAACCTTTCAAAATCACACGGTGTACCATCTTCTGGGTTTCTCATGCATGTTTTCGATGTAGGAAGATGCCCTTGAACCTGGAGACTTGGGACCCATGGGATGGGTACCACGCAGTATTACTTTAAAGGGTCTGCGTTTGCTCACCCAAACTAACCCAACCTTTCAGCCCCAAGACTGTCCACCCTTATGTCTCATCCAGCTGTGCGTGTAGATATGGTCAATCCAGGTTGCATCACAGCCTCTGAACGAATTTTGAAAGAATTTCTCTCTCTTTCACTGTCTTTGTTTTACAGGTTTTTAAAAGTAATTTATTTTTATAATGGGGTTTAGCTGCTTTTCACGGCTGTGTTTATGCAGATTTACACCCACTTGACTCACTTCCAGACAGATATCAATACATAGGTTTTAAGATTGTTACTAGTCACATATATTCTTGTGCGGTGAATAGGGCGTGTTGAGTCCAGTTCACTGAGCAAGGAGTAGGTCTTGTCTATTACATATTGGGTGTATGGAACGGTATCTGAGCGAATTTGAACCCCTTGTTTTATGCATCACCCCACCTCACCTTTCCCGTTAAGCAGCCATAGTGTGTTTTCTAAACGTGTGATTCTGTTCTGTTCTGTAATTCAGTTCAAGTGTAGCGGTTTTTACATTCCCTCTATAAGTGATAGCTTATGATAAGTGTCTTTTTCTGTGTGACTTATTTCACTTAGAATCATCGTACCTAAGTCCACTCATCTTGCTTCTACTAGCCTTATGACATTGATTTCATGTCTGAGTGATATTGCATTGTACATAAGGACCACAACTTCTTTATCCATTTTTCTCTTTCCTGGGATATTTAAGGTGTCATGAAGTGGAGGTTCTTGTCAACAGAGCAGCCCTAAACTTTGGGGTGCATGTGTCTTGCTGATTTTTAGTTTTCCCAATTTATACGCCCATGAGTGGACGTGCCCTATGCTCCCTAAGCTGTGTTTTTTCGATGTTTCAGGACACACCGTACACTTCTCCAGAGTGGCTGTTGGCAACTTACATCCCGCTCATCAGCGTAGCAAGGCTGCCATTTCTCCATGGCCTGTCCTGCATTTCTGGTTTTGACACTTTTTGCAGCATGGACCTTTTGACCGATGGGAAGCGAGACTTCTTTGTAGCGCTGATTTGCCTTTCCAGGTTGCTTGGTTGGCCAAAAAGGGCGTATGCGTTTTTTCTTGAATATATTCAGGAAAAAACGCATACGTCCTTCTTGGCCAAGGGCAACATTGTCGACGTTTTGCCGCTTTACCTGTGCTTTACAGGCGATTCGAATCTACCTCCTGAAATCTGTTTCCTGCAATTCTGCCTTGCTTTCAAATCCTCTTCGTTGCCTTCCCTCAATATATCTGTGGATGAGAGTTATCATTTATAACTCTGCGGGTTTGTGAATTGCAGTGTCCCTGAGCTCCATTTTTCAACTCGCTTTTTTGGGAGCTGGCCGCAAAAGCGCGTGATTGCCTCAGGCCCTATTGTGCTTCTGGGCGGCAGGCTGAGCCTGTGATTAATTCTTCTTCCTGATGGGAAAATAGAGTGACCTGTGCCTGTCCCAACACCTAGATCTAGTCTCTCATTGGTTGCCCCTCTTCCCGTTCATCCTCAGGACAAATTGCAACCTGTAGGGAACAGGAGGTTAAAGGTGCTGATTCTCCAAGTAAGTTGATTGCTAGTAAAGTAGCTGGAAAGGCGAACCCGAGCACAAGGAGATGAGAAATGGGGTGTGTTTTAGAAACCTTTCAAAATCACACGGTGTACCATCTTCTGAGTTTCTCATGCATGTTTTCGATGTAGAAAGATGCCCTTGAACCTGGAGATTTGGGACCCATGGGATGGGTATCACGCAGTATTACTTTAAAGGGTCTGCGTTTGCTCACCCAACCTCTCAGCCCCAAGAGTGTCCACCCTTATGTCTCATCCAGCTGTGGGTCTAGATATGGTCAATCCAGGTTGCATCACAGCCTCTGAACGAATTTTGTAAGAATTTCTCTCTCTTTCACTGTCTTTGTTTTACGGGTTTTTAAAGGTAATTTATTTTTATAATGGGGTTTAGCTGCTTTTCACGGCTGTGTTTATGCGGATTTACACCCACTTGACTCACTTCCAGACAGATATCAATACATAGGTTTTAAGATTGTTACTAGTCACATATATTCTTGTGCGGTGAATAGGGGGTGTTGAGTCCAGTTCACTGAGCAAGGAGTAGGTCTTGTCTATTACATATTGGGTGTATGGAACGGTATCTGAGCAAATTTGAACCCCTTGTTTTATGCATCACCCCACCTCACCTTTCCCGTTAAGCAGCCATAGTGTGTTTTCTAAACGTGTGACTCTGTTCTGTTTTGTAATTCTGTTCAAGTGTAGCGGTTTTTACATTCCCTCTATAAGTGATAGCTTATGATAAGTGTCTTTTTCTGTGTGACTTATTTCACTTAGAATCGTCGTACCTAAGTCCACTCATCTTGCTTCTACTAGCCTTATGACATTGATTTCATGTCTGAGTGATATTCCATTGTACATAAGGACCACAACTTTTTTATCCATTTTTCTCTTTCCTGGGATATTTAAGGTGTCATGAAGTGGAGGTTCTTGTCAACAGAGCAGCCCCAAACTTTGGGGTGACTGTGTCTTGCTGATTTTTAGTTTTCCCAATTTATACGCCCATGAGTGGACGTGCCCTATGCTCACTAAGCTGTGTTTTTTCGATGTTTCAGGACACACCGTACACTTCTCCAGAGTGGCTGTTGGCAATTTACATCCCGCCCATCAGCGTAGCAAGGCTGCCATTTCTCCATGGCCTGTCCTGCATTTCTGGTTTTGACACTTTTTGCAGCATGGCCCTTTTGACCCATGGGAAGCGAGACTTCTTTGTAGCGCTGATTTGCCTTTCCATGTTGCTTGGTTGTCCAAAAAGGGCGTATGCGTTTTTTCCTGAATATATTCAGGAAAAAACGCATACGCCCTTTTTGGCCAAGGGCATCATTGTCGACGTTTTGCCGCTTTTCATGTGCCTTAAAGGCGATTCGAATCTACCTCCTGAAATCTGTTTCCTGCAATTCTGCCTTGCTTTCAAATCCTCTTCGTTGACTTCCCTCAATATATCTGTGGATGAGAGTTATCACTTATAACTCTGCGGGTTTGTGAATTGCAGTGTCCCTGAGCTCCATTTTTCAACTGTCTTTTTTGAGAGCTGGCCGCAAAAGCACGGGATTGCCTCAGGCCCTATTCTGGTTCCTGGCAGCAGGCTGAGCCTGTTGTTAATTCTTCTTCCTGATGGGAAAATAGAGTGACCTGTGCCTGTCCCAACAGCTAGATCTAGTCTCTCATTGGTTGCCCCTCTTCCCGTTCATCCTCCGGACAAATTGCAACCTGTAGGGAACAGGAGGTTAAAGGTGCTGATTCTCCAAGTAGGGAGATTGCTAGTAAAGTAGCTGGAATGGCGAACCCGAGCACAAGGAGATGAGAAATGAGGTGCGTTTTAGAAACCTTTCAAAATCACACGGTGTACCATCTTCTGGGTTTCTCATGCATGTTTTCGATGTAGGAAGATGCCCTTGAACCTGGAGACTTGGGACCCATGGGATGGGTACCACGCAGTATTACTTTAAAGGGTCTGCGTTTGCTCACCCAAACTAACCCAACCTTTCAGCCCCAAGACTGTCCACCCTTATGTCTCATCCAGCTGTGCGTGTAGATATGGTCAATCCAGGTTGCATCACAGCCTCTGAAAGAATTTTGAAAGAATTTCTCTCTCTTTCACTGTCTTTGTTTTACAGGTTTTTAAAAGTAATTTATTTTTATAATGGGGTTTAGCTGCTTTTCACGGCTGTGTTTATGCAGATTTACACCCACTTGACTCACTTCCAGACAGATATCAATACATAGGTTTTAAGATTGTTACTAGTCACATATATTCTTGTGCGGTGAATAGGGGGTGTTGAGTCCAGTTCACTGAGCAAGGAGTAGGTCTTGTCTATTACATATTGGGTGTATGGAACGGTATCTGAGCAAATTTGAACCCCTTGTTTTATGCATCACCCCACCTCACCTTTCCCGTTAAGCAGCCATAGTGTGTTTTCTAAACGTGTGACTCTGTTCTGTTTTGTAATTCAGTTCAAGTGTAGCGGTTTTTACATTCCCTCTATAAGTGATAGCTTATGATAAGTGTCTTTTTCTGTGTGACTTATTTCACTTAGAATCGTCGTACCTAAGTCCACTCATCTTGCTTCTACTAGCCTTATGACATTGATTTCATGTCTGAGTGATATTCCATTGTACATAAGGACCACAACTTTTTTATCCATTTTTCTCTTTCCTGGGATATTTAAGGTGTCATGAAGTGGAGGTTCTTGTCAACAGAGCAGCCCCAAACTTTGGGGTGCCTGTGTCTTGCTGATTTTTAGTTTTCCCAATTTATACGCCCATGAGTGGACGTGCCCTATGCTCACTAAGCTGTGTTTTTTCGATGTTTCAGGACACACCGTACACTTCTCCAGAGTGGCTGTTGGCAATTTACATCCCGCCCATCAGCGTAGCAAGGCTGCCATTTCTCCATGGCCTGTCCTGCATTTCTGGTTTTGACACTTTTTGCAGCATGGCCCTTTTGACCCATGGGAAGCGAGACTTCTTTGTAGCGCTGATTTGCCTTTCCATGTTGCTTGGTTGTCCAAAAAGGGCGTATGCGTTTTTTCCTGAATATATTCAGGAAAAAACGCATACGCCCTTTTTGGCCAAGGGCATCATTGTCGACGTTTTGCCGCTTTTCATGTGCCTTAAAGGCGATTCGAATCTACCTCCTGAAATCTGTTTCCTGCAATTCTGCCTTGCTTTCAAATCCTCTTCGTTGACTTCCCTCAATATATCTGTGGATGAGAGTTATCACTTATAACTCTGCGGGTTTGTGAATTGCAGTGTCCCTGAGCTCCATTTTTCAACTGTCTTTTTTGAGAGCTGGCCGCAAAAGCACGGGATTGCCTCAGGCCCTATTCTGGTTCCTGGCAGCAGGCTGAGCCTGTGGTTAATTCTTCTTCCTGATGGGAAAATAGAGTGACCTGTGCCTGTCCCAACAGCTAGATCTAGTCTCTCATTGGTTGCCCCTCTTCCCGTTCATCCTCCGGACAAATTGCAACCTGTAGGGAACAGGAGGTTAAAGGTGCTGATTCTCCAAGTAGGGAGATTGCTAGTAAAGTAGCTGGAATGGCGAACCCGAGCACAAGGAGATGAGAAATGAGGTGCGTTTTAGAAACCTTTCAAAATCACACGGTGTACCATCTTCTGGGTTTCTCATGCATGTTTTCGATGTAGGAAGATGACCTTGAACCTGGAGACTTGGGACCCATGGGATGGGTACCACGCAGTATTACTTTAAAGGGTCTGCGTTTGCTCACCCAAACTAACCCAACCTTTCAGCCCCAAGACTGTCCACCCTTATGTCTCATCCAGCTGTGCGTGTAGATATGGTCAATCCAGGTTGCATCACAGCCTCTGAAAGAATTTTGAAAGAATTTCTCTCTCTTTCACTGTCTTTGTTTTACAGGTTTTTAAAAGTAATTTATTTTTATAATGGGGTTTAGCTGCTTTTCACGGCTGTGTTTATGCAGATTTACACCCACTTGACTCACTTCCAGACAGATATCAATACATAGGTTTTAAGATTGTTACTAGTCACATATATTCTTGTGCGGTGAATAGGGCGTGTTGAGTCCAGTTCACTGAGCAAGGAGTAGGTCTTGTCTATTACATATTGGGTGTATGGAACGGTATCTGAGCGAATTTGAACCCCTTGTTTTATGCATCACCCCACCTCACCTTTCCCGTTAAGCAGCCATAGTGTGTTTTCTAAACGTGTGATTCTGTTCTGTTCTGTAATTCAGTTCAAGTGTAGCGGTTTTTACATTCCCTCTATAAGTGATAGCTTATGATAAGTGTCTTTTTCTGTGTGACTTATTTCACTTAGAATCGTCGTACCTAAGTCCACTCATCTTGCTTCTACTAGCCTTATGACATTGATTTCATGTCTGAGTGATATTGCATTGTACATAAGGACCACAACTTCTTTATCCATTTTTCTCTTTCCTGGGATATTTAAGGTGTCATGAAGTGGAGGTTCTTGTCAACAGAGCAGCCCTAAACTTTGGGGTGCATGTGTCTTGCTGATTTTTAGTTTTCCCAATTTATACGCCCATGAGTGGACGTGCCCTATGCTCCCTAAGCTGTGTTTTTTCGATGTTTCAGGACACACCGTACACTTCTCCAGAGTGGCTGTTGGCAACTTACATCCCGCTCATCAGCGTAGCAAGGCTGCCATTTCTCCATGGCCTGTCCTGCATTTCTGGTTTTGACACTTTTTGCAGCATGGACCTTTTGACCGATGGGAAGCGAGACTTCTTTGTAGCGCTGATTTGCCTTTCCAGGTTGCTTGGTTGGCCAAAAAGGGCGTATGCGTTTTTTCCTGAATATATTCAGGAAAAAACGCATACGTCCTTCTTGGCCAAGGGCAACATTGTCGACGTTTTGCCGCTTTACATGTGCTTTACAGGCGATTCGAATCTACCTCCTGAAATCTGTTTCCTGCAATTCTGCCTTGCTTTCAAATCCTCTTCGTTGCCTTCCCTCAATATATCTGTGGATGAGAGTTATCATTTATAACTCTGCGGGTTTGTGAATTGCAGTGTCCCTGAGCTCCATTTTTCAACTCGCTTTTTTGGGAGCTGGCCGCAAAAGCGCGTGATTGCCTCAGGCCCTATTGTGCTTCTGGGCGGCAGGCTGAGCCTGTGATTAATTCTTCTTCCTGATGGGAAAATAGAGTGACCTGTGCCTGTCCCAACACCTAGATCTAGTCTCTCATTGGTTGCCCCTCTTCCCGTTCATCCTCAGGACAAATTGCAACCTGTAGGGAACAGGAGGTTAAAGGTGCTGATTCTCCAAGTAGGGAGATTGCTAGTAAAGTAGCTGGAATGGCGAACCCGAGCACAAGGAGATGAGAAATGAGGTTCGTTTTAGAAACCTTTCAAAATCACACGGTGTACCTTCTTCTGGGTTCCTCATGCATGTTTTCGATGTAGGAAGATGCCCTTGAACCTGGAGACTTGGGACCCATGGGATGGGTACCACGCAGTATTACTTTAAAGGGTCTGCGTTTGCTCACCCAACCTAACCCAACCTTTCAGCCCCAAGACTGTCCACCCTTATGTCTCATCCAGCTGTGCGTGTAGATATGGTCAATCCAGGTTGCATCACAGCCTCTGAACGAATTTTGTAAGAATTTCTCTCTCTTTCCCTGTCTTTGTTTTACGGCTTTTTAAAAGTAATTTATTTTTATAATGGGGTTTAGCTGCTTTTCACGGCTGTGTTTATGCGGATTTACACCCACTTGACTCACTTCCAGACAGATATCAATACATAGGTTTTAAGATTGTTACTAGTCACATATATTCTTGTGCGGTGAATAGGGCGTGTTGAGTCCAGTTCACTGAGCAAGGAGTAGGTCTTGTCTATTACATATTGGGTGTATGGAACGGTATCTGAGCAAATTTGAACCCCTTGTTTTATGCATCACCCCACCTCACCTTTCCCGTTAAGCAACCACAGTGTGTTTTCTAAACGTGTGATTCTGTTCTGTTCTGTAATTCAGTTCAAGTGTAGCGGTTTTTACATTCCCTCTATAAGTGATAGCTTATGATAAGTGTCTTTTTCTGTGTGACTTATTTCACTTAGAATCGTCGTACCTAAGTCCACTCATCTTGCTTCTACTAGCCTTATGACATTGATTTCATGTCTGAGTGATATTGCATTGTACATAAGGACCACAACTTCTTTATCCATTTTTCTCTTTCCTGGGATATTTAAGGTGTCATGAAGTGGAGGTTCTTGTCAACAGAGCAGCCCCAAACTTTGGGGTGCCTGTGTCTTGCTGATTTTTAGTTTTCCCAATTTATACGCCCATGAGTGGACGTGCCCTATGCTCCCTAAGCTGTGTTTTTTCGATGTTTCAGGACACACCGTACACTTCTCCAGAGTGGCTGTTGGCAATTTACATCCCGCCCATCAGCGTAGCAAGGCTGCCATTTCTCCATGGCCTGTCCTGCATTTCTGGTTTTGACACTTTTTGCAGCATGGCCCTTTTGACCGATGGGAAGCGAGACTTCTTTGTAGCGCTGATTTGCCTTTCCAGGTTGCTTGGTTGGCCAAAAAGGGCGTATGCGTTTTTTCCTGAATATATTCAGGAAAAAACGCATACGCCCTTCTTGGCCAAGGGCATCATTGTCGACGTTTTGCCGCTTTTCATGTGCTTTACAGGCGATTCGAATCTACCTCCTGAAATCTGTTTCCTGCAATTCTGCCTTGCTTTCAAATCCTCTTCGTTGCCTTCCCTCAATATATCTGTGGATGAGAGTTATCATTTATAACTCTGCGGGTTTGTGAATTGCAGTGTCCCTGAGCTCCATTTTTCAAGTCGCTTTTTTGGGAGCTGGCCGCAAAAGCGCGGGATTGCCTCAGGCCCTATTGTGCTTCTGGGCGGCAGGCTGAGCCTGTGATTAATTCTTCTTCCTCTTGGGAAAATAGAGTGACCTGTGCCTGTCCCAACACCTAGATCTAGTCTCTCATTGGTTGCCCCTCTTCCCGTTCATCCTCAGGACAAATTGCAACCTGTAGGGAACAGGAGGTTAAAGGTGCTGATTCTCCAAGTAAGTTGATTGCTAGTAAAGTAGCTGGAAAGGCGAACCCGAGCACAAGGAGATGAGAAATGGGGTGTGTTTTAGAAACCTTTCAAAATCACACGGTGTACCATCTTCTGAGTTTCTCATGCATGTTTTCGATGTAGGAAGATGCCCTTGAACCTGGAGATTTGGGACCCATGGGATGGGTATCACGCAGTATTACTTTAAAGGGTCTGCGTTTGCTCACCCAACCTCTCAGCCCCAAGAGTGTCCACCCTTACGTCTCATCCAGCTGTGGGTCTAGATATGGTCAATCCAGGTGGCATCACAGCCCCTGAACGAATTTTGTAAGAATTTCTCTCTCTTTCACTGTCTTTGTTTTACGGGTTTTTAAAAGTAATTTATTTTTATAATGGGGTTTAGCTGCTTTTCACGGCTGTGTTTATGCGGATTTACACCCACTTGACTCACTTCCAGACAGATATCAATACATAGGTTTTAAGATTGTTACTAGTCACATATATTCTTGTGCGGTGAATAGGGGGTGTTGAGTCCAGTTCACTGAGCAAGGAGTAGGTCTTGTCTATTACATATTGGGTGTATGGAACGGTATCTGAGCAAATTTGAACCCCTTGTTTTATGCATCACCCCACCTCACCTTTCCCGTTAAGCAGCCATAGTGTGTTTTCTAAACGTGTGACTCTGTTCTGTTTTGTAATTCAGTTCAAGTGTAGCGGTTTTTACATTCCCTCTATAAGTGATAGCTTATGATAAGTGTCTTTTTCTGTGTGACTTATTTCACTTAGAATCGTCGTACCTAAGTCCACTCATCTTGCTTCTACTAGCCTTATGACATTGATTTCATGTCTGAGTGATATTCCATTGTACATAAGGACCACAACTTTTTTATCCATT